>NW_006775372.1:2161354-2227341 GCF_000442215.2 Lipotes vexillifer
GAAAATTTTGTATGCTTAAACATTTGCATATTCCATCGTTCTAACACGTGACTGGTGATGACAGTATTTCATTTATATTTGTCCTCATTTCTTCATCAGAAATTTCCCATTCTCTAAACTATGCATGGATGCTTTAATCTGTATAGTTTGTTGGAAGAAAATAAAAACGCCTTTCTAGTAAACCTCTACGACAACTCTGATGACGCCGTCTGTTGCCTTTGGTGTTTGAAGCCAGCTAAAACAATGTTCAGGGTCTTCTGATAAACACACAATATCTGAATATGGCATATCTGACTTGAAATTCCCCTAAGTGATGTCAGCTAACCCAGGGCACTTCATTAAAGTGACATTCTTATCTAGAGGCAGCCCCGTGACACAGAATCCAAAACATAAAGTGATCAGCTTCAGTGAATTTCATTATCTTTCAGGTCTATCCATTTAAAAAAAAAATCTGACTTAAGACTGATCTTATCAATTATTCATCATTCTTTGGACACTGTGAGATTGCCTAATTCCCAGGCTCTCAAATAGGATTGTAAAAATTGTTTGTTTCTTCTGGTAAGTCTTTTTTCCATATCCCAAGCCCTTCTTATAACCATCAATTTTATAGAAAAGAAATGGTGACTTACGTGATTTTTAAGATAAAGTATTGGATCTCTTTTACTACCTTGGATGACCAAGAATCCTAGGTTAATGCTTAATAACTTTTACTGCCAAGACATTCTTTTTAATCTCTAATCTAAGCTTCCCTTGTTGGCATTTAAATCCATTTATTCTTGGTCTGTGAAGGCTAAGAAGAGTTGGCCCGAATTCTCTCCATAATAACCCTGCATTTACTTGAAAATTACCGAGTCACTCTTCAGAGTAAATGTCCCCAACCTTCTTTGTCTTTCCTCGTTCCCATGTTTACTCTTCCTCATATGTGTTATCCTAGATGCAGTAATGCTCTAAAAGCAGGGTGCGCGTGGGCTGTAAACTTCTCACTGTAGGGCCTCCCGCACCTTCTCTGGAGACAGCCTCGCAGTGATCGTGCCCAAATTACGGGGGCACTGGCTCCAATGGCTGCAGTTGATTGATCCAAGGGCACAGCTAATTCAGGGTTGACTGTCATCACAGTCATCAGATGGGACTTTGGGACTGATATTCAGAGGCTGGACATTAGGAGGCTGCGTTGTGTTTTTGGTCACTCTGACAGGTGCCCAGTCATCTTCAGCTGAGGTCTCCGGAGTGGTACTCCTTTTTCCTGGGCTTGTGGGTTGTTTTCTTAAACTCTTTCAGTTATTTATTGAGAAACCCAGTACATTCCCGTGGAGGGCTTCAGGTGGCAGAAATTGATGCCTGCTTCTTGAAGTCAAAAGAACCCCAAATGCATGTTTCAGTGACGCACCTCTCAGACAAAAACAACGTTCTGCCCAGATCCTCATGGAAGGATTAAGTGACCGCACAAAATATCTTGTACCGCCTGTCTCTCTGTTATTCGGGATTAAGGGCTTGGACTCTACACATCACTTTTTATCGTGTAAACATCAGAGATGGCGTAGATGACTATTTAAATTATTTGTGTGCAGACTGGTCTCCCATTTCCTATGAGTCTCTGAAGGAAAGGATTGGGGATTGTGCAGGTCTGATTTGCCAACGTCTTCACTGGGATGGGGCTGTGGATTCCCAGCACGTGTTTATTGAATGAAAAGTTTAAGTAAAAGTGAATGAGCCCCGAAGGGATAAATTGGGAGATTGGGATTGATATGTACACATTACTATATATAAAATAGATAACTAATAAGAACCTGTTGTATAGCACAGGGAACTCTACTCAGTAGTCTGCAATGTGGCCTATATGGAAAAAGAATCTAAAAAAAAAAAAAAAAAAAGAATTTGAAGCAAATTGGCTTGTGTGGAAGGAATATAAAGAAAGCATTAGGTAGTTTGGCCAGAGCATAATTAGAACGGGATGTATTAATTACATTCTCTGGTTTTCAAACGTTTGAATTGTTATAAAATTTTTAATGTGCTATTTCAATTTTCAGTAGCAAATAAACGTGTGTATGGAGGATCTAAGTAAAAAACAATAAAGTTGAGGTGGTGATACAGTTAGTTTGTGCTTAATGAGATATATTTCTCTTTCTTAATTTTGTGAGGTTTATGCTTTCTGTCACCTTCTTAAAATGTGTAACTTTGTGGATTCTTTTCTGGTTTTAAGTAAATGTGTACTTTTGTACTTCAAAAAAAAAACCGTAAATGAGCCCCTTTCTAGAGCCACGCAGTGGGCCTTGTACTTTATAAAGGAGAGAATTCCGGGCAGTCTGCCTGAAACCGCAGAATCAAAGCAAGAAGTAACCTAGCGTGTGCAGCATGAAAATATTGCGAGTGGAGGTATAACAGGTGTCGGGAGCCTATACTAAGGAGTGACCTAGGCTAGATTTATTCCATGCTCTATCACTCTAGTAACGAGAAGAAAAATACCAATATGACCAAAACATACAATATGCATCTAGACACATTTGTATGGAGGGAGGAGAGGGAAAGGTTTCGTTAAGAATAATCAGGACGGGCTTCCCTGGCGGCGCGGTGCTTGCGAGTCCGCCTGCCGATGCGGGGGCCGCGGGTTCGCGCCCCGGTCCGGGAGGATCCCACGTGCCGCGGAGCGGCCGGGCCCGTGCGCCATGATGGCCGCTGCGCCTGCGCGTCCGGTGCCTGTGCTCCGCAGCGGGAGAGGCCACAGCAGTGAGAGGCCCGCGTACCACCAAAAAAATAAAAAATAAAAAATAAAAAAACAGGAAGGGGGTGGGGAGTGATCATCTTATCCCCATCCTCATACTAGTGTCTCTCATCTTGCTTTATTATCTTTGTGGTGCTTATCACAGTCTAACCGGATGTAAGTTGTACTTAGTTGTCTGGTTTATGTTCTCTCTGCCTCTTGAAAGACTTGGGGGGTTGGTGGTGGAATCTTGTCTGTTTTGTTGCACCCATGGAACCAGAAGGGTGCACGACACATAGTGGGACCCGACAGTACTTGTTGAATGTTTTATGTTGGATGAAAGACCAGTAGAAGGAGTGATGTTGCTGCCTTGGGTGCTCTGTCTACCCACAGACTTTTGCAAAGAGGGAGTGAGATTCTGTCATGGACCAAGTTGCTGAACTGGGAAATAGGCTTCTCTGTCTCTGTAATTTCTTGGAATCCTTCAGCAGCTTCAGCAAAACTAGTTTGTTCTCCCCAAGGAGAAAACTAAGGCAAAAAACTTGTCAGTACCTTTGTCCTATCCACCAGTCCCCTTGGAAAAAACAACACTGGTTTACCTTCAGGGCGATTGCAAAGACCTAGAAAATTAGATGGATTCCTCTAGCATCCCAGAACATTTTTGCATCTGCTCTGGGGTATTTGATATTCCCTGAACGAGGAGTTTTGTTTGGGGAGGTTTAGACAGAGCTTTTCTTTGGCCACAGGAAATAACAACCTTAAATAAAAAAAGGTCTCCATGAGCTGACAGCCACATGCATATGTTGTAATTAAATTGTAATCAGATCAGCCAGAAATAATGCAAAGGTATAATTATTGCTTTGAATGCAAGCCGGAAATAAACAGAAAAAAGGCCGGCTCCTGGAGCTGGGGAGGGGGTAACTGCCTGGGTGGGGAATGATGCAAAAGCTTCTGAAGTCGCGGAGTGAATCCTGCACGTGTCAGATGCACGGTGACGAGTGGGTGGTCCCATCAGTGGAGATGTGCAATGAAGCGATGTTGTTAGATTAACAGGGATACGGGTGTCTCCACCTTATTTAATTGGGGAAGGTCATCTCTTTTTGTCAAATAACTGATTCCTGTTGGGAACTTTTTCCCCAAAGGACAGTTAATTGTAGCATCTTTGTCCTCAAAGGGAATAATGTTTATGGCTTGACTTTATCATACAAGGGTCATAATTCATAAATTTTTGCGAATGAGGATATAACTCAGACAGAAGCTAAAGTTAGCAGAGGATGACGTGGACGTGGATGTATCCTATCAAGGGCGACAGATGTTTAAGAGAGAAAACTATTCAGTGTAACCACTTCTATTTGGACCGAATGTGTTCACTGTAAAGAAAACAGAAAAGGGGTACATGAACCAAAAATCATTTAAAAACATTAAACGATGATGGATGTCCACTGAACCTATTGTGATCATTTCACATGTAACTTTCACATGAAATCAAGCCATCATCCTGGACACCTTAAATGTACCCAGTGATGTATGTCAATTATCTCTCAATAAAACTGGGAAAATAGTTTAAAAATTATTTCTGTATTTCAGACAGCTAAGGATGGAATAGGAAGACAAAAGAGTGAAGGATAAAGGAAGAGTATGGGGGCCAGGTGGACACACAGCCACAGTTATTTCCACTAAGAGAATGATGTCCTGCTGCAGGACAAGCACAGTCATAGTCAGAGAAGGTCTGGGGAAGGAAACTTCAGGGACACAGAGGCATGAATATGGCTGAACCCACTCAGGGTTAGTGGGTACTTAGGGGTGAGGATGCACAGTGGCGTAGAGGTTAAGCGTCTCGGCTGTGAGGTCAAATAGACATAAGTTTGAATCCCGGCTGGGCCACTTTGGGTGACTTTGAGAGTTTCATCAGATGCTCTTAAGCTTTAGTCTTCTCATTACAAAAATGCTTATTTTTTTAAACGTCTTTATTGGAGTATACTTGCTTTACAATGGTGTGTTAGTTTCTGCTGTATAACAAAGTGAATCAGTTATACATATACATATGTTCCCATATCTCTTCCCTCTTACATCTCCCTCCCTCCCAGCCTCCCTATCCCACCCCTCTAGGTAGTCACACAGCACTGAGCTGACCTCCCTGTGCTACGCGGCTGCTTCCCACTAGCTATCTATTTTACATTTGTAGTGTATATATGTCCATGCCACTCTCTCACTTCGTCCCAGCTTCCCCTTCCCCCTCCCTGTGCCCTCAAGTCCATTCTCTACATCTGTGTCTTTATTCCTGTCCTGCCCCTAGGTTCTTCAGAACTATTTTTTTTTTTTAGATTCCATATATATGTGTTAGCCTACGGTATTTGTTTTTCTCTTCCTCACTTACTTTCATCTAGAATATAAGTTAATAGGCACAGATCTGTACGATTAAATGCTCTACAAAATACAAATAGGTTTTAAATTGCTGTGATAGAAGGGAATTTCCTTTTAGTTTTAAGCACAAAATTAAAGCATGGTAAGTGTTTTCTAAAGAGCTTCCCTTTCATGGCGGTCCCATCTGAAATGGATTTCTGCCTCTGGAGAGCTTGATACATGTATTATTGATCAATGTCATTATCGTCATCATTACCTGTAATCAGACGGCTAACCTCATTGTGTACCTCAAGTCTAAAACTTGCTTTAAATATTTCACATTTCTTCAAGGTTAATGAACTTGACACCAGGTATGCAAATTAAATGTTGTCAGGCATTTGAAGAAATGAGCAAAGATAGTATGCCCAAGGAAGCTTGTTGAAATGAGGGCACAAAAGAAAGATTCTAACTGTTCATCCATAGGGCAGTTGTTAAGTGACGTATAAAATACAGTGCTGCTGTTCAAAAAAGTAAGTTAGCCACAGTTACCAATTACATAACATTTGTCACGTGGGTAACACTCTTTCACTTCCGTAAACACATGCTTTAAGGCGTGCAATCCTGGCACCCTTTAAGGCCAGTGATAATTTGTGCTCATGTTACAAAAGAGAAAACTGAGGTGTATAAAAGTGAAGGCATTTACCCCAAGTCTCACAGATAGGAAGCTAGTCAAGACTCAAGGTCAAGGTCTTACCATGCTCACAAATTGGTTTTCTGGAACTTTTCATCCTGGCATGTTACCGACTCTTAAGCACAGTAGTAAAAGTGCACGGTGAAGAATGACTTGCATAGCACAGTTTCACTTATTTACACAGTACAGTAAAAGCTCCTACATGTTTATGTGCATATTCTGTGTCTGGAAGGGGACCCAGTAGACTCTTAGCTGCAGGCACTGTCTTCCACACCTCCTACCTTTCACTTTTCATTTCCTTGTCTGCTGTTATGAGAATTTCTTTAGCATGGTTATTCAGTTCTCCGCAGTACTTTTTCTGAGACTACTTGTTTGTTTCTTCATTTAGGAACTCATTATTTTAGGTTCAGGCAGTCTATGTCATTTATAACTTCTTATAAAATTATAACTCTTGTGAAAGTGTTCTCCTGTATCTCCCATTTTTTCCACTTGAGTGGAACTATTGCCTCTGGATATGAGACTCAGCTTTATTCCTGTGGTTGACCCAGTCCCCCTGAATGAATCACACCTCCTTCTGGCCTGCTTACAAGAGGCCATCTCTCGGTCCCGATACCTTGCAGCCTGTTGGTAACTCAGGTGGCCATGGACGGCCAGGAAGCCTTCCATTTTCTTTCTTTTTTTAATCGAGGTAGAGTTGATTTACAATATTACATAAGTTTCAGGTGTACAACTTATTGAGTCAAGATTTTTATAGGTTATATTCCATTTATAGTTATAAAATATTGGCTATTTTCCCTGTACTGTACAGTAAAGGCTTTCATTTTCTCATGGTCTCGCTCTGAGTGAGGTGCAAACTGGTAAACCTTCCCTGCTTGTGTGCTGAGAGCTGTCTTCTATGCGTCTTCGGACATAAAGCCCAAGGTCTGTTCATCCTCACAACTAGCCTGAGTGGTTCTTCTGGGCTCCAGGACAGAGTTGAGACTGTGTGGAAGGATCCTATAAGAGAAGAGTGTTCTGATGCCTTTGCCCTGAGTTTCAAGGATGTCTTATCTTTCTTCTAATTCACGTGTTCCTGGCTTTGGCCTGGAAGCAGAGATAATAATCCCTCAGCATCCATCACTGTCTCCCCTGGAGACCTCAGGATAACCCATGATGTAGGGCATTCTCTGCATACTTTTCCAACGTGCTCCACGGGCATGATACTGCTGACCGAGCAGAGATAGGATAGGCAGCGGTCGAGCGTCCAGAGTGCCAGGCACAACATTTCCAAGTGGCTGCCTTGTCTAAATAATATCCCACCAAATTCACCTCCCATGATTTGTATATGGTGGCCATTTTGGCCACATGAACATCCTTCCCCAACACTTTTTGTTATGTTTTGGATGTGCTTTGGATGGCTATGTACAAATAGCACTGAATTTTATCCATTTGGAGCCGTATTTCCAAATCGGGTTCCCAGAGAGCTAGACTGATTTACGGGGACATCTGGCAATGTTTAGAGCCTGTAGCTGGTAATCTTATCCATTATAGCGTACGATTCCTGGTAAGCTTCAACAAAAAAATTTAAAAAAAGAATTACAGCTGGGGCCCTTTTCATCTTTTACTCTGTAAAGTCCCCTATTGTTTCTCATAAAGTTTGATGGATGCTTATAATAAAAAATGTTTAAAGTGGGGAAAATGCATGAGCAGTTCTCTTCAGCCAAAGACTTCCCCCTCTGTCTCTTTCATCTGCCTCAAGGTCTTCAAGGACTTTGCCTCCCATGGGCTTCCTCAGGGTTCGCCTTTCCCTGGAGAGTTCCTTGGGGTACAGTTATTTATCCAACTACAGAGCCAATAGGCGATGATTTCGCCCGGTAACTGACCCACTCTCCAGTACCATTCAGAAGTGTGAAATTGCTTCAAGTCTGGAGGCCTGGTATTGAAGAAAGTGGCCCCATTTTGAATTTTAGCATAATTTTAGGATGAATTAGGAGAGCGATGTTTTGCTTTAAGAGGTTTGCATCAGCAGCTGAGTTCACAGCTAAACGGGATTAAATTACAACATTAAGAAATTGAATAAACGTCTGGCACTGCATTTGAGTGCTCTCATCGTAGTTATGACCCTCCTTCACGGGGAAGAGGAGAATGTGATCAAGGGGTCTAGGCGAACAGCTGAACATATGTTCCCTTTGGAAACATTTAACCCTCTTTGTTTCCAGTATACATCATATTTGTAGTTATTTTTGTTCCCAGGGCACTAAATTTCAGTGAGGAGAAAGACTTTGATGCTAATGTGGGCCCCATGTAAATGTTTTTTCTAAGAATCCTCAGTGACATGAAAAAGCACCCCTTCTCCCCTATAAAACTGTCAATCCAATCTGCGTAAGATTCCTCTATCAGAGACCCAAACTTCTGTAAGATTGTTTTCTTTGGTCTGTAATATTTCCTCTTTCTGTTGCTATTCCTGAAATGTTGTATGCCATGTGTTTTTTTCACAATGGCAAACTTGTCACCCTAACGCATACCACAAAAACAAAAGAGAGATGGACACGGGCAGAATTACAGGATCATTGTAAAATGGTCATCTGTCATTTCATCAGCAAATAAGTATCCCTCTGTATTGTGATGGACAGTTTTTGCTTTGCTGCTCCGAGACATCCTCGACCTCTTTGTCTTAGGCCTCAAGGATTTCTCCAGGCCTGGAATACAAGTATTTGTGAACATGCCCTGTCCTGTTTGCCTACACAGTTATTAGCCTCACCCAAAACCTAGCTAGAAAATGTAGCTTTGACTTTCACAGCCCCGGCTGGCCTCTTACCAGTAATTCTCATCATTTAAGCCAATTCTCCCAATTGGCATAAAAATCATATATATGATATTCTTTATCTTAAACCGTGCCCCCAGAGACTACTGTGGCATTGCTCCCAGCGTTAGTTGGATGATTGGTGCCCCTCAGTTTGATGGGCCTGTGTCCGTAGATTTTCAGAAAAGGCAGTCATTTTATTCTCTGTTGTTCATATTCTAAAAGAAAGGGGAAGCAAACATTCTAGCTGAAGTGCTATTTGTATTCTTGCTTTGACAGAACTCTCCAAATCCCAAGAGGCCGATTGAGTATCTACCTTGGTGGAGCACAGAGGTTTCTTTCTCTTTTTTCAGAAATCGTGATAGGAAAGTGAGCCTCTCAGCCCAGCTGCTTTCCAAGAGGCAACTGGAGGTTTGGAGGGGCTTACATTTGCAAGCGTCTGTTTCAACTAGTCTGTCTTTACAGCAGGGTTTGTCAGCCTTGACGCTCGTCCCATGGGGGGCTGAAGAATTCTTTGTTGGGCTGGGGAGGGGGCTGTTTATGCATGATGACGTGTTGACTGGCATCCATGGCTTCTACCCACTGGAGGCTATTAGCACCTGTTCCCACTGTGACAAGCCAAAACGTCCTCAGACCTTACCAAATGTCCCTTGGGTAGGGGTGGCGTGGAGTGAAATGGCCCCTGGCTGAGAACCGCGCCTTTTGTACATGCATCTTCACGGACCTCAGTAGCTGCCCATTGGGACTTACCAGGAGGCCCTTCTCCATAAGCTTTTACTTAATCACTTTCTTCCTGCAGTCTCCAGAACTAGGGTATCCAGTATGGTAGCCACTAACCATACGCGACTATTTCAATTCATGAAAATAAAATTTAAACAAATACAATTCTGTTGCTTAGCCACATGAGGCTACTGGTTACCATTTATGATAGAATATTTCCTTTAGCACAGCAAGTTCTGTTGGACGGTGCTGATCTAGAGCAAACATCTTGGTAGAGATCTCACATCCAAGGGAGAAAACAGGGGTTCTTGGGGAGGGAGGAATCTTGTTCTTTCTGTTTATAAAGCACAGACATACACGTCGTGCACACACGTATAAGTGTTAAATGTATGTATAGCATATCTTGTGGTATTGAAATTACAAGGAAGGTGGGTGAGATTAGGGAAAATGAAGTCTGGTAGACTCCTTGGGAAGGACAATAACCCCCCCCCCCAAAAAAAAACAATTGAGAAACACTAATCTAGAATATTTTTTTTCTTATTTGAGATATGATTTGGAATTTGAAGCGCTTGATTTGAGAATTCAGAATAGCAGCTTTCGATAAATCTATAACAAAGACTGTCTTTTTATTTGCTGTGGTACTTATGGCTTTCAAATACCATAAGGTAACTGAACGTACGGTCTTCATTTAAAAACAAGCAATGAAGCCTTTGACGTTTTGCAGGACAGAATTTTATGAGTTATTAGAAACTCCTCTGTCTGCACAGTTAGTAAGCAAAGGGACCCTATTTGAAAACATTGGATGTATCTTTTTATATACTATTCATACAGTATTTTAACATTTTTAATTTAATAAGAAGAAATGAATATTATAAATGAAATCGTGTTTGGATGATGGACTAACATTTGATTTAAACCAAAAAGAAAGTACCCAGCTCTTTCACCAGAGCAGGTTATTGTAACAGACATGTGAAATTATTGGCCCACTTGACTCCTGAAGGCCTTTGTGGCTTTGGGGAGATGATTAGTCTTAACGGGAGGCAGAGCTCTGCTAACAAAGCAACAGGGTCATATTCTGACTCTCCCGACCTGATCAATCACAGACCTACGACCTGGTAGTAGTCACTCGGCTGTTCTCAGCCAGGACTTTTATCTGGGTGGGTGACGCAGAGTATGGCAGGGCCAATTAGAATCTCGTTCACCTGCATCATCTCTTCCTCAGTCTCCTTGCTTCTCATGTTTGCCAATATTAACATCTCTATGTTTCATCCAGGACTCTTATCTGATGTATTTTTCACCAGCTGCATCTCGGGGAGGAGTTCTCAAGCTCTTGCGCTATGGCGCACCGTGCTTCCTGCAAATTGGCCGTGAAATTCTGAACTTTGTCTTCCTAACCAAGCACAAGTGGCTCCCTCTGGTCTTACAGCCTGGAATATTCCTCTGGGCACAAAGTTATAGCCGTTGTCAGACAGTCACCAAACCAAACTTGGGTCCGCTTGCCTGCACTGTCAAGCCAGTCTCCTGACCCCGGGTTGTGGTGAAGGGAAGTGCAGCATTTATTACAGGTGCCAAGCAAGGAGTCCAGGCAGCTGGTGCTCAAAAGGCCCAAACTCCCCGATGGGTTTCAGGAAAGCATTGTTAGAGGCCAGGTGAGGGAGGGGCCTCCCAGGGTATGTGATCAGCTCGTGCACGGTTCTCTGATTGGCTGATGGCGAGGTAAGATGGGTTAACATTATCAATCCTCAGGCTCCAATAGGTCTGGGGGGCTATGTGCTCATGGCTCTCAGGTAGTTAATTTCATCCATTGGGCGGGGGTTTTACTGTCTGTAAAACAACTCGGGAGATGTGCATCAGGCACTATTATCCGGGTACTTGAGAGAAGAGCTACAGCAGAGGATATGGGGGAGGGGTCTGTCCTGGGAAGGCCCCAGAGGGTCCTGCTTGCTTACAAGACTTGCCTTGTTTCTGTCTCTCAGAGATCCCAATCCTACTTCGACCATGGGGCAATATCTAAATGCAACTGTTTCATATATTTTGTCCAGTTTTATGGTTATTTACTGCTTATTCCTTTTTGACCTAAGATATAAATTCCACCTATCCTCACATATGTTCTGATATAAAGTGACACTCAAAATCAGGACTGATGTGTCTGAGTGCCATCTCATTTTTCTTTTCTTTTCTAAAGTAGCCACACCACTCACTCTCCAACTCTTCACTCTGTTCATTTTCTTTGTATAAAATGTCACAACATATAAAAACATCTTCCTTACTCATTGGTTCACTGGTTTTTTAGATGCCTTCCCCTAAGTAGGTGCCCTAAAGATGTGGCAATTAGTGACTTGAAATAATGTCATCTTACTAATGAATAATCATTCCACAGTTAAGTTTGTAAATGTAACCCTATACATTTTTTAAAACACCATTTCTTTTAAGACTTTCCTAGCTGTAATTTTGAAAAGAGGAGAGAGAATTCCATATTATGTAGTTAAAAATAACCGATTACAGAAGTTCAGTGGTTAAGGGGTATGCCTCAGAAAACATTTACCAGATTATATTGTAGTCATTGCAGGCATCCCACAGATAGCCAAGTGACTGTTCAGCAGAGGTTCTGTGTGGTTTTATTGCGTTTGCATGGTACTGTACAGGTGCTTAGGGGACGTGGATACAAAAGTATTAGACCCATTCTTAGCTCCCGATGAGCAAACAATCCAGAGGCATGGAATACTCTAAGGAGAGAATCTATGGAGATTGAGGGGTTTTTTTTGTTTGTTTGTTTTTTTCTGTTTTTCGTTTTTTTTTTTTTTTTTTGGTTAAAACTGGGAGTGATTTTAAATCATAATAGTATAATAAGTGGTTACTTTTGAGTTGGGTGAAAAGAGAGACCAGAAAGACAGGCTGAGGGCAGATGATCACAATCCTTTACTGTCTTGCTGATCAACGCTACAGTGATTTTAAAGGCAGAGGATCTAGAGGTATGGTTAAGGAGGAAAGGAGTAAAATGAGAAGACTTCCTTTTGGATTCTCTAGTGGGGAAAAGATGGGCAGGGGGAAGAGAAGTTAGGAAATTAGGAGCTTCTAATGGTAGTGTGATTGACGGATATCAATGGCTAGGGTCTGGTTGGTGCTGGTAGGATTAACAGAAGGAAGGCTGAAAAAGAGAATGGAAACAAAAATGCACTTAGTTATATGTCAGAGGTAGGAGAGGAGAGGAAAGATTTTTTTTTTTTTTTTTTTTTGCGGTACGCGGGCCTCTCACTGCTGTGGCCTCTCCCGTCGCGGAGCACAGGCTCCGGACGCGCAGGCTCAGCGGCCACGGCTCACGGGCCCAGCCGCTCCGCGGCACGTGGGATCCTCCCGGACCGGGGCGCGAACCCGCGTCCCCTGCATCGGCAGGCGGACTCTCAACCACTGCGCCACCAGGGAAGCCCAGGAAAGATCTTTTATATTCTTAGTTTCAGACCGTGGAAATTCATGATGTCATTAGAAAAATGGAGAAGTCATACCCAGAGGCAGTTTTGGGGAAAAGAAAGAAGGTCAGTGTTCAACACACTGAGATGTCAAAAATAGCACGACATTCAAGTGTTAAGTGTCCAGAAAATAATGAGGGATGAGTTCCTGGACCACAAGGGAGTTGTGGTAGGGCCAGCATCGTAGATTGGTGAGTGATTTCTTGGAGATCACAAAGTTGAGTTTTTGTGAATTCTTCCTCTTTTGTAACATAGTAAGACGACCCTCAGTGGCCATGGAGGAGATAAGACACAGCGATTCATGGCATACTACCCAGAAAAGCGACTTAAAATGCATGAATGTTGTTGGCTTGCTGAGTTACATGCCATCTTTTCATGCTTGATGAGCAGGGTGTTTTCATTAATTTACATCTACTGTCCTTCTTATTCCTCAGAATATAGCAATGTTTACCTTGCCCATTGACCTTGTCCTGAGACCCCATCGATATGCTCCATTTCCCAACAGACCATCTTAGAGCCACGATTGGGCACTTTTACTTCGGATCACAATTCTTTATGCTGATTTTATTCTCATTAAGTAGCCACAGTCCCGAGGGGATAGACAGCGTGGGCTCTTCATCACGATTTGATCCCAAATATAACTGAAGTATATCCTTAAATGACTTTTAAAACCTCCTTGAAGTTCAGGGCCATAAAACATATTTATTTTTGAGGCAGTTCAAAATAAGAAAGCTGATAGAAAATGAAAAGATTACTGCAGCTATTTTTCAAATCCTAAAACTTTAGATTATCCTATAAATTTTGGATTCAAGAAAAAGCTGGGAAATAGGTTACAAAAATAAGTCTCCTGTCTCAAATTGCCTTTTGAAATACTGTGCTAAGGAAATATGATGGATGTAATTCTTTTCTCTTTTACATGGGCATTCCTTTTTTGAAATGCCTGGCAGTTTTTCTGAAATAGAAGGACACAGTAGAGAGAAAGATGCATCTAAAATTTGAGGTTGTGCAGTTTGGGCACAGGGTGGTGCCAGCTAAATTTCTTCTTGGCAAATTAGATCGAGGATAAGGGATCCTCACTGCTCCGTCCCCAACCCCGGTTGTTCCTCATCTGGGTCAAAAGGTTGCCTTTTCAGGATAAGTGGCAGGAAAACCCTGGAAGCATAGACTAGATGTCTTCGGAATAAGGATGGACAACACAGAAGGAGAACAAAGTCTCAGACACCATTGACTAGGAATTCTTGAGGATCTGATGCCAAAAACGTATTTGCTCTGGGGGCACCCATGGCTAGCCATTCTGGAAATCCCCCTGGGTATTGGTAGTACCCGCTTTGTTTTGTCACTTTCCACTCGACTGAGACCTGGCCGGCAGCTTCCTGCATTGCGTAGGCTGGCTCTTCAACCACAAAGGCATCATCACCCCCAGTCATCCATCCTCGGGCATGTCTTGATGTCAGAACTGGTCCCAAACGGTAAGTTTCCGTATGTGCTGAGTCCCGTCACTTGTCTATAGCCATGGAAGATGGAGAAAATGATTCGAACATAATGATTTCATAACTCCATAGTTGGGACTAATGAGGGTTACTGGAATGGATGTCCAGCCAGTAGAACGTACTGTGTTTTTAACAGAATTAATTTAGGTGTTTGATGAGCTACCAGTGGTGCATCAAAACAAAGTTCATAGTTAGACGCTGGAATCAGATGTAAAGAGAGCTTCAGAGGAGCAGGCTGTGAACTTTTTAAGAACTGTCAAGTATTTGTCTTAGACTATCAAGTAGACATTAAAGCAGTGCTTCTCGGGCTTCCCTGGCGGCGCAGTGGTTGAGAGTCCGCCTGCCGATGCAGGGGACACAGGTTCATGCCCCAGTCCAGGAAGATCCCACGTGCCGCGGAGCGGCTGGGCCCGTGAGCCATGGCCGCTGAGCCTGCGTGTCCGGAGCCTGTGCTCCGCAACGGGAGAGACCACAACAGTGAGAGGCCCGCGTACCGCAAAAAAAAAAAAAAAAAAAAAAAAAGTGGAGGCTGTCTTCCCTCCAGGGGACATTTGGCGATGTAAGGAGACATTTGGGGATTGTCATAACTGGAAAAGGGTCCTACTGGCATCTAGTGGGTAGAGGCCAGGGATGCGGCCCAACATCCCACAGTGCACAGTTAGGCTCCATGATAAGGACCTACCCAATTAACTAAATGTCAGTAATGACCAGCTTGGGAAAACACTGCATTAGACACGAAATGATATTTTGTTTAAAAATCCTAGATTTGAATTTGGAAGAGTGGTCTTGCGTGCCGACTCCAGTATTTATTAGGCATGCCCCTAGACAGTAGTTAACCTTCTTACTTCAATCCTTCAATTATAAGATGAGAATCAGAGCCCCTACTCCACAGCTGCTTGGCTAATCTGAAACTTGGTAGTTTCTGCAAAAGGAATGAACATCTTGTGCAGAGGTTACACAGGATGCCGTAGAAACCAGAGAGATCTTGCTTTGAATTGTGGCTCTCGGTTTCTAACTAAGGTAAATAAGTTCCTGAATTTCTCATAATCCATTTTCTCATCTGAAAAAAAAAATGGGCCCAACCGCATAGAAAAGCTGTTAGCATTACACGAGGCAATTTAAATAAAGGTGCTAAGTGTCGCGCCTGGTTCATAGTGCATACCTAACATCAGAAAAAATACCTAAGTTTATTTAGACCAGGATTTCTCCAAGTTCACACTAGGGATATTTGAGGCCAGGTAATTATCTTTTGTAGGGGTGAAGGCAGGCAGGACTGTGCACGGTAGAATGTTTAGCAGCATCCCTGGTGTTTTGATGGTAGACGCCAGTACCGTCCGCTTCCTCAGTTGTGACAATCAGAATCTCTCCACATGTTGCCAAATGTCGCCTGGTGGGAAGACCGCACCCTCTATTGAGGATCATGTACCTACACCAATATTTATTGGGTGACGATATGTTCTTTACCATATTTTAAGTTATACACTTAACTCCTATATAAAAACACAAGCACTCATATATATACATGCTGTCTTATAAACATTTAATGTGTGGTCACCTCCCCTCCATCCCTGGAGTGGGAGAAAGAGTAACTGTGCCCTTTTTTTTTTTTTTTTTTTTTGTTTTGTTGTTGGTTGCCGGCAGATACCTGATTTATTCAAGACCAAAGAGCCCATGTTGAACATCCCGTTTAGTTGGGGGGTTATTCTTCCTTTTTTTTTTTTTTTTTTTTACCTATCTACCTTCATTCTGAGGCAATTACCACAACACATTTATCAGTTTAACTTCATCAAATGTGTACAATCCTCTTTTGTTAGAACACAATTCCAAAAGACGAAGAGAATGGAGAAAGCTTACCTTTTCCATTAAAACCTATTACATCTGCTATTATAAAGAAGCCTCAAGCTGTGTCTGTCTAAATGTAAACTGCATGGGAAAGCTCAAACACACTGGATATTTTAATTAGCGTTCCCCTTGTCAGGGCGGGGTGATAATGACCCCATCTTTCCCCTTTGATCTGAAAGAAGATGGTAATTAAGCTTCAGCAGGTGAGCCCCGGAGCTCCTCGATGAATTTCACAAAGTTATACGAATTATTGATTCGGTTCACAGTATGAAACATTCCAGAAAATTCACCCTCCAATGGGCTTAGCACATGGGGACATGTTTTCAACGTTGTAATTATCGTTTTGCTGACGGTCCATTTACATTGATCAGGAAGGTTTTTCCCTATAAGACAGAGTCCACTGGGTTAAAGGCAGAGGTGAGAATTTAGACATCACCGAATTTTATGGTACAATCATCAGGATTAAGAAGTGGCCAGCTGCCCGCCTGGTGTCCACACATTGGCTCGGAGGCTGGGACATGCCCCATGTCCAAGTTGGGTGGGCCAGTTAACTGCAGAAGGACGGAGAGTTTCCAGTCAATACTAGAGTCTTCAGGGTTTCTCCGTTAAGTTCATCTGAAACCTAGACCACGGTGATAGGGCAACGTGAAATGCATAAAGTTGCACAGGGAGTGTCAGAGATGTCCAGCCCAGATATAAATGGTGAGCCAACAAGTGGTGGATGGTAGGTCCGGGGCACTGAGGTTCAGGTCATGATAACGGAGAGAGCCAGCTGAGGAGCTTCTCTACGGGTACCAGGTCTCAACAACTGGGTCTTAACCCAGAAAAATTACACTCGTCTTAGGGAATGTGAGTGGGAACCTTGGGAGAGGAAGACCATGTCCAAGGAGAAAAGAGACTGGACCCAGGGAAGGTTGCCCAAAATGGGCATAGACTCAGAGGACCAGAAAAGAACCACCTCTGAGAACTAGGGCGCCAGGGGCTCAGCTTGGCTCAGGAATAAGAAGCCTGGTTTTGAGACTTGGTTCCCAAGGTCAGAGATGGAACACCATCCACAATTCAGGGAAACTCTCAGTTTACTCTCAAGATGGAGCTGGGCAGACTTCCCGAATGTTGTCTTGAGAGCCATCATGGGGCCAAAATCACAGCATGGACAGCATGAATGGACTGTGTGTTTTGATCACAATCCAGAGACTGAAAAGTCAGTCAGCTACAAACTGGCGCCTGCTTCCCTATTTAATGAAGGGTCTGCTGTTACCTTCAGAAGATGGAACCACTGCTCTCCCACCTCATTTGTACGTGTAATTTATTTTTCAAAACAGATATAGCCTGGGGTAAGGTTCTATTTTTAGTACCATCTAGACTCGAGATAAAGCATCCCTTCGCCTAGGAGTATAAAAATAGAGAAATCCATACCAGCATGGGACTTTCTTGTCAGTTAAATTATTAGTATTATTCTCGTCTCTCAAATAGGGGAGTTGGGAACTGTAAATAGGCCAGAGTCACTGAACCACAAAATGCATATTCTGGATGAAAAGAACGTTTTTTATCTTGCCAGAGGAAAGTAACATTAATTAGAATCTGGATATTTGTCAGGGATCGTCTGTAAAGAGTCTCTAGTCCGGCCTAATAATAACCGTGTAGAAAATTAGAAATGAGAACTAGTGAAAAATCCACTAGTTTGGAACAAAGGAAGATAAGTGCGTGTTGGCCCAAATACACTGCCTGGGTAGGCTAACCCTGCATTTTACCCACTGAATATTATTTCGTGACCCAACTGCTCCAGGCTTCAAACTAGCAGCTGTGGCTTCAAAGGGGAAAAATGTCCCCGAACTCTGGCTTCTCCTAGTGGCTGCTGGGAGCTGATGGGAAGAGACCAAAGGCAACGCAGAGACACAGCTTTTGCAGGAGAAGTCAAATTAGGTCAGATTTCGCATCAGCCTGCCCCCTGGCAAAGCCTGGGAGAGCGAATTCTGGAGTTTGATGCTAGTGATAGAGGGAGATTTAATCCTTATGGGGTCATCATCATTCAGGCTCACAGGGGCAGGGATTGTATTCATTGGAGGAGTTTGTCAAGGTCAAGGTAGTTTTTCCAGAAAGGCATCTTTCGTTTTTCCTTTTTTTTTAAAGTTTATTTTACTTTTTAAAACTTGAAGTATAGTTGACTTAGAGTATTGTATTAATTTCTGCTGTTCAGCAAAGTGACTCAGTTATACACATATATATATACATTCTTTTTTAATTTTCTTTTCCATTATGGTTTATCATAAGATATCTTTTTTCATCTTTATTGGCATATAATTGCTTTCTCATAGGATATTGAACATGGTTCTCCATACTAGGACCTTGTTGTTTATCCATTCCATAAATAATAACCTACATGTACTAACCTCAACCTCGCAGTCCATCCCTCCCCCAGCCGCCCCGTCCCCTTTGTCAACCACAAGTCTGTTTTCTGTGTCACAAAGGCAACTTTTTAAAATCCTTGTCTATGGGATCATGAAGGCCAGTTTTCTTCAGCATTAGAAAGCCAGGCAAGATTTATGTTGAATGCAGAGGGCAAGACAGGATATTCAAGGGTAGCTCGCCTACCTTGTGACAGTCCAGGCTGGGCCACAGTTCCCCAATCTTCCTCAGGTCACGGGATCCTTAGGGTCTTGGCAATTCTTTTCTTCGATGCCTCTAGGACAAAAGAAAGATCTAACCGTTTGGGTCCAAACAACTTAAGAAGAATGTATACACTAGCATTTTAGTGAACATTAATATATATATGTATATACATATGAAATTGAAAGCAAGTGTATTTTTGTTTCATTCTTAAGTGGCTACCAGTACTTACTAAAGGGATGTGTATGCCTGTAGGGCACTTTGCCAGCCTTGGAATGAGATTGGACTTGCGCACCCTCATTTCCTGTTACATCTTGAGTTTTCACACAGCAAGAGCCCAACATTCAGCTTTGCAAAGCTGTGCCGCTATTTTGAAAGGAAGGTGGCACACTTGAGTGTTGAAACGTGGAACAGTCACCAGCAAGTAGTTTGCTGATGTCTGACGGAAGTCACCTATTTCTGTTTGCCTCAAAAGTTTAAAGTGGGCTTCCCTGGTGGCGCAGTGGTTGAGAGTCCGCCTGCCGATGCAGGGGACGCGGGTTCGTGGCCCGGTCCGGGAGGATCCCACGTGCCGCGGAGCGGCTGGGCCCGTGAGCCATGGCCGCTGAGCCTGCGCGTCCGGAGCCTGTGCTCCGCAACGGGAGAGGCCACAACAGTGAGAGGCCCGCGTACCGCAAAAAAAAAAAAAGGAGAGAAGTCATGTGCAGAGTTGGCCGGGGGAGGACCCATTGGCCTGAGGCAGCACAGTGTAGCCAGTAAAGCAGAATTAGAGAGGGATCAGAGAGACCGGTGGATGCAAACAGAATATTATAGAGATCTTCTCAGGGAAGAGAGAGGTTTGGATTCATGAAAATTTCCAAGCATACAGAAAAAAATAGAGCATGATACTATAAAGCTCCATTATTGAGTAATAACCCCCCATTGGTTACTACTCACAACGCCACCCCTCCCAGTTTCCATGCTCCTTGACAGATGACTGTAGTTGTTTTCCACTATGGGCACAGTGTATCTCCGTATGCCATTGGCTTTGGGCTTGGTCAGTGCAACTTGTGTTGGCCAGTGGGGTGAAGGAGAGGCTTGTGATGTGCTTGTATGATGAAGGGAGTCTGGTTTAGTGACACGAAAAGAAAGAATCGCAGCTAACTGGCCCATCCAAAGATGGTGTGGAATGTATGCGATCATGCCAAGGGAAGTGCAGCCTAGACCAGCTGACCACTAGCTGACCCACAGCCCTTCGAGAGAGAATAAGCTATATTCTCTTACATTACTCAATATTGGGGAGCTTTGTTACAGAGCAAAAGCTGGCTCATGCAGTCACGCGGGCATCCGCTTGATTTCTGCAATACTAGCTTTCCGGACATATTGTGTTTGAGCTTTTAAATTTTTTTTTCTTGAAGTAAATGACGGACACCATGACATTTCATTCCAAAAATATCTCTTAACAAGGTAAGGGTGTCTTGACCAGAATCACAGTACTATTTTCATGTCTTAACTGTGAAATATCCTGAATATCCTCTGGGACACAGGGTAGATTTAAATTTTCCCAGTGCCTCCAAACAGAGTGTTTATACATGGTCTGTTCAAACCAGGATCTATTCAAAATTGTTTCATTAGGTTTACATAAGTCTCCTCAAATTCATTGTTTTGTTTTGTTTTGTTTTTTTGCCATGTTGGGTCTTCGTTGCTGCGCGCGAGCTTTCTCTGTTTCTGGTGAGCAGGCACTGGTCTTTGTTGCGGTGCGCGGGCTTCTCATTGCGCTGGCTTCTCTTGTTGCGGAGCATGGGCTCTAGGCGCGCGGGCTTCAGTAGTTGTGGCTCACGGGCTCTATAGCGCAGGCTCAGTAGTTGTGGCACAGGGGCTTAGTGGCTCCGCAGCATATGCGATCTTCCCGGACCAGGGCTCGAACCCTCGTCCCCTGCACTGGCAGGCGGATTCTTAACCACTGTGCCACCAGGGAAGCCCAAACTCACTATTTTTAAAAAATGATGTTGACTTGGCAGAAAAAAAAGATCATTCGTTTGCTGGAATGTCTTGGATTTGTCTGATTGTTTTCTTGCGGTGTGTTAACTTGCCCTCTGCCTCCCATGCTTCTTGTCCCATGGAATGTGGTTCCACAGGCTTTCTGGATTCAGTGTAAACATTTTAATCATGAGCTCTTCCTAAGTGTTGTGTGATGATTTACATTAGGTGGCCCATGGGTTTGCTTGTCCACCATAGACAAGCTAAGGTTGACACCAAATTCAGAGCCTGATCTTTCCATCATAGGGTTACATTCCCCTCACTCCCTTGGAACCAGCAGTTCTGTAGGGTGGCATTTTGGCACCTTTTGAATATTCAGTCCCCAGTAATCTCTTTTTCAATGAGCTTTATAATTTTAAAATACTTTTAAATTTACAGAAAAATTGTAAAGATAGTACAGACAGTTCCCATATACACTGTGTCCCATTTCACACATTATTAACATCTTGCGTTAGTGGCATGCATTTCTCATAATTAGTGAAGCAACATCAATACATTTCTGTAAGGAGACTCCATGCATTATTGAGATTTCCTTAGTTTTCCCCTAATGTCCTTTTTCTCTTCCAGGATCCCATCCAAATACCACATTACATTCAGTCGTCATGTCTTCTTAGGCTCCTTTGGGCTGTGACAGTTTTTCAGACTTTCCTTGTTTTTGATGACCTTGGCAGCTTTGAGGCGTGCTTGTCCTGCATTTTGTAGAGTGTGTGTCAATTTGAATTTGTCTGGTGTTTTTCTCAAGATTAGACGGGGGTTATGGGTTTTGGGGAAGGCAGACCACAAGGGTTAAGTGCCATTTTTATCACATCACGTCAAGGGGGTACACGTGACTTTATCACTGTTCATGTTGACCCTGATCACCTGTTTGACTTACTGGTTCAGGTGTCTCCACTGTAAAGTTATTTTTTAAAAACTCCTATCCGGGGCTTCCCTGGTGGCACAGTGGTTGACAGTCTGCCTGCCGATGCAGGGGACACGGGTTCGTGCCCCGGTCCGGGAGGATCCCACGTGCCGCGGAGCGGCTGGGCCCGTGAGCCATGGCCGCTGAGCCTGCACGTCCGGAGCCTGTGCTCCGCGACGGGAGAGGCCACAGCAGTGAGAGGCCCGCGTACCGCAAAAAAAAAAAAACCCACAAACAAAAAAAACTCCTATCCGTAACTGTCCTCTCTGGAAGAAAGTCACCCTTAGGGAGTTATTCTCCACCACCTTGACAATGGAGAAAACCTTTATTATTTGCAGCTCTTCTGCACGAGAGATTTGTCTGTTCTCACCTATTTATCAAATATTTCATTTGTATCTCCGTGGGCTCATGGATATTTATTTAATAATTTGGGTTACTTCCATATTACTGTGTTCATTTTGCCCATTACACTTTTACCTAATGGTTTTGCCACCCACTGATCCTTGCTTGATATACATATTTTTTTTTAATTAGGAATTTACAAAGTAGCTACTTGTTTTAACTCTGCCGTTCCTTATGCATTTACTAGCTCACACTTGTTTGCAAAGAAGAGTTTTGCTTCCTTCCCTAGGGCGACCCGGTGCCCTGAAGTAGGCCTGCTCTGGACAGGCAGAACTGATTATTAACTGTAGCCCTTTAATCACTCATTTTCAGAGTGAGGAGTCGACGTAATGGTCTACCAATAACATATCGTTAATCTCTTTCTTCAAAATTTAACTTATTGAGCAATTCTGACATGGACATCAATGCACATCGTTTCAGATACCACCCCCCACCCCAAGAGCCCTATGAAGAAACTGTGCTTGGAAAATTAAGTTCATTGCCAAGGTTTACCAAGCTCAGAAGTCGTAGCACGCCAGGCTGGAAATCTCATTCTGCTGGTTCCAGATCTTAATAGCCTATGATCTTAATATGATCTTAATAGCCGTGCTGTCCTGTACCCAAACATAGCGTCCTTCTTTATCTCACCTTTTTCTTTCTCTTCAGTGGAGCTGATAATGACAGCCTTCCGGGTCCCTGCACGGGGACCCCCCCCCAGGGCTCCGTAATATCACACTTTTTTCTTCCTGAGTCCCCCCCCACCACAGTTTTCGAAGCATTAGGCTCCAGCTAGATCTCCCCCTGCTTCCACCTTAAAATATCTGTAGAACGTTGAATGTTTTATGAAATGACGACAGTACTCCCTCCCATCTCTCTCCCAGCTTTTTATCACTTTCAAGTGAAAGAATGGCCAACCCCATCTGTCCTTCTCACGCCTCAGCAACGTTCCCGCTTTCCAGCACTCACAGAAACAACAATTCACGCAGAGTTGTGTGTGCCTCATCTTCTCTCATACCAGCGAGTTTTGCACACTCAGTGCGGCTGGGAGAGGAGCACGCCTCCAAGTTGCCGTAGCTGCAGGTGCACCACGCGTGCGTGTCAGAAAAGGCAGGTGACAGCAGGCGCTTTGCCCCCAGGTCTGTGCGGTTGTCCCACGTTTTGTTATGAAATAAAAGAATAACGTAATACTGGCTTGAAATAGCAGTTAAGTGCACTCAGTCAGTAGCTGCTTTGGGTGCGTCCAGGGAAGCGTAGTATTGCTTGTGGGGATTTTGAAATGGGAGTATATGTGAACACATTTCCTTTACACGGGAGAAAAGGGACCAACAGGAAGAAGAAAATTGCTCTTTGGCTTCCGTATAAATGCGTGTGGACCCCGCAGCATCTAGTTTTGTACAGAGTTCTTAGAAAGCAAAGGTGACCACGGGCATGTGGACCAGACCACGGGCTTGACGTGCTTTTGCTCTCTCCCTTGTCTTAGCAGCTGACACATATTCCTGAAATTGGATTTTCCTGGAGATTTACCTGTTCCCTCGTATATTTGGTGGTCTTTTGAGAACATATACATTTATTAAAGCCTGACAAAGAAAAAATTCTCTCACGCAGCTAGAAAAAAATAAAATTCTTTCTCTCCCTATTGAAAAGGAGTGCCCTGAGGAGAGAGATGTTCTCATGGTGCTTGGGCCTCTCTGGAAGACAAGGGGGAGAGGTTTCGTGGCAATGATGGGCAGTTAGGAGAAGGGCTTATTAGTTCAGCTGCAGTCCAGCTTTCTGAACCATAGCACTTGCCAATGAGTAGTGCATTTCCTCATATCTTTTCTGATTTTTTATTTTGTATTTAATCCTATTTCTTCATCTTTGAAATGATACAGAAAACTCTTTTCTGTGCATTTATGTTAGTAGGACGGTCAGGACTACATTAATGAGGTCTTAAGAATGAGGTACCAACAGACCTTTCTGGTTCCTACACTTGCTGCCCTAAGTGTGGTCCAGCAGCATCTCTGCGTCCATCACCTCAGCCTGAGGGAGATGCCGAATCTTGGGCCTGACCCAGGCCTATTGCATCACAAGCTGCAGTTGCACGAGATCTTCAGGCGATGATGTATGCATGTTAAAGGTTGATGTAAAGGGCTGATGTAGCCCGGGCTAAATATGAGATTGCATATTACAGTCCCTCAGCGACCTTTCAAAAAATACTGATTCCTGCAGGCTGAATAAGTCCTGGAGATCTGATTGACAGCATGGTAACTATAGTTACCGTCACTGTTTTCTATTTTATTTTATTTTTTGGCCACCCTGTGCAGCATGCAGAACTTCCCCGACCAGAGATTGAACCCGTGCCCCTTGTGGTGGAATCGCAGAGTTTTAACCAGTGGATCGCCAGGGAAGCCCGCCATCACTGTCTTGTATACTTAAAATTTGCTAGGAGAATATGTGAGGTGATAGATATGTTAGTTTGGTAAACATCCCACAATATGTCAAAACATTATTTTTATTTATTTATTTATTTTATTATATTGTTATTTATTTTATTTACACCTTAAATAGATACAATTTTTATTTGTCAATGATACCTCCAGAAAGCTGGGGTGGGGTGGGGGGGGATTCTGATGCCTCACCTCTGCTCGCAGCGCTTCTGAATTAATTTGCCTAGGGATGTGTCCCTGGTATCGGCTTGTGATAACACTGCCTAGAGGATTATTGCCATCTGAAGCCAAAACGGAGAGCTGGGGTGCTAGATCCTCCTGTGTGTGCCTCGTCCTTTCTGCTCCTGAAAATGTGATTTGCAGACCATCTGCATAAGAGTAACCTGGGAGCACGTTAGCAATTCAGAATCTTGGGCCTCGCCCCAGATGTGCTGCCTCAGGACTCCGGGTGATTCCTGGCATGTGAGGTGTGAGCAGCATGCCCCTTGGGCTCACTGCCCTGGTGGGGACCCACCTCCCCGTGTGCATTTGAGTTCAGCAGTTACTGCATCTCTGCCTGCTTCTATTTTGGACATCCTGAGCTCAGATGTGATACCCTGACTCAGACCTGCTGTGTGTCTGACCTTCATTCTTGCTTCTGGAGCCAGATTTCTTCCCAGTTCAAAGCTGCATGTTTCCTACATCTGGAAAGATGAGCCTTGGGTTTCCTTAGTAGGTGCTTTGGTTGGGGGGAGGGGTGATGGTCAATCAGTAACTGAGCACCAAGGATCACCAACTTGTTATAGCAGCACAGCAAGAGAGATCTGAAGCCCCAGACGATATGAGAATTCAGACAACTTTGGGGAATGTGGGATGCTTTAAGAACAAGGGTATGTAAAGCGTTCTTCAAGACCACAGGTTAGCTGGCAGCCGGCTAAGTGCCGTTGGTGGAGAAGCACATACATGAGAAACGGCACAGCAAACAGCCCTCACTTGGCTACTTCCAGTTACATGTCATGTATTATTTCTGCAATAAAAATATAGTAAAATAGGGATTTCCAATAAAAAAGGTAGCCTGATAAAATTTATCCAGTTTCCCAATTCCTCTTGGATTGGATAGGGAATGGAATAATTTTTTTTTTTTTTTTTTGGCTACACTGCAAGGCACGTGGTATCTTTAGTTCCCCGACCAGGGATCGAACCTGTGCCCCCTGCAGTGGAATCCTGGAGTCTTAACCATTGGACTGCCAGGGAAGTCCCAGGAGTGGAGTAATTTACAAGTGAACTAACATTCCCTTTTTCTTTTACCTGGTGATTGATTCAATCCTAAGTATGCCTTAGCTTTATATGGTAATGGATCATTCCATTTAATGGGAATAGCCAGAATGGGGCAAACACAACCATCTTGTTTAATATTTCCACTGCTCCTTTCCTTTCCCCCCCATTCTGCCCATCACCCACTCCAGCTCACCACTGAACTGACTTTATTTTTTCTTTTTTTTTTTGCGGTACGCGGGCCTCTCACTGTTGCGGCCTCTCCCGTTGCGGAGCACAGGCTCCGGACGCGCAGGCTCAGCGGCCATGGCTCACGGGCCCAGCCGCTCCGCGGCACGTGGGATCTTCCCGGACCGGGGCACGAACCCGCGTCCCCTGCATCGGCAGGCAGACTCTCAACCACTGAGCCACCAGGGAAGCCCCTGACTTCTTTTTTAATTGGGATTAAAAAGAGAACATGTCCTTGGCTCTTGTGAACTGTCGTCTTACTGTGGTTTTCACAGGACAATGAAGTCCACCTACATATACTATAAAGACAGTGTAGGCTGGAGTGAAGGTTAAGTTATTGCCTTTGAATTGCTGTCATACCCATTTAGAAACCCTGTAGATTGGAGACTGGCCTGGTGGTTGAAACCCAGGTACTTTCGAAACTCTGCATTTATCACCGTGGATTTTTGAACTCAGGGAAGTTGTCTGACATCTTTGCCTGCCTTTTCCATCCTACTACCAATACCTGGGCCTCCCAGTCTGTGAGAAGGCTGTTCCTACAGGTACATCTGTGGATCTTCTTAGACAGATACTCTCTTCCACAGTGTCCCACTATTAGAGTGTCATAGAAAATAATCCATATAGCAAATGTACACTTAAAAATATGAGCCACCAGTCTATGGCAGCTAAGCTAATAAAACTGTTGTTCATTTAATATCATTTAATATCCATAAAATGTGAATGGATGTCTTTTCCAGAAATGGGGGAGACAATCTAGTTCCCAAGTTAAATATCCACTAACAGGACTGTGGTCACCCCTGCTGCAAAATCACAACTAGTTTGATGCAGTGCCTAAAATAAAATTTGTGTATGGCATATTACACATAATGGGGACACAAGGTGTTAAAATCACTTCCCAGCATGTTTTCTTTAGAAAGTTTCTGAAATGTAAAATCCATAATAACTCTCACTGGAAGTTATGTCATGCTCCTCAGTATATGTAATACCACTGTGAGAGGCTGGATGGAGATGGACCAGAAATGAGAAGAAAGAGGGTGTAAAGTAATTTTCTTAGGCAACTGTCTTCAGAGAATACCCTGGTGGCAAAGGAGAGATAATGGAATATTTCCTGTTAGAGAAGCCAATACTTTTCCAGTTAGGTGCCAAGTATCCTTTCAGCGCTCGTTTTCAGTGAAAGCTTGTTAACTGTAATTTACTAATCTAGATTCTCGGTGGTGTTCATTACAAACCTGGGGGGGCGCATTACCTAGGTTTCAGCAGAGCTTCAGGAGACCTGAATTCACATTTATAATAATCGGAAGTCTTTCAGTGTATTCTCCAGGGGAGTTTTTAGAACAGTATGAAACATCAGTTTGAATAATAAGACAAAATGACATTCATAAAAAAATGGATGAATCAAGGACAGTGTGGTTGAACAAGAACGTTTCATGTTTGTTTCTTTTTTGTGGAAGTTCTCAATACTATAAAATACAAAAAGGAGTTCTCTCATTTGTAGTATGTACTTGTGGAGTTGTTTAATCTCCACTCAGTTCATTCCCTAAGTCCATCCTGATTTTACATAACATGTATCCACATATGGCATAACGTGGTAGGGTGGTAATACAGACCGTGAAGGAAGCTTTAGCACTGTGAACCGATATTTCAGCCTCCAACACGTTTGTTAAAAATCTGAATTAGTTGGTTTATTAAGTATATGCACCAGAGAATTTATTCCATGAACATAAAATCTTTATATCATCTGCTGTTTCCTGAGTGGATTGTCACAAAAGTGACACAAAAGTGTCACAGAAGTGACACAAAATTGTCACAAAATTGACAGAAAAGTGAGGAAGCCAAATTCACAGCAGTGATATCAGTATTTGTCTATTGATGATTGGCTTATTTCACATACCATAATGTCCTCAGGTTTCATCCAAGGTAGTACATGTCAGAATTTCCTTCCTTTTTTTTAAAAAAAGAAGGTATTGAAGCATAGTTGACTTACAAGGTTGTGTTTAATTTCTGCTGTATGGCGTAGTGACTCGGTTGTATTATTTTTCATATTCTTTTCCATTGTGGTTTAGAATTTCCTTTTTAAGGCTGTGTAATAGTCTCTGAGGCTGTCCCTTAATTTGTAAGAGAAGAGAAACATGCCAGGATCATTTCTTTACAGCAGAGGGCCTTTATCAAGGCTCCACCTAGGGAAAGAAAGAAAAAAAGATACCACCTGATGTAAGGTTTTCCTTAATCAGCTCTGCCTTCTCGTTAACACACCTCCGATCCACGCCGTGTCATTCCTTTGCAGGTCACGTCTTTCTGTTCTCCCAGTTTTCACCTACATCAACTTCTGTAACCTAACACTTTCTTCCAACTTACTTGACCATTTTCCTGATCACTTTTGGTGTTCCATGAACCATGGGTAATGAAATCCCTCGTTCCTCTTATGCACTCCTGGTTGCCACGTACATAGTGGCAGAAATCCCGGACATGTGTACACACAGCTTTGTTAATCGCTTTAGTTCCACCATGAAAACCATACCTGGGAGAGAGCATTGCAGCATGATTTTCCCCCTGGCTGTCTTTATGTGAGTCCACCAGTACTGTTGCACACAGATCCTCCAGCAGCATTGCAGATTTGGAGGGCGACAAGCTGGTGGAGAGGTATAAAAATAATCCGTATTAGTATGAACTAACAGATAGTTAATTCCAACCACACTGCATCCAATCTATTGATGTTTTGGTGCCCACTTTTTAATCCTTCTCTGTGGTATCTAAACAAATGGATTCTGATAAACAATTTGTACATTCCTCTAACCTTGTGGTATATTTTACACATGTGTACAGGGTTATCCGTCACAGATGAAACAGACAATCCAATAAGGGCATAGAACAGTGGCAGAAATCATTTTAGATCTGTTCTGCGCACTCATTATTTTAATATTGTCCAGGGCATGAAGAGGCCAGAGAGCTGGAACAACTGGCCAAGCCACCCAAGATCCTGTGGGTCCCAGTATTAAATCCTACGCTTATGCTCCAATGACTATTTCCATGGGGCTGTTGCCAGGCACGTGTGTGCGGTCGTATATCAAATCCGTTGGGAATGTGACTTACTGGTATGTGCCACCGTGTTACCTTATTTAAAGAAGTACAATCCAAATGCAAAAACAGCCTAAAAGGAATTCCATTCTTTGTTTGTATCTCTCCAAGAATACTAAAAAGAATCCAATTAATGGTCCTTAGGAACACTTTTATTTCCGTAACTCTGCCCCATTGCATATTCTAGACCCTGTCTTTCACCTACCTTCTCCCCCAACCATCCCTTCTCTCTCTCATCCCAATCAAATTCTGCCATCTTTTCTCAGCTCACAAATGTGGAATAAGAGATGGACACATTTTTATTGGAATAACACTGGGTCATTTTTGGCTTAGTTTTTTGTTTGTTTGTTTGTTTTTAAATTTATTTATTTATTTATTTTTGGCCGTGTTGGGTCTTCGTTTCCGTGCGAGGGCTCTCTCTAGTTGCGGCGAGCGGGGGCCATTCTTCATCGCGGTGCACGGGCCTCTCACTGTCGCGGCCTCTCTTGTTGCGGAGCACAGGCTCCAGACGCACAGGCTCAGTAGTTGTGGCTCACGGGCTTAGTTGCTCTGCGGCATGTGGGATCTTCCCGCACCAGGGCTCGAACCCGTGTCTCCTGCATTGGCAGGCGGACTCTCAACCACTGCGCCACCAGGGAAGCCCTTTGGCTTAGTTTTACTTGTGTTAGTTTCCCGTACCTCGGGATAGAGCTGAAAATCTGTGTCGTGGGAAACTGTCGGAGGCAAGATGAAGAGAGATGGGCTAAATTAAGCAAACGAATAGCTTTCTAAACAGTCGGCCTAGCGGGTGTCCACAAATGGACCAACACACTATTAGGGGAAGTCTTGGATTTCAGGGTCTTTAGTCCCGATATTATTAGCAATTTGTCAAATGCAAGGGCACAGGACATGATCAAGAGTTTACACATGATCTGAGACTTAGAGGGACCACAGGTGTGTTAGTGAATTGAGTCAAGATTTAAATAGCTTCCTACTGGCTGGAATCGCTATCGGGTCATAAGGTCCACTAGAAAAATGGTGAAAGTCATGTTTAAAACAAGTCAAGATGGCCTGAAACCAAGCAAGGAAACTTTGCAGTCCAATGAGAAATGCTTCTGACCACAGGGACCGACAGCAATGCTGGACAGAGGTGGTCCCAGGAAGCAAGTCTGGAAGGGATAAAGCTTGAAGAAACAGAAGCAGTGCCAAGTCAAGTTCACCTCAGGAAAGAAGGGTATGCCTTTCTATAGAGGCAAAGCCAAGGCTCCTGTGGGCTAGGTGCTTGCAAATATCACCGACCAAAGTACATTTTAGCTCAATATCAGTTGGAGTTAGGATCAGAAACAGGAACTCTGCTATGCTCTGCAAACAGTGTTTATTTCTAGCTCTCTATGGAGAATGTCATGTTTACCCTTAGTTGTCTGATAAAAGCTCTCTTGGAACATTCCCAGTCTCATCTGCCACCAACTTGTTGGGATCCAAAAGATATCAAGAGACAGGAACAATGAATCTATTCTTCCAAGATGAATGTTGGTGGTGAGAAGGCCACAGGCTTCCCTCAGGTGGCCCAAAGAGAAATTTAAAAGAAAATAGATTACGGATCTGTAGCACAGGATAAGGAACAAAAAGATCAAGTATCTTATTATTTAATAAGTTGAAGACATAAGGTGACTACAAGAACAGGATCTCGGGCTTCATCCTAGAGAACAGTGTCCAGAATGAGACAGGTGACGACCAGGTTGCACTCTGTGCAGGTTGCAACACACCTGTAGGGCTGGAGTCCATCACGAGGACCTAGACACAGTCGAACACATTGGAGAAACATTGGTTCCATTTCCATGGTATGGTGGAGTGAGCTACCTATGGTAATATTGAGGAGTCTGAGAAGCTTGACCTTGGAGAAGAAACAGCCTTCGGGTGATGTGATGCTACATCTGAAGACCCACCATATGGAAGAGATCTGTACAGCATGATGAGGTGGACAAGACCTCCTCTAGGCTTCCAGGTAACAGAGCAGCTTCTTAGAGGGAAGAGAGATGGGTCAGGGGTCCCCAAGGCCATGCTAGGTTCACAGATGCCCTAGAAGAACTCACAGGACTTGGGACTCGTTATACTCATGGTTACGGTTTGTCACAGTGAGAAGACACAAAGCAAAATCAGTAGAGCGCAAAGGTGCATGGGGCCAAGTTCAGGGGAAACCAGGCACGAGTCTCCACCTCATGCCAGGGGAGCAGGCCAGGACACACTTAATTCCTCCAGCCGTGATTTGTAATGACATGAGCAGTGCTGTCTACCAGGAAAGCTCACTTGAGTCTTGAAACCCGGTGTTTTTATCAAGAGTCACTCACATAGGCTCGTGTTGCCTGTGTGTCTGAACATGGTTTCTAAAGCTCCAGACCCCCAGAAGGAGAGCGGGTGTTCACTGTAAATCACATGACTTACTTCCAAGGTTGCCTGGAGAGTGTATGGTTCAAGATCCCAAGGGTAAGAAGCGCTCTTATCGGTGAAACATTCCAAGAGCTTAATTCATGGGAGCCAAACAAAGATCAGTTACCAAAATGGGCATTTCTCGGGCATGTGCAGCCCAGGCCTGCTGGGTTAACTCTTTCCTGTGCAAAGGGTCAGGCTGGTGAGTCCATCACAGGCTCTCGTGTATAAACACTGTCCCCCCTTGACTGCAGCCTACTTTCGCCTGGCTCATTGTGGGAGAATCAGGGGAATTGGAGCAAGATTCATTTGCAGTTAAAATCCTTCTCTATCCCTTATAAACTCTCTTAATTTAAGCAAATTTGGGCAAATTGCTCAACGTAAGATACCTTGGTGAACCACAGAAGGAATGACTAGCATCGTTTGCAAAATGTACCCAGCAAACCAATGGGGTAAAGCAGATGCTATGTGAACACTGTACTAGTTTCCTTCTGCCCTGGATCTGAGAAAGCGGGACTCCTGGTGAGTCATAATGGTTAGGCCCTGTTCCTCTATTTCTCCAGCGCTTTTCAAACTTCATAGTGCATAGAAATCAACCGGGGGTGTTGACAACATGCAGGTTAGGACTCAGTGGTTTTGGAGATGGGCCTGAAATTCTGAATTTCTAACGAGCTTAATGATGGGGTGATGTTGGTGCTTCTGGACCATGGACCATGGGTTGAGTCAGGAGATGCTACAACACCCTCCTCTTTCTGGCTGTGGCAGAACTATGTCACGGAGAGAAACGGATCATATATTCATCGTAGGCTCTTCGTTTTTCCACCCTCAAACATCATCTTCCTTCTCAGCCACCTCACGTCAATCTGGTAGAACCCACGATGGTGTGGAAAAGTAGTTGTCAAGTATTACTCTTCAAGGAATTACCTGGTTTTCCAGTTAAAAGTGTTGATTACGGATCCCCACTCCACTGTGGGTCAGGTGTGACAAGAAGCTCAGGAAATGGATTTTTTGCTGTGTCATTTTTTTAAAGGGGGAGAACCCTGGGTCGTCAGATTTAGGTACCAGAGACTCCAGGATTTCTATATGGAAGGAGCTTAGGTGCATCCAGAGGGTAGAATTTCAGGACACGGAGGCTGTTTAGAAGCTGTGTTTGTATAGCAGGCACCCGGTTTTGGGTGGCTGAGATTGTGTATTTGTTGAAATGACACTGTGGGACTTGATGGAGGTTTGGGGGTCTCTAGAACCCTTCGAAGCCACTCCTCAGTGCAGCCTCTGGGGGAAACAATAGGGAACCACACTGTAGAAGGAGCAATGGGGACTTCCCTGGCTATCCAGTGGGTAAGACTCCGTGCTTCCACTGCAGCGGGCATGGGTTCGATGCCTGGTGGAGGAACTAAGATCCCACATGCCGTGCGGCATGGCCAAAAAAAGAAAACAAATCATGGGCAAAGCAAAATTTAAAACATACAAAGAAGGAGCAAGGGCCCCTGGTCAACTGCGTTACTTTTGAAAGCCTGGGTTGGGTTGTCTCGTCAGTTGTCAGGGGAAGGCCAGTGCTTGCCCTAAGTAGGATTTGATCATCACCGAGCTCAAGGGAGACACCCAGGGAATTCTGTCCGTCCTCTTGATTAGCTATCATATACCTGAATTGAGTAGGGGGTTTCTCCATGCTCAGCTTCTCTTTATCTTCTTCAAAAATGACCCAGAGAGGGTTGAAGCATGAACTTGGGGAGAGAATGAAAGCCCAGCCTACTGCTCACATGGGACCCCCTCCTAGAAGCTCAGCCAGGGCAGCCATCACAATGATGACAAGGATACCGTCTGGAGCCACGCAAACCCCGGTGGAAGACGCCAGTCTAGATTTCTAGTTACAGGGCCCCCCCACTTGTCACACCCTCACAGGAGCACGTGGGCACTGCCTCCTGAAATGGAAGGGACCTTGAGTCCCAATCCCAGCCCTTCCTTTGCTTGTATGGTCGAGGAGACTGAGCTAGGAGAGATTTGACGGTGGCTTCGGTGACCGTGTTAGGACTGCAAACCCTGCCCCGTAGCTCCCAGATGATCGTTTTGGGCCCTGCCCCATTTGGTTCCCTCCAGATAGGAGCAGATTAGCGTCTTCCAAAACAGTTCGCCCTGTGGGAAACTGACTTGGGGGTCAATAACACATATTCGTCTTGACGTAAGGAATAGTCAGGCTGCTGAAAGGGTCAATGCTAGTTTTCTTCCCTTGACATGTTTAGTAATAATTTAGGCTATGGGGAAAATAGGATGCTTTCTGGAATGGATGTTAGTTGTAAAGTATTGCACGTCGGCAAGAACAGTGCAACGAAGCCAGGAGACCAGAATGTTAGATGGTGACATTAAAATCATGCTACACACACCTTAGGTGGGTAAGTAATGCAAGCTGTGACTATGATGACATACCTGTAGGCTGCTTTTGCTTTTTATTGTGGTTTTTGTTTATGGTTGATTTATGGTGGTGATTTTTTTTAATGTTATTGACGTATAGTTGATTTACAATGTTGTGTTAATTTCTGCTGTACAGCAAAGTGATTGACTTTTATATATATATATTCTTTTTCATATTCTTTTACATTATGCCTTGTCACAGGGTATTGAATATAGTTCCCTGTGCTATACAGTAGGACCTTGCTGTGTATCCATTCTATATATAATAGTTTGCCTCTGTGAACTCCAAACTCTCAACCCTTCCCTCCCTCCCCCCACTCCCCCTTGGCAACCACAAGTCTGTTCTCTGTGTCTGTGAGTCTGTTTCTGTTTTATAAATATGTTCATTTGTGTCATATTTTAGATTCCACATGTAAGTGATATCGTATGGTATTTGTCTTTCTCTTTCTGAATCACTTTGCTTACTGTGATAATCTACAGGTCCATCCATGTTGCTGCAAATGGCATTATTTTGTTCTTTTTTATGGCTGAGTAGTATTCCATTGTATATATGTACCACATCTTCTTTATTCATCTGTCCATGTAGATGTAGGTTGTTTCCATGTCTTGGCTCTTGTAAATAGAGCTGCTATGAACATTGGGGTGCACGTATCTTTCTGAATTATAGTTTTTTCTGGATATATGCCCAGGGGTGGGATTGCTGAATCATATGGCAACTCTATTTTTAGTTTTTCAAGGACCCTCCATACTGTTTTGCATAGTGACTACATATGGTGGTGATGTTTTAATTGTCTTGAAAAAAGGATACCAAAGCTCCTCTATCCAAGTGAATATTTCCTTTCAAAGTAGTCAACTTGTGAGGCCAAATACTTATTCCAGTGATGTTAACGCTACTTAAAATGTTCTCTTAAATGCCTCTTTCACAGCCAAAGGCATTATCTTTAAATATTAACAGTAGAGTTTTCCGTGGACCCTAGGTTGATGTTTGGGATCACACACACACACACACACACACACACACAGAGGCAGAGGATGTCCATGTTCGATGATCTGTCCATTACACATGGCACTGTCCTCTATATCTGATACAAAGAAGAGGGAAAGGAGAGGCTTTAGACCCAAAGTCAAGTCAGAGAGGCAGATGGAGGCTCCCTGGGTTTTCTTTGACTCAGTGAAGCCATTGAGCCCCAACCCTGGTTTTTCGTGATCTGCCCAATGTAAGAAGCCATGAGGGTGGGGCAGGGAGGCACACCAGCAGCTGGACATTGACAGGAAGCCCAGAGGAGAGCATTCTGAAGCATCTGCTCTTTTCTGTATTTGAGAAACCCAACCCTTTGGTGCTGCAGAGCTTGTTCTTTCCCAAGGACTGAGATGCAGCATCGTTGCCCAGGGAGCCACCGTCATCAGCCCCATTCAGAGCCTCTGGATCAAGGCCGGGGTTAAAGAGAGCCTACTGTGAAGGTCTTCATGCAGGATAGGAAGACAGGAAGAACTTGAGGCAGCGTGGAGAGCCATCACTATGCTGTTGTTCTTTGCGTTCACCAGGGACTTATTCCCAAGGGCGTCACTCATTAAGGAAGACGGCTGACAATGTGGAAATCCAAAGAACGTATTGAGTCAGTGGAATGACGTATAGATTCCTGAACTGGGAACAAATGTGATATATATATATATACACACACACAGAAAATATATAACTCATTAATTTTATTTATTATTTATTTGTTTGTTTGTTTGGTACGCGGGCCTCTCACTGCTGTGGCCTCTCCCGTTGTGGAGCACATGCTCCGGACGCGCAGGCTCAGCGGCCACGGCTCACGGGCCCAGCCGCTCCGCGGCATGTGGGATCCTCCCGGACCGAGGCACGAACCAGTGTCCCCTGCATCGGCAAGTGGATTCTTAACCACTGCGCCACCAGGGAAGTCCCAAGAACTTTCTTTTTTTTTTTTTTTTTTTTTTTTTTTGCGGTACGCGGGCCTCTCACTGCTGTGGCCTCTCCCGTGTGGAGCACAGGCTCCGGACGCGCAGGCTCAGCGGCCATGGCTCACGGGCCTAGCCGCCCGGCAGCATGTGGGATCCTCCCGGACCGGGGCACGAACCCGTGTCCCCTGCATCGGCAGGCGGATTCTCAACCACTGCGCCACCAGGGAAGCCCCACTATACAATTTTTTAAATAAAACCTTGACAGGTTTTGGCACCCTGCAGTTAAATTTACTTATTTCATTGCTCATTTACTTTAACTTACTCAGTTAAGGTATCTCAGTAAGTAATGCATGCACATGGTACAAAATTCAACGGTATGAAAGGGCAAAAAGTGTAAAGGAAAAACAGACTCCTTGCTGTACTGTTTCCCTCTGCCACCCAGTTCCACCCCCAAAATAAACCGCGTAGCTGAATTTGTGCAAAATTTCCATTTACCTAATTTTATCCTATTCAAATCAAATACTCCCAGCTAAGTGAGGAGAAACCCATAGAGACAGGGTCGGGGGTGGTATTTATTTGAAGTCAGAAACTGACTGTAGGACTTTGTGCTGCTTGGAAGATTAGAAGCCTAGGTGGTGTGGGGATGTGGAGATGAATATAGATAAAAATCCAGGGAGCCTCACTACATCGTCCTCAGCTGCAAAGTGCCCTGCAAGGCGACAGTGTGGAGGATGATAAATTATCAGTCTGGTCTCCCAAACCATTTGCAAAAGCAGTTTTTTTAAAGGACATATAAAGTATTAATAAGGTCCACACGTTTAATTAGCCGGTGCATAATACTCATGCATCATGTCACCTCTAGTACTACATTGACACTTGTCTGGGATGCTGCAAAGGGACTGTTTTGACACAAGATTCAGGAAATAGACTTGAGCTTGTTAGAAGGAAGGAAAAATTACTGGAACGTATATAGGATTTGTGATTCATTTCAGAAGCATACTCGGGGCAGAAGCTAGGCTGCAGCAGGTTAGGAAGTCATAGACAAGAGAGAGAACATCATAGACAAGTCTGTTAGTAAAGCTGGCTGTGAAGCAGAAAGAAAGAGCTGGATCCCATCCTGTGATCACAAGAGTGAATGTTTTTTTATAGGAAAGACTTCCCATCAGCCTTCCCTATTGTTACGAGCCAGCTTGCTGTTGGAATAGAGCACGTTTTCTGGAGAATCAGAGATACCCCACCCCATCTTCAGTAGACAGCCCGCCTCCTGCAAATGTAGAGACACCTCAGGCCCCATGATCTGGGTTAGGGATGACTAACAGACTTGACTGTGTACACCTTGTCCTGTCTAATTTACACAATGCCATCTCATCACCACGGCAATCCAGGCAGGTGCTGAGTAGCTGTTTGGCAGGTCCAACAAGATGAGGAAACTGAGGTCTAGAGAGAATAGCTGATTTTCTCCAGGTGGCAAGGCTAATATCAGACCCCAAGCAGTGTGATTACAGAAGCCACCAAGCTATACCACCACCCCTAGCTGAGATTCACACACAAGAACGTTGGGACCTAAGTAAAAGCATGCAGAGGTGTTTGATCATACAAACCGATCTTGTTTTTTGCTTTAAAGGTGTTTTTTTGTTTGTTTGTTTTTTCCTTTGGCCGCGTTGGGTCTTAGTTGCAGCATGTGGGATCTTCATTGAGGCATGCGGGATCTTTTTTGTTGCGGCTCTCAGGCTTCTCTCTAGTTGCTGTACTCGGCTTCAGTAGTTGCAACGTGTGGGCTTAGTTGCCCCATGGCATGTGGGATCTTAGTTCCTCAACCACGAACTGAACCTGCATCCCCTGTATTGCAAGGCGGATTCTTTACCACTGGACCACTGGGGAAGTCCCTCAATCTTGTTTTAAAAATTTTTTTAATTGAACTATAGTTGATTTACATTGTATGTTAGTTTCAGGTGTACAGCAGAGTTATTCATATATATAAATACATAATAATCTTTAACAGATTCTTTTCCATTATAGGTTATTACAGGATACTGAATACAGTTCCCTGTGCTACACAGTAGGTCTTTGTTGTTTTTCTGTTTTATATATAGTAGTGTATATCTGATAATTCCAAATTCCTAATTTATTCCTGCCCCCCCATTTCCCCTGTGGTAACTGTAAGTTCTCTCTGTCTGTGAGTCTGTTTCTGTTTTGTAAATAAGTCCATTTGTATCACTTTTTAGAATCCACATATAAGTGATACCATGTGATATTTGTCTTTCTCTTTCTGACTTACTTCACTGAGTATGATCATCTCTAGGTCCATCCATGTTCCTGCAAATGGCATTATTTCATTCTTTTTTTATGGCTGAATAGTATTCCATTGTGTGTAATTGCTACATCTTTCTTTTTGACATCTTTATTGGAGTAGAATTGCTTTACAATGGTGTATTAGTTTCTGCTATATCACAAAGTGAATCAGCTATACATATACATGTATCCCCATATCTCTTCCCTCTTGTGTCTCCCTCCCACCCTCCCTATCCCACCCCTCTAGGTGGACACAAAGCACCCAGCTGATCTCCCTGTGCTATGCGGCTTCTTCCCACTAGCTATCTATTTGACATTTGGTAGTGTATGTATGTCCATGCCACTCTCTCATTTCGTCCCAGCTTACCTTTCCCCCTCCCCGTGTCCTCAAGTCCATTCTCTACGTCTACGTTTTTATTCCTCTCCTGCCCCTAGGTTCTTCAGAACCTTTTTTTGTCCCCTTAGGTCCATATATATGTGTTAGCATATGGTATTTGTTTTTCTCTTTCTGACTTACTTCACTCTGTATGAGAGTCTCTAGGTCCACCCACCTCGCTACAAATAACTCAATTTCATTTTTTTATGGCTGAGTACTATTTCATTGTAAATCCGTGCCACATCTTTATCCATTCATCTGCCGATGGACACTTAGGTTGCTGCCATGTCCTGGCTATTGTAAATAGAGCTGTAGTGAACATTGTGGTACATGACTCTTTTTGAATTATGGTTTTCTCAGGGTATATGCCCAGTAGTGGGATTGCTGGGTCGTATGGTAGTTCTATTTTTAGTTTTTTAAGGAACCTCCATACTGTTCTCCATAGTGGCTGTATCAATTTACATTGCCACCAACAGTGCAAGAGTGCCTTTTCTCCACACCCTCTCCAGCATTTACTATTTATAGATTTTTTGATGATGGCCATTCTGACTGGTGTGAGGTGATACCTCATTGTAGTTTTAATTTCCGTTTCTCTAATGATTAGTGATGGTGAGCATCCTTTCATGTGGCAATCGGTATATCTTCTTTGGAGAAATGTCTATTTAGGTCTTCTGCCCATTTTTGGATTGGGTTGTTTGCTTTTTTGATGTTGAGCTGCATGAGCTGCCTGTATATTTTGGAGATTAATCCTTTGTCAGTTGCTTCATTTGCAAATATTTTCTGCCATTCTGAGGGTTGTCTTTTTGTCTTGTTTATGGTTTCCTTTGCTGTGCAAAAGTTTTTAAGTTTCATTCGGTCCCATTTGTTTATTTTTGTTTTTATTTCCATTTCTCTAGAAGGTGGGTCACAAAGGATCTTGCTGTCATTTATGTGATAGAGTGTTCTGCCTATGTTTTCCTCTAAGAGTTTGATAGTGTCTGGCCTTACGTTTAGGTCTTTAATCCATTTTGAGTTTATTTTTGTGTATGGTGCAATGAAGTGTTCTTATTTCATTCTTTTACATGTAGCTGTCCAGTTTTCCCAGCACCACTTATTGAAGAGGCTGTCTTTTCTTCATGGAATACTTTTGCCTCCTTTATCAAAGATAAGGTGACCATAGGTGTGTGGGTTTATCTCTGAGCTTTCTATCCTGTTCCATTGATCTATATTTCTGTTTTTGTGCCAGTACCATAGTGTCTTGATTACAGTAGGTTTGTAGTATAGTCTGAAGTCTGGGAGCCTGATTCCTCCAGCTCCATTTTTCTTTCTCCAGATTGCTTTGACTATTCGGGATTTTCTTGTGTTTCCATAAAAATTGTGAATTTTTTTGTTCTAGTTCTTTGAAAAATGCCATTGGTAGTTTGATAGGGATTGCATTGAATCTGTCGATTGCTTTGGGTAGTATAGTCATTTTCACAATGTTTATTCTTCCAATTCAAGATCATGGTATATGTCTCCATCTGTTTGTATTATCTTTAATTTTTTTTCATCAGTGCCTTATAGATTTCTGCATACAGGTCTTCTTTTTCCTTAGGTAGGTTTATTCCTAGGTATTTTATTCTTTTGGTTACAATGGTAAATGGGAGGGTTTCCTTAATTTTTTTTCAGATTTTTCATCATGAGTGTATAGGAATGCAAGAGATTTCTGTGCATTAATTTTGTATCCTGCTACTTTACCAGATTCACTGATTAGCTCTAGTAGTTTTCTGGTAGCATCTTTAGGATTCTCTATGTATAGTATGTCATCTGCAAACAGTGGCAGTTTTACTTCTTTTCTGATTTGGATTCCTTTTATTTCCTTTTCTTCTTTGATTGCTGTGGCTAAAACTACCAAAACCATGCTGAATAATAGTGGTGAGAGTGGGCAACCTTGTCTTGTTCCTGATCTTAGCGGAAATGGTTTAAGTTTTTCACCATTGAGAATGATGTTGGCTGTGGGTCTGGCATATGTGGCCTTTATTATGTTGAGGTAAGTTCCCTCTATGCCTACTTTCTGCAGGGTTTTTACCATTGATGGGCGTTGAATTTTGTCAAAAGCTTTTTCTGCATCTGGTGAGATGGTTGTATGTTTTTTCTCCTTCAGTTTGTTAATATGGTGTATCACGTTGATTGATTTGCATGTATTGAAGAATCCTTGCATTCCTGAGATAAACCCCACTTGATCATGGTGTGTGATCCTTTTAATGTGCTCTTGGATTCTGTTTGCTAGTATTTTGTTGAGGACTTTTGCATCTATGTTCATCAGTGATATTGGCCTGCAGTTTTCTTTTTTTTCTGGCATCTTTGTCTGGTTTTGGTATCAGGGTGATGGTGGCCTTGTAGAATGAGTTTGGGAAAGATAGGTGCTATATTTTGGAAGAGTTTGAGAAGGATGGGTGTTAGCTCTTCTCTAAATGTTCGATAGAATTTGCCTGTGAAGCCATTTGCTCCTGGGCTTTTGTTTGCGGGAAGATTTTTAATCACGGTTTCAGTTTCAGTGCTTGTGATTCGTTTGTTTATATTTTCAATTTCTTCCTGTTTCAGTCCCGGAGGGTTGTGCTCTTCTAAGAATTTGTCCATTTCTTCCAGGTTGTCCATTTTATTGGCATAGAGTTGCTTGTAGTAATCTCTCATGATCTTTTGTATTTCTGCAGTGTCAGTTGTTACGTCTCCTTTTTCATTTCTATTTCTGTTGATTTGAGTCTTCTCCCGATTTTTCTTGACGAGTCTGGCTAATGGCTTACCAATTTTGTTTATCTTCTCGAAGAACCAGCTTTAAGTTTTATTTATCTTTGGTATCATTTCCTTCATTTCTTTTTCATTTATTGCTGATCTGATCTTTAAGATTTCTTTCCTTCTGCTAACTTTGGGGGTTTTTTGTTCTTCTTTCTCTCATTTCTTTAGGTGTAAGTTTAGGTTGTTTATTTGAGATGTTTCTTGTTTCTTGAGTTAGGGTTGTATTGCTATAAACTTCCCTCTGAGAATTGCTTTTGCTGCATCCCATAGGTTTTGGGTAGTCATGTTTTCATTGTCATTTGTTTCTAGGTATTTTTTGATTTCCTCTTTGATCTCTTCTTTGATCTCTTGGTTATTTAGTAGTGTATTGTTTGGCCTCCATGTGTTTGTATTTCTTACCAGTTGTTTTCCTGTAATTGATATCAAGTCTCATGGTGTTGTGGTCAGAAAAGATACTTGATACGATTTCAGTTTTTCTTAAATTTACCGTGGCTTGAATTGTGACCCCAGATTTCATCTGTCCTGGAGAATGTTCCATGAGCACTTGGGAAGAAAGTGTATTCTGTTGCTTTTTTATGGAATGTCCTATAAATATCAATTAAGTCCCTCTTGTTTAATGTATCATTTAAAGCTTGTGTTTCCTTATTTATTTTCATTTTGGATGATCTGTCCATTGGTGAAAGTGGGGTGTTGAAGTCCCCTACTATGATTGTGTTACAGTCGATTTCCCCTTTTATGGCTGCTAGTTTTTGCCTTATGTACTGAGGTGCTCCTATGTTGGGTGCATAAATATTTACAATTGTTATATCTTCTTCTTGGATCGATCCGTTGATCATTATGTAGTGTCCTTCTTTGTCTCTTGTAATAGTCTTTATTTTAAAGCCTGTTTTGTCTGATATGAGACTTGCTACTCCAGCTTTCTTTTGATTTCCATTTGCATGGAATGTCTGTTTCCATCCCCTCACTTTCAGTCTGTATGTGTCCCTAGGTCTGAAGTGGGTCTCTTGTAGACAGCATATATATGGGTCTTGTTTTTGTATCTGTTCAGCTAGTCTCTGTCTTTTGGTTGGAGCATTTAATCCATTTACACTTAAGGTAGTTATCGATATGTATGTTCCTATTCCCATTTTCTTAATTGTTTGGGGTTTGGTATTGTAAGTCTTTTCCTTCTCTTGTTTTTCCTGCCTACAAAAGTTCCTTTAGCCTTTGTTGTAGAGCTGGTTTGGTGGTGCTGAATTCTCTTATCTTTTGCTTATCTGTAAAGATTTTCATTTCTCTGTTGAATCTGAATGAGATACTTGCTGGGTAGAGTAATCTGGTTTGTAGGTTTTTCCCTTTCATCACTTTAAATATGTCCTGCTACTCCCTTCTGGCTTGCAGAGTTTCTGCTGAAAGTTCTGCTATTAACCTTTAGGGATTCCCTTGTGTGTTAATTGTTGCTTTTCCCTTGCTGCTTTCAATATTTTTTCTTTGTATTTAATTTTTGATACTTTGATTATTATGTGTCTTGGCGTGTTTCTCCTTGGATTTATCCTGTATGGGACTCTATGGACTTCCTGGACTTGATTGACTTTTCCTTACCCATATTAAGGAAGTTTTCAACTATAATCTCTTCAAATATTTTCTCAGTCCTCTTTTTCTCTTCTTCTTTTAGGACCCCTATAATTCAAATGTTGGTACATTTAATGTTGTTCGAGAGGTCTCTGAGATTGTCCTCAGTTCTTTTCCTTCTTTTTTCTTTATTCTGCTCTGTGGTAGTTATTTCTACTAGTTTATTTTCCAGGTCACTTATCCAGTTACTCTGCTATTGATTCCTTCTAGAGAATTTTTAATTTCATTTACTGTGTTGTTCATCACTGTTTGCTCTTTAGTTCTTCTAGGTCCTTGTTCAACATTTCTTGTATTTTCTCCACTCTATTTCCAAGATTTTGGATCATCTTTATTATCATTATTCTGAATTGTTTTTCAGGTAGACTGCCTATTTCCTCTTCGTTTGTTTCATCTGGTGGGTTTTTAACTTGCTCCTTCATCTGCTGTGTATTTCTCTGTCCTCTCATTTTGCTTAACTTACTGTGTTTGGGGTCTCCGTTTCACAGGCTGCAGGTTTGTAGTTCCCCTTATTTTTGGTGTCTGCCCCCAGTGGGTAAGGTTGGTTCAGTGGGTTGTGTAGGCTTCCTGGTGGCGGGGACTGGTGCCTGTGTTCTGGTGGATGAGGCTGGATCTTGTCTTTCTGGTGGGCAGGACCACGTCCAGTGGTGTGTTTTGTGGTGTTGTGAACTTGTTATGATTTTAGGCAGCCTCTCTGCTAATGGGTGGGTTTGTGTTCCTGTCTTGCTAGTTGTTTGGCATGGGGTGTCCAGCACTGGAGCTTGCTGGTTGTTGAGTGGAGCTGGGTTTAGCGTTGAGCTGGAGATCTGTGGGAGAGCTATCACCATTTGATATTATGTGGGGCTGGGAGGTCTCTGGTGGACCAGTGTCCTGAACTTGGCTCTCCCACCTCAGAGGCTCAGGCCTGACACCCAGTCAGAACACCAAGACCCTGTCAGCCACATGACTCAGAAGAAAAGGGAGAAAAAGAAAGAAAGAGAGAGAGAAAGAAAAGAAAAATAAATAAAATAAGTTATCAACGTAGAGAAAAGTTATTAAAAATAAAAAAGTAATTAAAAAAAGAGAGAAAGAAGGGAGCAAGCAAACCAAAACAGAAATCTTCCAATGATAACAAGCACTAAAAACTATACTAAAAACAAAACAAGACAAAACACAAAAAACAGAGAGACAGAATTCTGGGACAAATAGCAAAAGCAAAGCTATACAGACAAAATCACACAAAGAAGCATACACATACACACTCACAAAAAGTGAAAAAGGGAAAATATGTATATATATATATATATATAATTTAAAAAGGAAGAGAGCAACCAAATTAATAAACAAATCCATCAATGATAATAAGCTCTAAATACTAAACTAAGATAAACATAATATCAGAAACAAATTAGCGGCAGAAAGGAAACCTGAAGTCTACTGTTGCTCCCAAAGTCCACCTCCTCAATTTGGGATGATTCCTTGTCTATTCAGGTATTCCACAGATGCAGGGTACATCAAGTTGACTGTGGAGATTTAATCTGCTGCTCCTGAGGCTGCTGGGAGAGATTTCCCTTTCTCTTCTCTGTTTGCTCAGCTCCCGGGGTTCAGCTTTGGATCTGGCCCCACCTCTGCATCTTGGTCACCTGAGGGCGTCTGTTCTTTGCTCAGACAGGACGGGGTTAAAGGAGCTGCTGATTCGGAGGCTCTGGCTCACTCAGGCCGTGGGGAGGGAGGGGTATGGAGTGCAGGGCGAGCCTACAGCGGCAGAGGCCAGTGTGACATTGCAACAGCCTGAGGTGCACCGTGTGTTCTCCCGGGGAAGTTGTCCCTGGATCCCGGGACCCTGGCAGTGGCGGACTGCACAGGCTCCCCGGAAGGGGGGTGTGGACAGTGACCTGTGCTCGCACACAGGCTTCTCGGTGGCTGCAGCAGCAGCCTTAGCGTCTCCCGCCCATCTCGGGGGTCCGCGCTGATAGCCGCGGCTCGCGCCCGTCTCTGGAGCTCCTTTAAGCAGTGCCCTTAATCCCCTCTCCTCACACACCCAAAACAATGGTCTCTTGCCTCTTAAGCAGTTCCAGACTTTTTCCCGGAGTCCTTGCTGGCTAACTGTGGAGCACTAGCCCCCTTCAGGCTGTGTTCAAGCAGCCAACCCCAGTCCTCTCCCTGGGATCTGAACTCCGAAGCCCAAGCCTCAGCTCCCAGCCTCCGCCTGCCCTGCCGGCTGAGCAGACAAGCCTGTTGGGCTGGTGAGTGCTGGTCGGCACCGATCCTCTGTGCAGGCGTCTCTCCACTTTGCCCTCCGCACCCCTGTTGGTGCGCTGTCCTCCGTGGCTCCAAAGCTTCCCCCCTGCCACCCCCTGTCTACACCAATGAATGGGTTTCCTAGTGTGTGGAGACCTTTCCTCCTTCACAGCTCCCTCCCACTGGTGCAGGTGCCGTCCCTATTCTTTTGTCTCTGTTTTTAATTAATTTTTTTTTTCTTTTCCCCTACCCAGGTACGTGGGGAGTTTCTTGCCTTTTGAGAAGTCTGAGGTCTTCTGCCAGCGTTCAGTAGGTGTTCTGTAGGAGCTGTTGCACGTGTAGGTGTAGTTTTGATGTATTTGTGGGGAGGAAGGTGATCTCCGCGTCTCACTCCTCCACCATCTTGAAGGTGCCCACATCTTCTTTATCGATTCCTCTGTCAGTGGACATTTAGGTTGCTTCCATGTCTTGGCTATTGTAAATAGTGCTGCTATGAACACTGGGGTACGTGTATATTTTCGAATTATGGTTTTCTCAGGATATATGTCCAGGAGCGGGATTGCTGAATCATATGGTAGTTCTGTTTTTAGGTTTTTGAGGCACCTCTATTCTGTTCTCCATAGTTGCTGCACCAATTTACGTCCCCACCTACAGCGCAGGAGGGTTCCCTTTTCTCCACACCCTCTCCAGCATTTATTGTTTGTAGATATTTTGATGATGGCCTTTCTGACCATTGTGAGGTGACACTTCACTGTAGTTTTGACTTGCATTTCTCTAATAATTAGAGGCTTAGGGCAGACCAATTTTGTTGTAACCATAAAGTCCACGAGTGCAGAGGGAGGTGGGGTCTAAGTGTTGTCTTTTGTCATTGCAGTTCCCTCTCATTTACATAATTCATTGTAAACACAACCTTCTAAAGTTTCCAGTGATTGACCAGTGTGAGCACTAACTGAAGATAACAGAGACTTCTCTAGTCTCTGGTGACTGAAAAGGCTTAATACAGAGAAATCTGTTCTCTTTGATACAAGAGGCGTGCCTGTAGCTGATGGAGAGAAGAGTTGGGTCATTGTGACGATTAAATTTTATGTGTCAACTGGGCCAGGCTACAGTGCCCAGATGTTTGGTCAAACACTAGTGATGGTGTTGTTATGAAGGTATTCTGTAGATGTGATCAACATCAACCAGCAGTTGACTTCACGGAGATAATATGTGTGAACCTCATCCAATCCCTTGAAGACCATTAAAGCAAACAGATTTCCCAGAGTAAAAGAAATTCAGCCTCAAGTCTGTAACATAGAAATCCTGAGTTTCCTGCCAGCCTACTAGATTCAGACTTGCCAGAACCACAGTCATAGAAACCAATTTCTCAAAAGTAAAGCTCAATATATAGATAGATGGCTAGGTTGATAGAGAGACCTCTAGACCTATATAGGTATCTCTCTGTCTACCAACCTGTCATCTATCTACCTTTGTCATCTATCTCTCTCTCTATCTCTCTACCTGTCTATCTATCTGTCATCTGTCTATCTTATTTGGTTTTTTTTCTCTGGAAAATCCTGACTGGTACAGTCAGTATGAAGAGGTGGGCCAAAGTCTCAGAGCTTCCAGGTAACACTTCTATTTCCAACATGAGCTTGCTTTCTTTCAAGTTGCCTAAGGCTTGATTACTTACATTCAGGGCTTCTATCTGGGTATGTACACAGTATTTCATCTTTTATTTCCAATTGCACTTTTCTTTCATTGTTCTTCATCTTCATCATCATGTATTTCTTTTTCTCTACTGGTCTGTTTGCTTTCTTCTCTAATGCTTCACTGGCGATCCTGTTCTTTTCATTATTTCAACAGACTTGTCCACTATAACATCCCTACAAAGACTCACTATTTACCAGTCACTTTAATGTGTCAATTAAGAGGCCTGATTTCCTGGTATCCCAGGAGATGAACACATGCTTTGGCTATAATGGATTGTGGTGAAAATCATGTCCAGTGAAAGTAATTAATTACGCAGTTAATATCTGAGCATGTTTTGTATTTCTATCAATCTACTAACCTATCTCTCAACCATGTAGCCAGGCATGAATACTGACAGAGTTGCCTTATTTACAAAAGTGATACCTAATCATTGTTTTATTCTAAATTTCATTCGTACCATCGGATTACAAACCCAACTATTAACTTTGAAGGTTAATGTCTTCAAAAGCAATATGGCTCTATTATTTCATCAAAGGTCACTCAATACAATTTAATAGAGGTTTGGTGCCAGGAAATCTCTTTACGCAAACATAGCTCTTGCAGCTTATGATTTGAAAGCAAAACAATAAACTTTTAACCTCTGCAAACATCTTATGTTATTTTATGCAATATTCCATAGTTAAGAAACTCTTAACATTTTTTCCTCTTCTAGTTAGTGTGTGTACTTTAAGTATTAAATGGAAGACATAGATCCTGACAAGAGAAACGACATACATAAAAAGATACGTGAATAGTTAATAATAAAAGTAGAAAATATATTACAAAATAAATTTTATTTTTTCCTAGATTGCCCTTTTCCTTTTAAAATCTTTTTTGTAAATTATGTTTCTTGGTTCCCTGCATGGCTTAAATTTTCTCTGATGTCTTTGCAACGATATTGCGCTGCAGAGATACCTGAATTATGTCAGATTTACAGATCACGTGAGTATGTAGCCATAGCAACAGACAGCACAGCTAATGGTTCTGATTTTATAGAGATTCATGAGCCCTTAAAATTAGACCTTTTCCATTTTAAGAAAAAAAAAAAAAAGAAACATCTCTACCTTTAAGAATTAGGTATACTGAAAACTTTTACCCATTACAGTCATATGCACAAATGATTGCTTCATAATGAAAGTGAGTGAATAAGATGCAGTGAATAAAATGTAGACCCTATGTTCAAAACGTCAGAAGTGTAAACTGTACGTTGAAATCGGAAATCCATAAAGCACATTACTTCCTGTGAGTGGAAAGAGTCGTCTAAATTATATTACCGTTTGAAGGTATATACATGTTTACTACTTTAAGGATTTGCACAATATATGAAGGAGAGCTTTGCTTTGCAAGATAACGTTTTGCAAGGTGACATCCAAGCCTTCGTGAATTCTCCATTCATCAGGTCAGCAATAATGAGTTATTATTGTATGAGGGGAATATCTTAATTAAAGAGTGCAGCTTAATCTGGTGTTCGCAGAAGTGGCTTTTCATCAGGTGTGGAAACTGGATTAACACCTGATTTTCTTCTACCTACACCATACTTTCTGACACTCAGGAAACTCTCCAGTAAGGCTACATGGAAATTATGAGGAGCTGTTGTAAACTTTTGGAGACACACATTATGCACATTTTTCCAAGGTAAAACAAACATGTTAAAATCAATAAACTCTGTTCTTGCTGTGACCCCGTCATTTTCCTTCTTAATAATTGCCAACTCATCTCCGTAAGAAATGATATTTAATTTTCAGAACTTCCACCAGTTCATTCCAACATAAATTATTTCATCACATCCTCCTCTGGATCATCCATTACTTCTGAGAATCTGTATTTGTGGAAGAACCTTAAATGCGTCTATCTAAGTGAAAGAAGGCAATCTGAAAAGGCTACGTACTATGATTGCAAGTCTGTGATATTCTGAAAAGGCAAAACTGTGGAGACAATTAAAATATCAGTGGTTGCTAGGAATGAAAAAGGGGGTATGAGTAGAGAACAGAGAAATTTTTAGGGCAGTGTAACTACTCTATGATACTATAATGACAGGTATATATCATTATACACTTGGCCAAATGCACAGGATGTAAACTATGGACTTTGGGTTATTATGATGTGTGAATATAGGTTCATCCTTGGTTTAAAAAAAAAACAGTACCATTCTGGTGAGTGATGTTGATAATGGGGGAGAATATGCATGCGTAGGGGTAGGGGGTATATAGGAAACCTCTGTACCTTCCTCTCAATTTTGTTGGAAACTTGCTCTTAAAGAATTGTCTTAAAAAAAAAAAAAAAAGAATCGGAGTTCAATTCTCCTTGCTTCCTTGTTGTTCTGTGTATACCAAGGACACATCTCAGCTCCTGTGCCCCTAGGTCCTCTCAAAGCCAATGCACAAGGGAACTCGCTCATGCCTCTCAGTGATCAGTTCATCAAGCCCCTTTCCTTTCTCCTTCTCTGTCAACATGTGAGAGCCGATGCTCCAGGTTGGTTTCAGCTTTTGCGTGGGAAGGTCTCAGGTCTGTGTGCGTTTCTTCCGTCTATACAGGAGTGTGCCCCGCTGTTCTGTGGTTTCAGTTACCCTCAGGCAACCGCGATCCAAAATATTAAAGGGAAAATTCCAGAAATAAACAAGAAGTTTTAAATGCCACTGTTCTGAGTAGCGTGAAGAAATCTCCTGCTGTCCTGCTCAGCCCCTCTGGGGACATGAATCCTCCCTTCGTCCAGCGTGTCTGGTCTATCAGTTCCTTAGTAGCCACTGTCGTGGTATCGCAGTGCTTGTGTTCAAGTGACATTTGTTTGCCACGCCCCCTGGGAGGAATTTTGCAATTTTATCCTAGGTGATGTCTTATCCTCCTTCCAGCTGTGAAGTTCGATGTCTAAGCTTCATCATGGAAATCAGGTCAGGTGAATCTCAGCTAGAGAATGGGATATGGCTTTTCCTGGATGAAGAAAACCCCATCCTCATGTTCTTAGCTGGTCTTACAGACTGAGGGATGCAGGAATTTGTATGAAAGGAGTGAGCAGTGCCTGAGAAAAGGCCTCGTGATTAGAGAGAGATTCTGTGGTGTTAAAACAGCCTTTTCCCCATGGGTGAATCACAGAGTCTGATTTTCACAGGGTGCTGATTCCGGTGTTCTGATAAACAATTGTTTGGTGATAAAAAAATTGGGGAGTCCTGGATTAAATACATTCAGAAGGATTTTAGGGTTCTGTGTTTGTTTTATTTGTATGTTCTTAAAAGCACAACTTCCTAGAATATTTGTCCTACTCAGTTCCAACTCTGAGGGGGTGACGTGAGGTACATCAATTCACAAATTTGTTGGAGTGCAGAACCCTACTTTTCTTGATTCTCTCAACACCTGTTAGTAAATCTCAAGAGAATGTTCTTCTAAGGTTAGCTGCTGAGTTAAGGCATTATTTTTTTTTAATGCCTGATTGCACATATCCCCGAATGGCCAATAGAACGATCCAGTGGCCGTCTCTTAGGCCAGAATTGTTGGCCACACAGTAAAATCAACAGGGGAATTTTAAAACCATTATTGCCAGATTCTGATTTACTGGGTCTGGAGAGACACTGGAATTTTTTAAATCTGCCCAGGTTATTCTAGCATGCAGCCAAGGCTGAGGACCTCAGACGAAATCGTGCTATCTGATAGCTTTGCAGTAGAGCTGCGACTTGTGCTTTGATTCTTGGGAGGTGAGACTTAGGTGAAGGTCCACAATGATGGGAAATGGGCAAAGGGTATGCCCAGAGCCTGGAGGCAGCCATTAGGGAGAACGCACAACCGTACTGGGGTTTTAGGAAGACCAGAGGTTTTTAAGATTGGTGTGGGAGGTAATATAAGAGAGAAACTTAAAAAAAGATCAGGGGGGCTCCCCTGGTGGCGCAGTGGTTGAGAGCCCGCCTGCCGATGCAGGGGACGCGGGTTCGTGCCCCGGTCCGGGAAGATCCCACATGCCGCGGAGCGGCTGGGCCCGTGAGCCATGGCCGCTGAGCCTGCGCGTCCGGAGCCTGTGCTCCGCAACGGGAGAGGCCACAGCGGTGAGAGGCCCACGTAGCGTTCTCCATTTTACACGTTTGCTTTCTGCCAGTCCTGGCTGCTTGGGGAGAAGCAGGGCGATGGAGATTTACCTTCAAGTGGGAAAAGTTGGTGAGAAGGGCGAGGCATTCCATTTTTGTGTGAATGATATTGTGTCTATCATGTGTTGGTATCAAGAAACATTCATCATGGCAAGCACAGAGTCCTGATTTTTTAAAGTCTGAATGAACACTTGATAGGAAACACATCCCTCAAGAATCAGCCACGTGCTAGTTGTGGTCATTGTTCAACCCATTCCAAATTAGAGTTTGTCCTCCTATGAAATTGCCTATCTCTCACGGTGTGTGCCAGCTACAAAGAATATGCTTTCCTCTCTGTGTGTGCCTGGGTACATTCATTAAAATGCATTCAATTTCTCTTTAATTTGTAAACTGAAGCAAGCAGTCAGTAAGTGTCCCCATAACCTGTTTATTCACTTGCCTGTAGCTAGTCTACAATGCCATCTCTCTACGGCAAATGGATATTTCTCTTACAGTCTTCCATAATTAACAAGTGTGACCCTGAGTGCAAACATCCATTTTGTTTGCTATTACGTCCCTTCCATCCGCTTTTCCGATATGATGAAAATCACAAGTACATTCCAAAAAATATAGGGTAAGATTTATTTAAAAACCCTGTCTACTTGCAGAGGAAAAGCTTTGGACTATAAACACAGTTGACTGAGGGAGAAAATGCAAAATCTTTTCTTTTTATGTTTTTCTGCTTCAGTTCTAAAAGTCATTAATTTTTTTTTAATTGGAGTATAATTGCTTTACAATGTTGTGTTAGTTTCTGCTGTACAACAAAGTGAGTCAGCTATACATATACATATGTCTCCATATCCCCTTCCTCTTGCGTCTCCCTCCCACCCTCCCTATCCCACCCCTCTAGGTGGTCACAGAGCTCCGAGCTGATCTCCCTGTGCTATGCGGCTGCTTCCCCCTAGCCATCCATTTCACATTTGGTAGTGTATATATGTCAGTGCAACTTTAATTTTCATCCTGAAAGCATTTTCTTCTCCATCTATACAATGCCCAAGCGTATCAGGGAAGTTTAAGCAATAAAGACGCAGAGTTTTGGGTTTCTTTTTTTATTATTCTGATAACAGTGAGCTGAAAATATCTGGTTAAAGAAAGGATTTTGGAAATCTCACGTCGGGTACCGTGCTCATGGCTCTGCTTGCTATGTATTATTTAGTATGTCCTATATGGGAAAATGCACTTGGCGCTCGGGGTTTTGAAAGAAATTTTCAAAAGGATGTTTTGAGCCCGAGTTCTGCTGTTACCAAAACCACATTTGCAACGAGGCGTGTCTGCAGGTCCTGCATGCTCAGCTCCCATCTGATGAGAACAACTGCTCTTGGTTTGATGCTCTGAGCAGGTCCTGCCGTTACCACCAAGTCTGATGACTTCAGAGGGCTCTCGGCATCTCCCCAGCTGTCCTGCTGGCCCCACCCAGTGATGGAGGAGGAGGGCAGGGACCAGATTTGGGAGCAGAGAGCTTATGAGAAAGGAGGGCACGGACAAGCTCCAAGCAGAATAAGGAGGTGGCTGTCTCTACCGTGTCTTCATTCATTTCCTCTCGCCCCAGCCCTGTGCCTGGCTGGTTTCTCTTGGTCTGGGGTCCCGGTGCCGATCGCCGGCGCTGTAACTGTACTGCATCTGAGAGGCCACACCAGAGCTTCCTGCCTCTGGGGTGCATCCCTCCCCTCCCCGCAAGAGAACCACCTGCCCCTCTTTTCTCTCCTTTTCCCATCAGGATGCTTCCATCGGGATCAACTTTAACAAATTAAGATGAGTGAACTCACTGCTGGACAAGAGGCTATATAGCTCGTTTCACAGATTAGACTAAAAGCACACAATACACACGTCGACTTAATTTTTAGTGTTATTTCAGACCGTTTTCGTGCCGCTTGACTACCTCTTCAAGCTTCTTTTGAGTCTTGGTTCCAAGGCCACGCCCCCCACGTCGCTCGCCGCTGCTCACCCCATTTTCACGCCCCACCCTCGTTGGAATGAACCTTCTTTAGCGCGGTCACAGCTCGGTTTTGTTTTACCTGCCTTGCGCCTGTTTATTCTGCCTAGTAGAGGTGGTTGTTTGCATGTCCTGATTTATATAAGCTACTTGAGGGCAGAGGTAAAGTCGCACATTATCTTATTTTCCAACAATGCCATAAACAACCACTCCCCTCTCTGGGCCGAGATTTCTATTTTAAAAGCCATAACGTTCATTCTCACACCGTGCCTCCATCCTCTGCTCCCCCTGTGGAGGTGAAAGATGGACTTTATTAATGTTTGCATCCTCAGATATATAGACCAGGGTGACACATATTTTGAAGCTGTTCGTTTGTGTGTGATTTGACTTTTTTAAATGCACAGTTCTTTAATTAAACATTTGTGGTTTAATGAAACCGTTAGGTTTGTGAAACCATTTTCATCCATCTGGCAAAATAGAATACTCAAAGCAGAAGAAAAATGTTTACTTAAAACTTATGCTAGGGCTTCCCTGGTGGCGCAGTGGTTGAGAGTCCGCCTGCCGATGCAGGGGACGCGGGTTCGTGTCCCGGTCCGGGAGGATCCCACATGCCGCGGAGCGGCTGGGCCCGTGAGCCATGGCCGCTGAGCCTGCGCGTCCGGAGCGGCGCTGAGCTTGCGCGTCCGGCAACGGGAGAGGCCACGACAGTGAGAGGCCCACATATCGCAAAAAAAAAAAAAAAATGATAATAATAATCTTATGCTTTTCTAAAAATATTATTTGGAGCCACTGTGTGATATAAATAGACTGCAAAAGGATTAGCATGCGTCTGCAAAAACAAGGGTTTTCTATTCTTTACAGCAACTTTCATGTTTCGATTTTTCTTAATCGGTTGACTGATTTACTGTGTTTTCCATTTTTTTGTTGTTAACTGAGTCACATTTGGCTATTTTTAACTTCCTGTAAGTCTATGCAGAAACCCTATAATTGGGAAAGAAAAGCATTATATTAACAATGTCTTTTCCCCCCAAATGAAGGGAAACTTTTGCTCGTGGAAGTTGAATTTGCAAAGGCGCAATTTGTAACACGATAAAGAGACAGTTCTGTTGAAACCAAGAGCCCTGTCATTTCTTTCCTCGTTCGACACCTGCAGACTGAGAGTAAACATTTCTTGATTTAGAGGAAGGTAAGGCTCTTTTTCAATTGAATCCTCTAAATTAATCCACTGGTGTAGGTGTTACTTCCTCCATCACATGTCTGCCTTAAACATAGTACCTGCACAGATGGAGCAAATGCAAAAACAGTTTAAGATTTAAATAGGCAATATCGTCTCGTATAGAAAAGATCTCTCAGTGACATGGAAGTAGCTGGTTTTCCTACTTCTAGATTTCCAGTGGCTTTATTTTTTTTTCATACAGTTCCAATATTGGGGATGTAATGAATGGAAAGGTTTAGCTTTGTCCTTCAAAGGCTTTTTATTTCTCTCGTAAGATGGAATTGCTTGTTAATCCAATGCTATATTTTTGGCTACCTGCCCATCTATTTTCTACCTAAGTCATTGATTTATCTATAGCCTGTCTTGTCTCAGAAGCTTCTAACATGGTAATACAGGGTAGAAAATGTTATCCTTATCATGTATGGTCCCCGACTTGAAGATATTAGAACGGTAGCATATGAAGGTTAAAGGGATTAGAAATCTGATTGAGGGAATGTGTACAACTAAATATACAGCATCCAAAGTATTTTAATTAAATGTACCTGTTGTTATGTGCACAAACATACAGATACACATACTGATCCTGGGTCCCCAGATCCAGCCTACATTGACTCACTCAGATACAGTTCCCTGGCCTTTTTGGTAGAGGGATCCCATCTCTTGTTGCTTCTTGTCTTAGCAAAATACCATAGACTTAAACAACAAACACTTGTTTTCTCACAGTTCTGGAGGCTGGAAGTTTGAGATCAGGGTGCCAGCATGGTCAGGGTTTTAGTCCATTAAAGCTGCTACAGCGAAATACCATAAACAGGGTGGCGTATAAACCACAGAAACATACTCCTCATGATTCTAGAGGATGGGAAGTCCAAGATGAAGGTGCCACCAGATTCAGTGTCTTGTGAGATGCTGCTTCCTGGTTCGCAGACGGCTGTCTTCTTGCTGTGTGCTCACATGGCAGAAGGGGTGAGGGAGTTCTCCGGGGTCTCCTTTTTAAGGACCCTAATCCCAGTCCTGGGGGCTCCACCCACATGACCTAATCTCCCAAAGGTCACCCCTCCAAATGCAGTCCCTTTGGAAATTAGGATTTAACTTATGAATTTGGTGGGGGGTCAGAAACGTTCAGTGTGTGGCAGTTGAGTTCTGGCGAGGGCTCTCTTCCTGGCTTGGAGACGGCTTGCCGTCTTGCCACGGTGGAGAGTGGGAGCGCTGGTGTCTCTTCCTCTAGTTATAAGGACACGAATCCCATCATGAGGGCTCCAGCCTCTTGGTCTCATGTAAACCTAATCAGTCCCCATTGGGCCCACCTCCAAATACCATCACACTAGAGGTAAGGGCTTCAAACTATGAATTTTGAGGGCACACAGTTCAGTCCATCGTACCAACATTCTAGATGCAAGTTTATACTGACACATTGAGCTGCCTTCTTTGCTTCTAACATGAACTGAGAGATAAAACCAAAAAAGTAAAGCTTGAAGGGTGATCGCCAAACTCCCAAATGAGGGCGTTGTTTCCTTGGAACAGAAACCAAACAGGAACTCCAAGCAGCAAGGGCCAGGGATGCTGGGCTATATATAGGTCCAGACGCAGGGAGGTACTGGGAGTTCAGTTCTCAGCAAACAATGGACGTTGCCTTCATGAGTCTGTGAAACTGAGCTTGCCCTTTCCTGAAACAAAAATAATCCTGTCCAATATTTCTACTTTCAATCCTTTTGGGACTTTACCCTCACCATTCATATCTTACTAATATCCGTCTGTGTTCTCATTTATTACCTTTATTCAGGACTACTTTCGACCGTTAAACAAAAGACGCTGTGGGAAAAATGTAAATGGCATCAAAACTTCCAAACTATTTTCCCCTTCAGAAGTAACTGTCTACACAATTGTCTACACAAGATTTATCTTATTCTTCCAGTACTGAAAATACAAAGGCATTCATGGAATATAAGAAGAGAACAGGATAAGTTGAACACAGACATGACTTAAGAACAAAAAACAGAAACACAAAACTCAATGACCAAATTTGAATCTGCATTGAAATTATGAAAGAATGGAACTGACATGAAAAAATAATCAACTTTCTGGCATGTAGAAACACGGGACACTTTCCCAGAGTGCAGAAAAATCGATGTAAATGGAGAGAGATTAAAATTATAAATGAGAAAAAAAGAATCAGCTTCCAATTAGTGTTCTTGAAAATGATTTGAAAGCAGACAGAGCAGAAATAATAGTCAAGGTCTGTAACCAAAGAAAACTTTACTAAAGTGAGAAAAACAACATGAACCTAGCTTGAATGGCCTCACTTGGGTTTCAGGCAAAGTTAATAAAAATGAAATCAAATTGAGACGTGCTGTGCCATCGTAGCTGTAATGAAGATGATGTAGCATCTCTCACTCCCCTGGCAGATAAAGCAGGTCACATAGAAAGGCAGCAAGACGGGGCTGGTCCCACGCTTCTCTGGAGCACCACGTGCTAAAAGATCCAGTAACGACATCTACAGAATGTGGAGGGGTTAGTATTCCTGACCCAAGAATTTCCTCAAGGGTGAAGGCAGGTGAAGCATATTCCCAGGCATGCGGTTGTTCCCAGTGTAGACCATACAGCTTTTCTGAAAACAATGACTTAAAAATAGATTTCAGTCCACCAAGATATAGATTTAAATGATGAATAGAAAATTGTTCTAGCGATGAGCCTCTGATTGAATTATTTGTCCAGCTTTCTAGACGATTGTTGAAAATGTGATTGTGACTGAAAGAATGAACTCAACGTGATTTTTGATCTTTCCCCCATTAAATGGGGCAAGAAGAGGTGTTGTAGTCGTCGCTGTTGGGTATATGCACCTTCTAGGTGGCGCTTGCTGTATTTTGGAATTCATACAGGTCACCTCTTCTCAGTCTCCTCACGATCACAGGAGTTACGTATTATAGGCCAAATACATAGATTTTAAAAATAGAAGTAGATGACATTATGTCCCCAAGATGCTACGGAAGTTTTGTAAGAACTAGATTCTGGATGACAAGTACGAATGTGACGGCTAATCAACGGCAATACATGAGTCCTTCAGGTCAGCAAAAATCTAGACCAACTGTGCAATGGAATTACCTGGGGAACGTCAAAAATTAGTGATGCGGGGCTTCCCTGGTGGCACAGTGGTTAAGAATCCACCTGCCAATGCAGGGAACACGGGTTCGGGCCCTGGTCCGGGAAGATCCCACGTGCCACGGAGCAACTAAGCCCCTGGCGCCACAACTACTGAGCCGGCGCTCTGGAGCATGTGAGCCACAACTACTGAAGCCCGTGCACCTAGAGCCCATGCTCCACAACAAGAGAAGCTACTGAAAAGAGGAGCCCGCTCACCGCAACGAAGAGTAGTCCCCTGCTTGCTGCAACTAGAGGAAGCCCGTGCGCAGCAACGAAGACCCAGTGCAGCCAAAAATAAAATAAATTAATTTAAAAAATTAGTGATGCCTCTGTGCTACCCTCAGACATCCTGATTTTATTTCTGGGGTGCCATGTGGTCTTTGAAGTTTTGTAAGAATCATCCAATGATTCTAATGTGCATACAAATTGGGGGACCGCTCATCTAGACAATAATATCTGATTTCCTCTGCAGAGGCCTGGAAATGGTGTGAGAGGACCAGAAAGATGTTTAAACCTGTCATTGTTCATATGAATCCACAGTTATTGGTGTGGTTCTCATTTTGATAATGAAGGACTGGTTGATAAGAACTGAATTCACTCCAAGGAACTCCCCGGTAGGAAGTATTGGAGAGTCTGATGGGGGATGTCCCCAGAGAATGGGGTTGAGCTAGGCCAGTGGTGCTCTACATGGGTGACTGTGCCCTCACGGCAGACCCCTGGCAATGTCTGGGGGCATTTTCGGCTGTTAGGACTGGGCACTGAGGAGAGGGTGGGAGGGTGACTTTTGGCATCTAGTGAGCAGAAGCCAGAGATGATGATAACAATTTGGGGGGAAATTGGAGTTCCTGCTAGAGAGCATGTGATATGTCCTAAAGGTACATGTGATGGTTAATTCTCTGTGTCAACTTTTCTGGGCCAGTGGGGAGCCCAGATATTTGGTTCAACGTTATTTCTCGGTTTGTCTGTGAGGGTGTTTGCAGAGGAGATTAGCATTTGAATTGGTAGCCTGGGTAAAGCAGATGGTCCTCTCCAGGGTGAGTGGGCATCATCCAGTCTGTTGAAGGCATGAACAGAAAAACAAGCTGGAAGAAGGGAGAATTTGCTCTCTCTGCCTGATTTCATAAGCTGTGACCATTGGTCTTCTCCTGCCCTTGGATGGGCACTTATACCACCAGCTATCTGGTTCTCTCTCAGGTCTTGAGACCTGGGCTGCAACCTTTTTTTTTTTTCCTTAACAAAGTGGAGGTTTGTTGCATCCTTGCATTTAGCAAGTCTATTAGCACCGTCTTTCCAACACCATTTGCTCACTTCATGTCTCTGTGTCACATTTCGGTAATTCTCACAATACTGCAGAATTTTTCATTATTATGATATCTGTCATGGTGATCTGTGATCATTGTGATCTTTGATATTACCATTGCAAAAGATTACAACTCTCTGAAGGCTCAGATGACGATTAGCATTTTAAAAAAATTTGTATTGGAGTAGAGTTGATTTACAATGTTGTGCTAGTTTCAGGTGTACAGCAAAGTGAAATCTGTTATACATATATCCACTCTTTTTTTACATTCTTTTCCCATACAGGCCATTACAGAGTATTGAGTAGAGTTCCCTGTGCTATACAGCAGGTCCTTATTAGTTATCTATTTTATATATAGTAGTGTGTATGTGTCAATCTCAATGTTCCAGTTTATCCCTCCGCCCACCCCCTTACCCCCGATAACCATATGTTCGTTTTCTACATCTGTGACTCTATTTCTATTTTGTAGATAAGTTCATTTGTACCCTTTTTGTAGATTTCACATACAAGTGATACCATATGATATTCATCTTTGTCTGACTTACTTCACTCAGTATAACAATCTCTAGGTCCATCCGTGTTGCTGCAAATGGCATGATTTCATTCTTTTCTTTTTTTAATTAATTAATTAATTAATTTTATTTTTGGCTGCATTGGGCCTTCCTTGCTGCTCGTGGGCTTTCTCTGGTTGCGGCGAGTGGGGGCTACTCTTCGTTGCGGTGTGCGGGCTTCTCATTGCGGTGGCTTCTCTTGTTGCAGAGCACGGGCTCTAGGCACGTGGGCTTCAGTAGTTGTGGCACATGGGCACAGCAGCTGTGGCTCGAGGGCTCTAGTGCGCAGGCTCAATAGTTGTGGCGCAGGGGCTTAGCTGCTCCGCAGCATGTGGGATCTTCCTGGACCAGGGCTCGAACCCATGTCTCCTGCATTGGCAGGCAGATTCTTAACCACTGCGCCACCAGGGAAGTCCCTCTTTCTTTTTTTAGCGCTGAGTAATATTCCATTGTATATATGTGCCACATCTTCTTTATCCGTTCATCCGTCGATGGACATTTAGGTTGCTTCTATATCTTGGCTATTGTAAATAATGCTGTCATGAACATTGGGGTGAATGTATCTGTTTCAATGAGAGTTTTTCTCTTTTCCTGATATATGTCCAGGAGTGGGGTTGCTGGAGTATATGGTAGCTCTATTTTAAGTTTTTTAAGGAACCTCCACACTGTTCTCCATAGTGGCTGTACCAGTTTACATTCCCACCAACAGTGTAGGAGGGTTCCCTTTTTCTCTGCACTCTGTCCAGCATTGTTTGTTTGTAGACTTTTTGTTGATGGCCATTCTGACCGTTGTGAGGTGATACCTCGTTGCAGTTTTGATTTGAATATCCCTAATAATTAGTGATGTTGAGCATCTTTTCATGTGCTTTTTAACCATCTGTGTGTCTTCTTTGGAGAAATGTCTGTTTAGATCTTCTGCCCATTTTTTGATTGGGTCGTTTGTTTGTTTGTTTTTTTATAGTGACCTGCATGAGCTGTTTGTATATTTTGGAAATTAATCCCTTGTCAGTTGCTTCATTTTCAGATGATAGTTAGTATCTTTTGGCAATAAAGTATTTTTAAAATAAGGCATGTACATTGAGATTTTTTTAGACATAATGCTATTGCACACTTAATAGACTAAAGTATAGTGTAAACATAACTTTTACATGTACCAGGAAACCAAAAAAATCTGTGACTTGCTTTATTTCCATATTCACTTTATTGTGTTGGTCTGGAACCAAACCTGAAATGTATCTGAGATACGCCCATAATAAACCATATAAATATATGGACTGGTTTCTGTCTTAAGAAAACCGCATGATGAGAACTTCATAACTTGCTTTAAAAGGACCTTTCTGCAAACAAATGCAAACTATGTTTCATTCGCAGGTAACTGATATCAAAAACCCTACTCAAAAGTATAATGCAAAAAGGGACACCTAATGACTCATAAAGCTTAACAGTCAGTCAGTAACTAGATAAGAACTCCTTTATCAGGGACACTTTTATTGGAGCTGTGTAAGCACTATAAACAGTAATGTTTGGTGGCAACTGTGTATTATTATCTTATTGTAAAACTGTAAGGTAACTTTTTCTGATGAAAGAAACCTGTAGGCATTATCTTTAATGTTGACAGACCTACTGTTCAGGGAAATTCTTTCCTGAAACTCTTTTCGGAAACCACTAGTCATTTTCTATACACCAGCAATGGGTCCAAAAGAAAACAGTATCAGACATCTTTTAGAAAATGTATCAAAAGAAAAATGTAAGTTGGAAGTGCCGATTTTCAAAATAAGTCGTTAGCCAGCTGCTACCTTTTTTTTTTAATAGAAAATGACATTTATTTATTTATTTACAATTTTATATATTTAAAAAAATTTTATTGGCGTATAGTTGGCCTACAGTGTTGTGTAACTTTCACGTGTACAGCAAAGTGAAAGTTTTTATACCTATATATATATCTATATATTATGTATATTAATGTATATATAGATCCATATATAGATATGTATCCATTGTTTTTCAGATTCCTTTCCCATATAGGTTATTACAGAAAACTGAGTAGAGTTCCCTGTGCTATACACTAGGTCCTTGTTGGTTATCTATTTTATATCCCATAGTGTGTGTATGTTAATCCCAGTCTCCTAATTTATCACTTCCTCGTATGTTTCCCCTTTCATAATCATAAGTTTGAATTCAAGATTAGTGAGTCTGTTTCTGTTTTGTAAGCAAGTTCATTTGTATCATTTTTTATTAGATTCCACATATAAGTGCCATCATATGATATTTGTCTTTCTCTGTCTGATTTACTGTCTGATATCTCTGTCTGATAATCTCTAGGTCCACACATGTTGCTGCAAATGGCATTATTTTGTTCCTTTTTATGGCTGAGTAATATTCCATTATATACATGTGACACATCTTCTTTATCCATTCCTCTGTTGATGGATATTTAGGTTGCTTCCATGTCTTGGCTATTGTAAATAGTGCTGCATTGAACATTGGTGTGCATGTATCTTTTCAAATTATGGTTTTCTCTGGATATATGCCCAGGAGTGGGATTCCAGCTGCTACTTTTAAAAAATAAATTTTATTGAAGTCTAGTTGATTTACAATGTTGTGTTAATTTCTGCTGTACAGCAAAGTGATTCAGTTATACATATATATATTCTTTTTTAAAATATTCTTTTCCATTATGGTTTATCATAGGATATTGAATATAGTTCCCTGTGCTATACAGTAGGGCCTTATTTTTCCATCCTATATATAATAGTTTGCATCTGCTAACCCCAAACTCCCAATCCATACCTCTCCCACCCCCCTCCCCCTTGGCAACCACAAATCTGTTCTCTATGTCTGTGAGTCTGTTTCTGTTTCATAGATAAGTTCATTTGTGTCATAATTTATATTCCATATATAAGTGATATCATATGGTATTTGTCTTTCTGACTTCACTTAGTATGATAATGTCTAGGTCCATCCATGTTGCTGCAAATGGCATTATTTTGGTTTTTTTATGGCTGAGTAATATTCCATTGTATATATGTATCTCATCTTCTTTATCCATTGATCTGCTGATGGACACTTAGGTTATTTCCATGTCTTGGCTATTGTAAATAGTGCTGCTATGAACATAAGGGTGCACGTGTCTTTTCAAATTATAGTTTTGTCTGGATAGCTGCCCAGGAGTGAGATTGCTGGATCATAAGGCACACTAGTTTTCATTATTTTTAAGAACCTCCATACTGTTTTCCATAGTGGCTGCATCAATTTACATTGCCACCAACAGTGTAGGAGGGCTCTCTTTTCTCCACACCCCCTCCTCTTGGTATTTGTAGACTCTTTAATGATGGCCATTCTGACCGGTGTGAGGTGGTACCTCACTGTAGTTTTAATCTGTATTTTTATCTAATAATTCAGCTGCTACTTTTAATCAACATTTAGCATAATGTTCTCCAGGTCCATCCATGTTTCTTTCCTTTTAAGGATAAGATTCCTTCCTTTTTAAGGCTGAATAATATTCCATTGTATGTATATACTTTTTCTTTATCCATTCATCTGTTGATAGAACTTGGGTTGTTCCCATATCTTGGCTATTGTGAATAATTATGTAATGAATGTGGGAATGCAGGTATCTCTTCAAGATTCTTTTAGATATATCCTGAAGTAGGATGCTGGGTCATATGGTACTTCTATTATTTTTCTGAGGATAAGTTTCCCATAGTGTTCACCATTATACATTCCCAACCATGTACAAGAGTTCCAGTTTTTCAACATCCTCATCAACATTTTATTTTTTGTTTTTGTTTTTGTTTTTTTTGGATCAGTAGCCATGCTAACAGGTTTGAGGTGATATGTCACTGTAGTTTTGATTTGCATTTCTGGGATAATTACTGATACTGCACATCTTTTCATATACACCTGCTGGCTATTTGTTTGTCTTCTTTGGAGAAATAACTGTTGAAGTGAAATAAGCCACATTTATGGGACAAATACTGCATTCCACATATCTAAAATAGTCAAACTCAGAGAAGCAGAGAATGCAATAATGGTTGCCATGCTCGAGGCTGGGGAAATAACGTTTCAGTTACACAGGATGAATAAGGTCCAGAGATCCTCCGTATATGACACAGTGCCTGTGTTAACAGTGTGGTGTTGTGCGCCTAAAAATTGTCGAGAGCAGATTTCATGTCAAGTGCTCTCAGCACACAAACAACAAATGGACACAAGGAAACTGGGAGGTGTTGGGTATGCTGTTACCTTGATTGTGTGGATGGTATTAAAGTCATTTGCATGTGTCCAAACTCATCAGTCATACATGTTAAATATGTGCTATTCTTTGTGTATCAGCCATTTCTTAATACAGCTGGATAAAGTTAACCCATTGAAAGCATTTACAGTAGCAAAAGTAGAATGAATTGCAGGTGGGGGGAGGAAGAGAGATAAATTAGGAGTTTGGGATTAACATAGACATACATAAAATAGGTAAATAGCAAGGACCTACTGTGTAGCACAGGGAACCATATTCAGTATCTTATAATAACCTATAATGGAAAAGAATATATATACACACACACATATACGTGTGTGTATATATTTAAAACGAAATCACTTTTTTGTGCACTCGAAATTAACCTACCATTGTAAATTAACTGTACTCCAATTTTAAAAAAAAGTAGAATATAAAAAATAAGCATGTTGGGCGTCCCTGGTGGCGCAGTGGTTGGGAGTCCGCCTGCCGATGCAGGGGACGTGGGTTCGTGCCCCGGTCCGGGAAGATCCCAGTTGCTGCGGAGCAGCTGGGCCCGTGAGCCATGGCCACTGAGCCTGCGCGTCCGGAGCCCGTGCTCCGCAATGGGAGAGGCCGCAACAGCGAGAGGCCCGTGTACTGCAAAAAAATAAATAAATAAACATGTTAAATTCAACACAAAGAGGATACCAAATAATTTATTTGAAAATCAAAGTGATAATATGATCTGTCAGGGAAACATTGAGAAAAGCACATTAACAAAGAAAGCTTGCCTATTTAAAAAGTCACATCTAGATAATGGGCATTTTTTTCCATTAAAAAATCGTCAATCTGTATCAAAGGAGTCCTGCCAAAAAAGAACTGGGAATTTTTCATGGATTTATAGGCACCACTTGCCAACCTGATCCAATTTTTCTCTTGTTGAGACTGCTTCATTAATTTAATGTGCAAGAAATAAATACTTGATGTGCAATTAGTTGCAGATTATTATGGCCATAATGGAAGCTTTCCAAATAAACAGCTGCTCCGGCACTTTAAATGCACGAAAAGCAAGGCACAAAATGGAAAATATAATGACACACCATATCTACAGAGGAAAAAAGTTAAAATATTCAATTAGTGAGTAAGATGCCTGCTCACTGAGAAGTTTATCAAAGCATAACAACAAAAAAAGCTGCCAGACATGAAGCCAAATATCCATCCACCTGAATTTTCATGGAAATCTTTGCCTGCAAATGTAGTACATTTTTGCCTAAGACGAAAATGTTACGGAAATTGATATGGCCCAATTCCACCAAGTCTTTTAGATTAGCCACTTTATATATACAGATGTATATCAATGTATATTTACTGTATTTTGATTATTCTATATTAGATTTATATTCATGGTCTAAGTGTCTATTTCTATGTCCACACGTGAATTGTAATGATTCCACTTCAGGAGGGAATGGTGTCAGCTGGAAAGTTCAGTGTTGACCGAGCTGTTTTAATTGAAGAAGGCTCTGGGGTCTCAGAGCACATGCTCAGACCCTGTGAAGGGACTCACATCATTCAGGTACTAAAACTCCCCTTGAGTTTTACAAAACGGTACCTTCCCTTCGAGACAGCTCATAAGAACCGAAGTTAGTTGTCTCTCTCCCCTCCGACACTGGAAGCAGCTGCGGGTAGAGACTGTGACAGAAGAGTCTCAGCATCTCCAAATTCTGGTAGAGCTCCTGACAGAGTAACTTAGTTACGTTCCTTGCAAGGACGCCTGAAGCTCTTTGCCCTACGGAAAGAGCGAGAGATACACGTCAAGGGGTGAGCATTCTGAGCTCCACGGAAAACTGCTGGCTAAAAGTAGATGGATGTCTCTTATTAAGAGCGGAGCGAGAGGACACATACTCCTCTTAGGGAGCCAATGGAAAGAGCAAAGGGAGTTTCTGGAATTGCTGAGACTCTGGCTTGTGATGACAAATTTGAGTATCCAAAGAGTCCGTGGGAAGTGCTTACAATACCCAGTGTTCTGGTATTCTCTTCTAGAAAGCTGACGGGGGTAAATGTACTCTTTGTTAGGGCTCTGTTCCATTCTGAGATTAAACTCTGCAGTCCGCTGCGTTTTACCTTTACTCTGCTCTGAAACGCCCCTTTGGTCTAAGGGAGGTCGGATTCTGTTATTGTTGGTCTCAACTTCCCTGCCACCTCCGTAAGCCAGGAACACACAACCCAGAAACAGAAGAAGAAAAGCGCTGCGTTAACACCATTTCGTCTGGGTGGAAATGAACTATCTTGTGATATATTGATGCAGACTGCTTTGATGATCTTCTCAAGACGATAGGTCTGGTTAATATTCGCTCTCCTGGATCTGGGTGGGTCTGTCATTTGACGAGGGCGGAAGGGATGCCGTCCCTGAAGCCTCGGTACCCAAGGTAGTGCTGCTTCTTCCTAGGCATCCACACTTCGGAAGGCAGCCATCATGCTTCAGGGAAGCCAGGAATCACACACTAGTGCCCGCCCAGCAGCCCGGCTGAGGTCCACGGACCACCAGCATCATCCCCAGACATGTGAGGGATCAGATGGTTGAACCCCCAGCTCTCCCACCAGAGCCAGCAGTCACTGCAGGAACAGCCACAAGCTCTGACCACCGAGACATGCCCCAAATTGCAGATGTGTGTTCAGAATAAAAAATAAATGATGGCTGCTGGTTTCAGCCAGTACCTACTGGGATTGCTTATTAGGAAGTAAAACATAACAAACACACGAGCACCAGAACTGAGGCCACTTATTCAATAAGTTTATTTTTAGCTTATAATGTACAGAAGCTATTCAAACGTGTGGCTTTGTTGTCACCCATGTCCCGCTCACCACAGATGACTCAGTAGGGAAA
>NW_006775372.1:2227393-2251602 GCF_000442215.2 Lipotes vexillifer
AGGGAAAGGAGATTTAGTGTAAACATCTTTGCGTGAAGCCAGAACCTAAGTCATTTCCACTGGCCAGGAGCTTACATGATTATAGGGAAAATGGGGACAAACACCTAAATTAGTTCCATAAAGTGGCACCCAGGAGTACTTTGCAAGTTATTCATTCAACACTTGTATGTTGGGACCTGCTGTGTGCCGGGAAAGCTGGCCTCTGTGGTATAAATCCAGCGGGAGATTTACAAGGATCCTGCTGTCAGGGATTTTATATTCTGACAGGTGTAGATAACACACTAGCAAATAAATAAAGTGCTTCTGATAAAGAAAAGTGCAGGACACGGCAAGGTGGAGGGGCTGAGGGGAGCCACGACCTTAAAGTATCAGGGAATTCTTTGATAAAGTGGCCTTGAAGCTGAGACCTGTGATGAAAGGGGTCTGGGTCAGGGCAACACAGCAGGGATGAGTGAGAGGGAATCTTGGAGAAACAAAGGATGTAGGAGCAAGGGAGGAGCGGGGAAAGGAAAATTTTCTGCAGGAGGAAAATCTTTGGGGTCCTCACAGGCCCCAGAAAGGTGCTTGAATTGTATTATTGTGATTACAGTACCTGGAAAAGTCTAAATGATTCCCGGACGTCGCTTGCAAATGGCCTGGCTGCCACATGGTGGCGGGGCCAGAATGGAAAGAGGGACATCCACTTAGAAGGATGCAGTCCCTCCTCGTTATTCGCAGGTCCCCTGTTTGCAAGTTCATCGGCGCCACTATGATCTATTTTTAACCATTAAATGAACGCTCCAGGTACTTTTGGGGTCATTCACAGACGTGCTCAGCTGGGGTTGGACAGGGCAGCAGTGCCTCTGGTTGCAGCTTTCAGGCTGTCAACAAGTGTCCCTTCTGTGGACTACTTAGTGCCACGCTTTTCACATTCATGTGTCTTTTGTTGATGATGCTGCTGTGGGAAATGACCCCCAAGCCCAGTGCTGTCTGCTGTTGGGAAGAAAGACCAAGAAATGGCTTAGGGAGCAAATACATGAGTTAGATAAGCTTCTTGTAGGCGTGAGCTGTAGCGCTGATGGCCCCGAGTTCCCTGTGGATGACTCAATGATATCTATTAAATAAGGTGCCTCTAAACAGATACACACCTAACACAAGATTATGTATTGATCAGCTGGTGAAAATGTCGTGACCCGAGGCTCCCAGATACCTAACCCTGTTATTCCCTAGCAGCAACGGTTTGGTATTCACTAATTCAGCATCTGCGATGACTTTCCAGAACATAATTGCAAGAATGATGAGAATGGGCTGTATTTCAGGAGGTCCAGTTGAGAGGCAGACGTTGTGGGGTGAGCAGTGGTTGAGCTTGGTCACGTGACAGGCTTTGACAGTGACCTGGATGTCAGGCCTAAGAAATCCAGCAACGTCTCAGGGCTGTGATGCTCAGCGTAGAGTAGGAAAAGCGTCTTCCAGTGGAGATGGAGAGTCACAGGAGGGTTTATGGAGAAGCCACCATTTGTGAAGATCGCAGCTTTTGAGCTGCATCTTGAAACGATGGGCTAATGTATGTGAGTTTATTTATCACAGAGACACATGTATTTATGTGGTAATTGTATATTCACATGGCACAGGACAGTGCAGTGCAGAAAACTTAAGAGCAAATTCAACCCATTTTTTTAGTTGAAGTGTAGTTGATTTACAGTGTTGTGTTAGTGTCACAATATATACAGCAAGGCGTTTCAGTTATATTTTTTCAGATTATTTTCCATTATAGTTAATACATGATATTGAATATAGTTCCCTGTGCTATATAGTAAATCCTTGTTGCTTATCTATTTTATTTATAGTAGTTTGTATCTGTTAATTGCATACTCCTAATTTATCCCTTTCCCCTTTGGTAACCATAATTTGTTTTCTATGTCTCTTCCTGTTTTGTATATAGATTCATTTGTATTATTTTTTTAGATTTGTATTTTTTTTAGTGATATCGTATAATACTTGTTTTTCTCTGTCTGACTTACTTCATTAAGTATAATATTTTCTAGGTCCATCCATGTTGCTGTAAATGGCATTATTTCATTCTTTTTTATGGCTGAGTAATATTCCATTGTATTGTTATATATGTACCACATCTCCTTTATCCATTCATCTGTTGATGGACATGTGGGTTGTTTCCTTGTCTCTTGGCTATTGTAAATAGTGCTACTAGGAACATTGGGGTGCATGTATCTTTACAAGTTAGAGTTTTCTAAAACTCTTACAGTATTTATTTTTATTTTTTGGCTGCAGTGTGCGCAGCATGCGGAATCTTAGTTCCCCGACCAGGGATGGAACCTGTGCCCCTGTTAGTGGATGCACAGAGTCCTAACCCCTGGACCGCCAAGGAATTCTATTACAGTATTTTTAAGGGATATGCTTCGTGTATATCAGGAACCTCAACCCTTAGCCACAGCATGCAAATATACTGATTCAAAATGAATCATTGATGCATTTAATAACAAAGGCCCTCAGATTTTTAAAAACTGTAGCAAAGGTAATAAACTCATCAGAAATGAACATTCTGACATAGGAGCAAAGTCAGACTGCAAAATTTGGGTGATTTATGCTTTCAGTCACTAGAGAACATATAGATAAGAGAAACCTCTTACTTTACGAATGAATAAAAGCTTTTCTTCCCTCCCTCCTTCCTTCTCTCATAACACAAAATTTTAAGTACTCATTAAACCCTTCTAGACTGCTCTAGAACCTAGGATGTACATTCTACTGAGGTGAGGGGCATAGACTTATCAAGGAAATATATACTTCACAAGGTTATTGCTTTCAATGGAGTTAAACGCCATTAAGAAAATAAACAGGGCTTCCCTGGTGGCACAGTGGTTGAGAGTCCGCCTGCCGATGCAGGGGACGAGGGTTCGTGCCCCAGTCCGGGAAGATCCCACGTGCCGCGGAGCGGCTGGGCCCATGAGCCATGGCCGCTGAGCCTGCGCGTCCGGAGCCTGTGCTCTGCAACGGGAGAGGCCACAACCGTGAGAGGCCCGCGTCCGGCAAAAAAAAAAAAAGAAAAGAAAAGAAACAGAGTTACATACTTCAGGTTGGGAGCGGGTAAGGGGGAGCATGGACAATTTTATAGAATTTTGGTTAGAGTAACAAACCAAGAATAATGCTGTTTATGGCTAGAAAAAGTTAATCATTCTCTACTGGATGGTATATTTCTATACAGTGTCTACCTCTAAAAAGGTAAGTATAATTTGTCTTTATGCAATATTTAGGTCTAATTTTAACAGAGATTTTGTTTACTAGAGAATGCAGACTTAGTTGAGGCCAAGTGGTGGGAACCTTCAGTGAGACCAGGTGGCACCTCTGGATGTTGGGGGATAATCTGCATCACCCACTACCTGACTCAGTGGTTCCCAATAGAGCATCCTCAGGCCGTATGCATCAGAATCACCTGGGGACCTTATTTAAAGGGCAGGTTCCTGAGTCCTACCTCCTGGCAACCTTATCGTTAACAAGCACCTGGAGTGGTTATTTGGCACTTTAGAGTTTGAGAATCACAGACTGTCTGGGTGGACATTCCAAATTTCTGGCATAAGGTCAAGGGGCACATGTTTGCTTCTGGATATAACACATATATTCTGTCTTTGTGAAAATGAGACGCATTGGAACTCATCACCTCCGTCAGGAACTCCCAGACTCCCAGGTTCTTGTCTTTCCAGGAGAATTCTGAGATGTGAGTGCCACACGATGGGGCCAGAAGTTGTCGCCCAGCTTCAGCTCTGCTGTTGCAGGAAAAGGCTCTTAACTTCCTAGGGTGTCAGTTTGTACGTTGGAGTAGAGGATGGAAGGCATGGTAAATGCAAGCCACATTCCCGCTCTCCCAACCCCACTGAAGTCATGAAGCGAGACTTTGAGGGTCGTATACATACGTCACATGTTGATGTTGCATTCCCGTGAAAGAAACGGACTGGAAGTGATTGCGTTCCTACTATGTGCCAAGACCTCTTAAAATACCATCTCAAGTTAAAGTAAATGGATGAATTGCTCACCAAAACAGTTTAGGAATAGCATTGCTCTCTACAGTCTATAGGGAGAAATAACTTGCTGAGCAGAACAGAAATGAAAACCCAAATCTTCCTTCTGTCACAATTTCAGGTTAACTCTATGTAAGACCGGACACTATAAAACTCTTAGAGGAAAGCATAGGAAAAACACCTTTTGACATAAATAAATCACAGCAAGGTCTTTTATGAACCATCTCCTAGAGTAATGAAAATAGAAACAAAAATAAGCAAATGAGACCTAATTAAACTTAAAAGCTTTTGCACAGCACAGGAAACCATAAACAAGACAAAAAGACAACCCACAGAACGGGAGAAAATATTTGCAAATGAAGCAATGGACAAAGGATTAATATCCAAAATATACAAACAGCTCATGCAGCTCAATATCAAAAAAAAAAAAAAAAAAACCCAATCCAAAAATGGGCAGAAGACCTAACTAGACATTTCACCAAAGAAGACATACAGATGGCCAAGAGGCACAGGAAAAGATGCTCAACATCACTAATTATTAGAGAAATGCAAATCAAAACTACAATGAGGTATCACATCACACTGGCCAGGATGGCCATCATTAAAAAATCTACAAATAACAAATGCTGGAGAGGGTGTGGAGAAAAGGGAACCCTCCTACACTGTTGGTGGGAATGTAAATTGATACAGCCACTGTGGAGAACAGTATGGAGGTTCCTTTAAAAATGAAAAACAGAACTACCATAGGATCCAGCAGTCCCACTACTAGGCAATCACCTTGAGAAAACCACAATTCAAAAAGACACATGCACCCCAGTTTTCACTACAGCACTATTTACAATATTCAGGACGTGGAAACAACCTAAAGGTCCATTGACAGATGAATGGATAAAGAAGATGTGGTACATATATATATAATGCAATATTACTCAGCCATAAAAAGAAATGAAATTGGGTCTTTTTTAGAGATGTGGATGGACCTAGAGTCTCATACAGAGTGAAGTAAGTCAGAAAGAGAAAAACAAATATCGTGTATTAACACCTATATGTGGATTCTAGGAAAATGGTACAGATGAACCTATTTGCATGGCAGGAATAGAAACATATACATAGAGAACAGACTTGTGGACATGGGATAGGGGAAGAGGAGGGTGGGACAAATTGGGAGATTAGGTTTGACATAAATATACTACCGCGTGTAAAATAGCTAGCTAGTGGGAACCTGCTGTATAGCACGGGGAGCTCAGCTCGGTGCTCTGTGATGACCTAGATGGGTGGGATGGTGGGGGGTCCAAGAGGCAGGGTATATCTGTATATATAGAGCTGATTCACTTTGTTGTACAGCAGAAACTACCACAACATTGTAAACCAAGTATACTCCAATTTTAAAAAATAAATTTAAAAATAAAGGCTTCATTTAATTATTTTAAATTCCTTTTTTCTTTTTAAATTAAGAGCATTTCATGTGCTCCACATAGGCATCAACCAAGAAAGACTTTACTTTGACTTTGCTTAAATAATCTACCACCCTTCCTTGTACTATTTAGTAACATGTTCTAATATCGTATCATGGCTGTGTTCTAAAAATGCATAGCTTATATGGTGGCTTATTAGTAGGAGCAGCCTTAAACGTGAGTTACAGATACTTGCCTCAAGAGTTTATCTGTTTTATTACTGATGACCATAAAACTGGCAGACAACTTTTTGCCTAATCACATTTCAAGTATAGTGTTTGATGAAAACATTTTTTAACCTCCAAGTGGAAACATAAGGCACACAGAAAAATGCATGTGAATAAACCTTTCTATTTTGGCAATCTAGGGTTTCTGTGTTACAGATTCACATTAAAGATCACAAGCCCAAGATAAATCATGGTACTTAATACTATGCTGTCTGATGTGCCTGTGAGTAACAAACAAAGCATGGTTATAACTCCCTCTATTGACTTATGTCTTGTTTGCTTATTATTAAAACATTTGTTCTGTGTCATGGAGTAAGGAATCTGGTCATATTTTTATTTATCCACTTGAATACATTTTGAGAATTAGCATACTTAGTATTCCTATATTGAATGTTTACCAACTTGTAATAAAACCATATTTAAATTTATTTAATGTACTGTTCTACATACAGTATATGATTTAATGATTCAGGTGCCTCCATGTGTGTATATATACATACGTATGTAAACATGTGAGTATGTGTATGCATACATATAGGACTTGTATAACTTTAAACATCATATATATGTATGATACGATAAAAAAATTTTAAGTTTATGCTCCTCCGTAAAGCTATGACCAGTATTTGTATGGAATCTAATGGATTAAATTCATTTATACTGTACACATAATTCACTTAAAAACTTGCCATTTAAATTAATAAATAGTACACTGCAGTCACAGAATTTTAAAGTTTTCCATGATTTTAAACTTTAATTCCCTTATTACACAGCATACTTCCAGTGGAGAATGTGTTACACTCTTGTGGTTAACTGTACAGTTTTTAAAATCCAATAAAACTTAGTATAATAATATCTTACAAACAAAAGAATTAATTTCTATTAACTATTTATTTGTATAGTCCGTGGCTCATCATAAACCAAGCAAAAGCATGATGCCCTGGAGCAGACACACATAATAGACCTGTCCTAACATGACGAGTATTCTTACCTGCCTTTCCCTCTGGAGGAATACAGTGAGCGAATTAATGAAATTGGCTTTTTTTTTTTTTAACTGTCATTTGTTTATTTACTTATTTTTGGCTGTGTTGGGTCTTCGTTTCTGTGCGAGTGCTTTCTCTAGTTGTGGCAAGCGGGGGCCACCCTGCATCGCGGTGCGCGGGCCTCTCACTATCGCGGCCTATTGTTGCGGAGCACGGGCTCCAGACGCGCAGGCTCAGTAGTTGCCGTTCGCGGGCCTCATTGCTCCGTGGCATGTGGGATCTTCCCAGACCAGGGCTCAAACCCATGTCCCCTGCATTAGCAGGCAGATTCTCAACCACTGCGCCACCAGGGAAGCCCTGAAACTGGCTTTTATTATTGATTCATTGCATTTAAAATGAAGAAGCAATTCTGGATGTTCAAGAATTCAAGTTGAAAGGAGACTGGGAATTCTAAAGTCAGTTATGGAGGTAAAGTGAAGACACAACTGATGGTTCCTGATGGTAGTGATTTTCAAGTAGGCAAGTGGGTGGGTGCCTGCGCTGAGGGACTAAAGCATAAAAGCCTTCACCTGATGTGTTTGCTGTGAAGTCCAGGACGGCTGTGGGAAACCCAGGTTGACTGCTAAATGCCCCCAGCGGCATCCAACAAACTAGGATAGGAGTCTAGGCCCTTCCAGAGCTGGGGTGCGTGTGGGAAGTGCTGCAGTTTGTCTAGTGCTTTCGTGTGAAGACAGGGAATCCATGTTTTTGAAGGCTCCCTGGCGAGGCCATCCCGCTGACAGACTCTCCTTGTGATGGACAAGGTGCCGGTTATTTCAGCTTCCTTCCCCCTGCCCGGATTTAGCTTTACCTGGGATATTTCTCAGCGAGGGAGAGTAATGCTGCACGAACGTGCAATTGATTTATATTGAAAATGTTGTTTTGTGTGCAGCGGGGGCCATGGGGGGCTGTAAACAGAGGTAGTGAGGAGTTATTCAGGTCCGTACGTCCTCCAGGTTTACTGTACCTTTTGAATGCAGTGTTCTCACCCGCTGAGCAGCAATTGCTGGGAGGGCAGGTCCTGGGTCTGCTTCTGAAACGTAGTGCAGGATCTGGCGTAAGAGGTCCGGGATGAATATTTTTTTTGATAAGTGAATGAGAGTAAATATACTGAGTGGTGGGATGGATGCCTGGCTGCATGGATAGATGGGTGGGCGGTTCATGGTGTGTATAGGAGCGAGGAGAATGAGAAAAACGTGCTTATAATATTCCTTTGATGTTATTTAAAAATACGTATAAAACAGGGTAGTCCCTTTAAATAAATGCTGGATTGCACACAGCCTCTGGTGTCAAGTCCTGGCTTTTATTATTGATTCATTGCATTTAAAATGAAGAAGCAATTCTGGATGTTCAAGAATTCAAGTTGAAAGGAGACTGGGAATTCTAAAGTCAGTTATGGAGGTAAAGTGAAGACACAACTGATGGTTCCTGATGGTAGTGATTTTCAAGTAGGCAAGTGGGTGGGTGCCTGCGCTGAGGGACTAAAGCATAAAAGCCTTCACCTGATGTGTTTGCTGTGAAGTCCAGGACGGCTGTGGGAAACCCAGGTTGACTGCTAAATGCCCCCAGCGGCATCCAACAAACTAGGATAGGAGTCTAGGCCCTTCCAGAGCTGGGGTGCGTGTGGGAAGTGCTGCAGTTTGTCTAGTGCTTTCGTGTGAAGACAGGGAATCCATGTTTTTGAAGGCTCCCTGGCGAGGCCATCCCGCTGACAGACTCTCCTTGTGATGGACAAGGTGCCGGTTATTTCAGCTTCCTTCCCCCTGCCCGGATTTAGCTTTACCTGGGATATTTCTCAGCGAGGGAGAGTAATGCTGCACGAACGTGCAATTGATTTATATTGAAAATGTTGTTTTGTGTGCAGCGGGGGCCATGGGGGGCTGTAAACAGAGGTAGTGAGGAGTTATTCAGGTCCGTACGTCCTCCAGGTTTACTGTACCTTTTGAATGCAGTGTTCTCACCCGCTGAGCAGCAATTGCTGGGAGGGCAGGTCCTGGGTCTGCTTCTGAAACGTAGTGCAGGATCTGGCGTAAGAGGTCCGGGATGAATATTTTTTTTGATAAGTGAATGAGAGTAAATATACTGAGTGGTGGGATGGATGCCTGGCTGCATGGATAGATGGGTGGGCGGTTCATGGTGTGTATAGGAGCGAGGAGAATGAGAAAAACGTGCTTATAATATTCCTTTGATGTTATTTAAAAATACGTATAAAACAGGGTAGTCCCTTTAAATAAATGCTGGATTGCACACAGCCTCTGGTGTCAAGTCTTGTGCCCCATGATCCCTTGAATACCTAGCTGATCAAGAACCTTCTACCTTGTGTTTAGAACATCAAGACAAGCCGTAGAGGGTTCAGCATCTATCACTGTCATGTGACTTGAGGGCTAGCAAACCCCTCCCAGCTTCCTGCGTAGCAATCTCTCTCTCTCTCTCCTTGTTTGAAATGTATCTACTTTAAATTTAGGCAAGAATCGGCTTGCTGAAAATGTGAATGATATTAAATCAGTTTTAAAATTTGTTTTGGTTTGGTTTTGCTACCTGACAGTGCATCTAGCTAAACACTGAATTTGTCCCAAAACCACCAGAAAATCCTAAGAGCTTCACAGGAGGGGGGGATCCCTGAGGCACTGGAACTTTCTGAGAGCTTCATAGCAACAGATGATTGGGCAACACTAGGAAGACAGGTCCAAAAAGCCAATGGAGATGCTGTAAAATTTCACCTCTATCATTTCACCTAAGTCAGAGTCCTAAAAGTCAATTAAATCTTAAATGAAGGCACATGCATGGGTACAACAGTGAGCTTCCCAGGCCGGCGTCTTCAAGGGGGTCTTCATTTAGAGAGGTAAAGGGAAGACCCATCAGATGAGACTGGGGAAGTGTTTAGAAGGAGGAAAGATGATTCTGTAAAGCTTTGCATAAGGACATTTCTGTCATGATTCCTGAAGTTACGTTGTGTGGGCTCCAGTGGCCACGTCGATGACGTGGAGCATCAGGTATGAGCCATTTCCATTTGGATTTTTTTCAACATATCTAAAAAGGACAAGGAAGTATTGCTGTGCTGATGGAACCAGGAACTTGTTCAGAAGATGAGGATGAGAATGTCCCCATCATGTTCTGCCTTCAGAGAGAGGGGAAGTTTGGGGGCGAATATCATTAATCCTCCGGGCAGCAGTAGAGAAGAGCAATTTGAATAAGGAAGGGCAGCCTCAGGAAGGAAAGAAAACTCTCTTGCAATGGAGTGCAGTTGTCAAGAATGAGTCACCCAGCCAACTCTGCGTGCAGAGCCTCTCCGAAGGGATAAAAAACAGAGAAGGGCACTCAAACATTGTTCTGTCATTCTCTTCCCTCCCTGCCAAACTGCTTCCCCAAACACCAGATAGAGAAAGCTCTGAAACGGCAGCAATATCGAAACCTACTGTTGCAGGGGAAACGCTGTTCCTGGTGGGGCAGAAACATCTGGAGACTCAGGAAGAAAAAAAGATCAAAGGGCCCCACATGTGACTGTGGATGCTTCGGAGAAACACGTGCACTCTTTCTGGAGTCAACAGAGTTTCTCGGGGTGTCACCGATGCACTTCCTGGATCTTCAGGTATGTGCTAACTGAGAGACAGGTTGATATTCTCTGCCTGTCTTTTCTAGAGAGTGTAGTAGAGAGAGACCCCTGTTTCAGTAGAGGTTTTGGGAACTTTGCAAATGAATCAGTGTACATATCATCTGTCTCTCCTAAAAGCCCACATAATAAAACATTCCTAGAATTTGAGTTTGGGGGTTGGCAGGGGGTGCAGGGGAAGGAAGGTTTCTGCAAATAAATGTGTATGTCTTCTCCTATGAGCAAAAGAAAATATGAGACTGATGAATCTCTCTTTGGCTTGTCGTTCAACCAACGTTGACCTAAATTCACAATCCAAGCTTCTCAGGTGACTGAATCTGCATTCCTAGGAGCACCAAATTCTGCAGGGGTTCCTGATGGATTGCATCCTGATTAATTCTTTATGTTTTCATTTTGTGCTTTGAATTCACCTGGGAGTTGACTCATAATAGTGTCAGCAGATACAAACATCAAATGAATGAACAGGATTGCCTTTTATTGAGGCTGTTTATGCCTCATCTCCCAGACAGTCTCAAGTGTCTTGGTGTGTCCAGAGTCTTTTTCTCGGTTACTTTGAGGACACAATTCAGACACATACAACAGCCGACCTGTCAAACCCATCTTTGGGCCTCCCACATGGACCCTATTTCGTTCCTAAGATGATTCACCAAAGGGGGTGACAAGGACATAATACACTATCACATGGATCAATGACATATTACAGCTATGAAGGAAAATGACACAAAGTAAAAACAAATACGTGCAAAAGTTATATTCAGAACCACTTGGGATGAGGGAGATTGATCATTAAGATGGCCTCACTTGGACAGTCTCAGGGACCTCTGTGACAACATTAAATGCACCAACATTCAAATTATAGGGGTCCCAAAAGAAGAAGAGAAAAAGAAAGGGACTGAGAAAATATTTGAAGAGATTATAGTGGTAAATTTCCCTAACATGGGAAAGGAAATAATCAAGTCCAGGAAGCGCAGAGAGTCCCATACAGGATAAATCCAAGGACAAACACGCCAAGACACATATTAATCAAACTATCAAAAATTAAATACAAAGAAAAAATATTGAAAGCAGCAAGGGAAAAGCAACAAATAACATACAAGGGTATCCCCATAAGGTTAACAGCTGATCTTTCAGCAGAAACTCTGCAAACCAGAAGGGAGTGGCAGGACATATTTAAAGTGATGAAAGAGAAAAACCTACAACCAAGATTACTCTACCCAGCAAGGATCTCATTCAGATTCGATGGAGAAATTAAAACCTTTACAGACAAGGAAAAGCTAAGAGAATTCAGCACCACCAAACCAGCTTTACATCAAATGCTAAAGGAACTTCTCTAGGCAGGAAACACAAGAGAAGGAAAAGACCTACAATAACAAACCCAAAACAGTTAAGAAAATGGTAATAGTAACATACGTATCAATAATTACCTTAAATGTAAATGGATTAAATGCTCCCACCAAAAGGCATAGACTGGCTGAATGGATACAGAAGCAAACCCGTATATATGCTGTCTACAAGAGACCCACTTCAGACCTAGGGACACGTACAGATTGAAAGTGAGGGGATGGAAAAAGATATTCCATGCAAATGGAAATCAAAAGAAAGTTGGCATAGCAATTCTCATTTCAGACAAAATAGGCTTTAAAATAAAGACTATTAGAAGAGACAAAGAAGGACACGACATAATGATCAAGGGGTCGATCCAAGAAGAAGATACAACAATTGTAAATATTTATGCATCCAACATAAGAGCACCTTAATATACAAGGCAAATGCTAACAGCCGTAAAAGGGGAAATCGACAGGAACACAATAATATTAGGGGAATTTAACACCCCACTTTCACCAATGGACAGATCAACCAAAATGAAACTAAATAAGGAAAAACAAACTTTAAATGACACATTAAACAAGATGGAATTGATATTTATAGGCCATTCCATCCAAAAACAACAGAATACACGTTCTTCTCAAGTGCTCATGGAACATTCTCCAGGATAGATCATATCTTGGGTCACAAATCAAGCCTTGGTAAATTTAAGAAAATTGAAATAATATGAAGTATCTTTTCCAACCACAATGCCATGAGAGTAGATATCAATTATAGGAAAAAGTGTAAAAAATACAAACACATGGAGGCTAAACAATATGCTACTAAATAACCAAGAGATCACTGAAGAAATCAAACAAGGAATCAAAAATTACCTAGAAACAAATGACAATGAAAACACGACAACCCAAAACCTATGGGATGCAGCAAAAGCAGTTCTAAGAGGGAAGTTTATAGCAATACAATCCTACCTCAAGGAACAAGGAACATCTCAAACAACCTAACCTTACACCTAAAGCAGTTAGAGAAAGAATAACAACCCCCTCCCAAAGTTAGGAGAAGGAAAGAAATCATAAAGATCAGATCAGATATAAATGAAAAAGAAATGAAAGAAACGATAGCAGACATCAATAAAACTAAAAGCTGGTTCTTTGAGAAGATAAACAAAATAGATAAACCATTAGCCAGACTCATCAAGAAAAAAAGGGAGAGGACTCAAATCAGTAGAATCAGAAATGAAAAAGGAGAAGAGACAGCTGACACTGCAGAAATACAAAGGATCACAAGGGATTACTACAAACAACTCTATGCCAATAAAATGGACAACCTGGAAGAAATGGACAAATACTTAGAAAAGCACAACCTTCCGAGACTGAACCAGGAAGAAATTGAAAATATAAACAGGCGAATCACAAGCACTGAAATGGAAACTGTGATTAAAAATCTTCCAACAAACAAAAGCCCAGGACCAGATGGCTTCACAGGCGAATTCCATCAAACATGTAGAGAGGAGCTAACACCTATCCTTCTCAGGCTCTTCCAAAATATAGCAGAGGGAGGAACACTCCCAAACTCATTCTAAGAGGCCACCATCACCCTGATACCAAAACCAGACAAGGATGCCACAAAGAAAGAAAACTACAGGCCAATATCACTGATGAACATAGATGCAAAAATCCTCAACAAAATACTAGCAAACAGAATCCAACAGCACATTAAAAGGATCATACACCATGATCAAGTGGGGTTTATTCCAGGAATGCAAGGATTCTTCAATATACGCAAATCTATCAATGTGATTAACCATATTAACAAATTGAAGGAGAAAAACCATATGATCATCTCAATAGATGCAGAGAAAGCTTTTGACAAAATACAACACCCATTTATGATAAAAACCCTGCAGAAAGTAGGGATAGAGGGAACGTTCCTCAACATAATAAAGGCCATATATGACAAACCCACAACCAGTATCATTTTCAATGGTGAAAAACTGAAACCATTTCCACTAAGATCAGGTACAAGACAATGTTGCCCACTCTCACCACTGTTATTCAGCATGGTTTTGGTAGTTTTAGCCACAGCAATCAAAGAAGAAAAGGAAATAAAAGGAATCCAAATCGGAAAAGAAGTAAAACTGCCACTGTTTGCAGATGACATACTATACATAGAGAATCCTAAAGATGCTACCAGAAAACTACTAGAGCTAATCAGTGAATCTGGTAAAGTAGCAGGATACAAAATTAATGCACAGAAATATCTTGCATTCCTATACACTAATGATGAAAAATCTGAAAGAGAAATTAAGGAAACAGTCCATTGCAAAAAAAAGAATAAAATACCTAGGAATAAACCCAGCTAAGGAGACAAAAGACCTGTATGCAGAAAACTATAAGGCACTGATGAAAGAAATTAAAGATGATACAAACAGATGGAGAGATATACCATGTTCTTGAATTGGAAGAATCAACATTGTGAAAATGACTATACTACCCAAAGCAATCGACAGATTCAGTGCAATCCCTGTCAGACTACCAATGGCATTTTTCACAGAACTAGAACAAAAAATTTCTCAATTTGTATGGAAACACAGAAGATCCTGAATAGCCAAAGCAATCTTGAGAAAGAAAAATGGAGCTGGAGGAATCAGGCTCCCTGACTTCAGACTGTACTACAAAGCTACAGTAATCAAGACAGTATGGTGCTGGCACAAAAACAGAAATATAGATCAATGGAACAGGATAGAATGCCCAGAGATAAACCCATGCACATATGGTCACCTTATTTTTGATAATGGAGGCAAGAATATACAATGGAGAAAAGACAGCCTCTTCAGTAAGTGGTGCTGGGAAAACTGGACAGCTACATGTAAAACAATGAAATTAGAACGCTCCCTAACACCATACACAAAAATAAACTCAAAATGGATGAAAGACCTAAATTTAAGGCCAGATAGTGTTAAACTCTTAGAGGAAAACATAGGCAGAACACTCTCTGACATAAATGACAGCAAGATCCTTTTTGACCCACCTCCTAGAGAAATGGAAATAAAAAGAAAAATAAACAAATGGGACCTAATGAAACTTCAAAGCTTTTGCACAGCAAAGGAAACCATAAACAAGAAAAAAAACAACCCTTAGAATGGGAGAAAATATTTGCAAATGAAACAACTGACAAAGGAATAATCTCCAAAATATACAAGCAGCTCATGCAGCTCAATATCAAAAAAATAAACAACCTAATCCAAAAATGGGCCAAAGACCTAAATAGGCATTTCTCCAAAGAAGATATGTAGATTGCCAACAAACACATGAGAGGATGCTCAACACCAGTAATCATTAGAGAAATGCAAAAGAAAACTATAACGATGTATCACTTCACACCAGTCAGAATGGCCATCATCAAAAGGTCTACGAACAGTAAATGCTGGAGAGGGTGTGGAGAAAAGAAAACTCTCCTGCACTGTTGGTGGGAATGTAAATTGCTATAGCCACTGTGGAGACCAGTATCAAGGTTCCTTGAAAAACTAATGATAGAGCTACCATATGACCCAGCAATCCCACTACTGGACATATACCAAGAGAAAACCATAATTCAAAAAGAATCATGTACCACAATGTTCATTGCAGCACTATTTACAATAGCCAGGACATGGAAGCAACCTAAGTGTCCACTGACAGATAAGTGGCTAAAGAAGATGTGGCACATATATATAATGGAATATTACTCAGCCATAAAAAGAAATGAAATTGAGTTATTTGTAGTAAGGTGCATGGAGCTAGAATCTGTCATACAGAGTGCAGTAAGTCAAAAAAAAAAAAAAAACAAATACCGTATGGTAATACATGTATATGGAATCTAAAAAAACATGGTTCTGAAGAGCCTAGGGGCAGGACACGAATAAAGACGCAGGTATAGAGAATGGACTTAAGGAAACAGGGAGGGGGAAGGGTAAGCTGGGACAAAGTGAGAGAGCAGCATTGACATATATACACTATCAAATGTAAAATAGATAGCTAGTGCAAAGCAGCCGCATGGCACAGGGAGATCAGCTTGGTGCTTTGTGACCACCTAGAGGGGTGGGATAGGGAGGGTGGGAGGGAGATGCAAGAGGGAAGGGATATGGCGAGATATGTATACATATAGCTGATTCACTCTGTTATACAGTAGAAACTAACACAACAATGTAAAGCAATTTTTCTCCAATAAAGATGTTTAAAAAAAAAAAAAAAGACGGTCTCACTTAATGAACTGGGAGGGACAGATGTTCCTAAACTATTCACAGATTAAGTCAGAAATAGATTGCAGCCAACAGACCTGCCAGGTCACACAATCTGCATTTCTCATCCCCCCACCCCGCGTTTTTTTGTTGAAGTCTAGTTGATTTACAATGTTGTATTAATTTCTGCTGTAGAGCAAAGTGACTCAGTTCTTTGGCAGGAACAAGTCTGTTCTCTATGTCTGTGAGTCTGTTTCTGTTTTGTAGATTAATTCATTTGTGTCATTTTTTAGATTCCACATATAAGTGATATCATATGGTGTTTGTCTTTCTCTGTCTGACTTACCTCCTTTAGTATGAGCATCTCTAGATCTATCCATGTTGCTGCAAATGGCATTATTTCATTCTTTTTTTGTGTCTGAGTAATATTCCATTGTATATATGTACCACATCTTCTTTATCCATTCCTCTGTCAATGGACGTTTAGGTTGTATCCTTGTCTTGGCTATTGACAATACTGCTGTGAACATAGGGGTACATGTATCTTTTGGAATTATAGTTTTGTCTGGATATATGCCCAGGAGTGCGACTGCTAGATCATATGGTAATTCTATTTTTAGTTTATTGAGGAACTTCCGTACAGTTTTCCATAGTGTCTGCACCAATTTACATTCCCACCAACAGTGTAGGAGGTTGCCCCTTTCTCCACACCCTCTCCAGCATTTATTATTTGCAGACTTTTTGATGATGCCCGTTCTGACCGGTGTGAGGGGATACCTCGTTGTAGTTTTGATTTGCATTTCTCTAATAATTAGGGATGCTGAGCATCTTTCCATGTGCCTACTGGCCATCTGTATGTCTTCTTTGGAGAAATGTGTATTTAGGTCTTCTGCCCAGTTTTCTCTTGGGTTGTTTGGTTTTTTGTTGTTGAGTTAGATGAGCTGTTTGTGTATCTTGGAAATTAAGCCCTCGTCACTTGCCCCCGACTTCTAAAGAAGCCTTGCCACTTTCCCATGCACCAAATCTTCCTCTTAATCATAGACAGTCTGGTTCTGATTGTCACCATCTATGGGTTGAGGTGATGAGAATTCTTAAAGGTTTTTTTTTTTTTTCTCAGCGTAAATACTGCTTTATAAATGATCATGCGTATGTGTTGATGACACGTATTTGGACTTGACCTACCTAGTCTACCTCATTTGGGCACCAGTCAGTCATACTCATTATTTAATCTTGGCCATGATGACAGTGATACTATTAATGTATTGTGGCCCCTTCTGGGTGTCCTCTTCCATGTCACAAAGCCAAGTACTCCTTTATCCACACGTCTGCGACTCTGGCTGAAGCGCAGACAGGGTCAACGTCACCCCACAGAAGGATCTTCAACACCGTGTTGTTATATGTGGGAAAATGAAAAGCAAAGGGTCCAAGTACCCATGGTACCTGCGTAAAATGGGTATTATGCAGCTGCTAAGAATCCTGTTTTCAGTGCATTTAAGTTCATGGGTAAAGGTTCAAAAATAGAATATTAATCGAAACATACAGGCTATAATGCTATCTCTATGGAATTAATTCAATTTTGGAAGATATGTATGTACATATCTAGAAGACCTATGTCTTTGAGACCCCTATATACACTCCCTCATGTACATCCCCATCCACACCTAAGAGACACAGAAACAGAGAGAGATGGAAGAGGGAGGAAGGTGGAGAGGAGGGAGAAGGAAAACCCTTCAGAATCTTGAGAGATATTAATGAGTATCTCTGGTAAAGACATCGTAGGTTACTTCCTTCTTTGCCTTTCAGGATTTCTAAAATACAGTTAAGTATGATCTGAGTTGTGATTTTGTAAAATCAACCATGTGTGACAATGCTCAAACTGCAGAGTTTCTGAGAAGCATGACATAGGAATCAAAACCTGCTGAGGAAACAGAAGTATTGCCCCAAGTACGAGAGAGTCAGTGTTTTCTGATTGATGTGACACTGGGGATCAGACGTGAGATTCTGCCCTCGCTCTCAGTAATGGAGAGCAGGACACTGCATGCTCATCTAAGAGTTAAGATTAGGGACTAAGGCTTCCTTTTAACACGTCCCAGGGCCCAGCATGGCCCCTGTCTCCCCAGCAAGCTCCCGTTATTTCTCCGGGAGGCACAGAATGGTCACAAGAGAACTTAGCTCTGGAGTGATACCAGCCACCGTCAATGTAGACAGGACATTTGGTAGATTCAGAAGCCAGTGAACACTGCTATAAACCTGACTGTCCTGCACACAGTTGACTTGGTGTCCTGCTATGTCTCCCCCAGAAGTGCCTCTCGCCCTGATCATCAGGAAGAATAGTGACATGTGCTTTGGTCATGCATCAGGAAAGTACCAGTCGTTAAATCTGTGGCTTGAATGCACACCCAAAGTACTCTGCTCTTACACAACTAGTGCTGATCTGTACAGTTTTCCTATTCCAAGGTGTTGTTTTCGGAGGGAACTTCGATGATCTTGACTAAACTTCAGCAGATGCATAATCGCCAGGCAGGTGTCGTTTCAGCCTCTCTGTGATGTCTGACATCAGGCTGAGTTGCCATCTGGCATTCATTTGAGATGGTCACCTGGGAAACCTAAGTTAACGACATGGCAGAGATCAGGTAATGGGGTACCATCATTTGTCAGGTAGGCACTCTGGATTTGAAGCAACAAAGATGAACTTGGAAGGTGTAGAGATGATGGTAGTGACATTGGAAGAAACTTGCCCTTGACTTCTTTCTGTCAGCTCAAGAAAATAAAGACACATATTTCAGAACTTAGATCTCTCATTGGACCAACTATCAGGAAAATTAAACTCCTCATGCTACGTGAAAAAGATATTTTTCAGAAGTTTTTCCAATAGCGGAGATTCCTTTCTTTGACACACACACATACACATACACATAAACAGGTATGCAAAATAGAGATGTGTATATATTTTATTGTCGTCATTTTGACTGCTATTAAGTTAAACCTGGAGAAATTTTTAAAGCATTTTCAATTCTTTAGCTGTTATTCTTCAGTTTTCTTCTTTTTCATCAAACCATTTCTGTCGTAAACACGTTTTCTCGTCTCTGGTGGTAGCACACACGTACACAATGTTTCTCATGTTCTTTGCTACCTCCTCTTCCTCTGAGTTCTCATGGTGGACTTTCCCAGGGCTCCAACTTTGGCCCCCATTTTCCCTCTGGCGGTGCTGTCTCCAGAGGCAGTGTTATATAGCATTTACATCATGATGACTCCCAAATTCTCATCTTTGAGCTCGTCCCTAAAATCCTGAATCCAACTATCTCATTGATCTCTACCCTTGGATGCCTACAGGGCAACTCAACAGGAATGTATCCAAGATAAAGCTACTGCTTTCATAACCCACAAATACTCAAACTCTCTTCTCCCCAGTATCTCCATGTCATTCACCAGCATGGGAACCTGGATTCACACATGGGATTCCTTCCTTTCTCTCTTCCCACATCCATTCAGAGACTCCATTACTAAGCCTTGTCAGCTCTACTTTTAAATTGTATTCCAGATCTGTCCAGTTTTCTTCATTTCTGCTAGCAACAGCTTTCTCCAGGCCGCCATCATTTCATCTTTGCTGTTACAAGAGCTTCCTAGGGGTCTCCCAGTCACCACTCCTACACAATCCCGTATCAGTTTGCCAAAAATTCCACATTTTGCGTGATAAATTATCACTCTTGCACCAAACCCTGCAGGACTTCAATCACACTTCGATGGAAGCGAAACTCCTAGACTAGCATAACAGGCCATCCATGACCTGCCTTTCCTCACCTCTTCAAGCTCATCCCTCCAGCACGAGGTTCCAGCTCCACAGGTTTCTCAAACACGCTATGCTAATTCCTGCCTATGGACCCCGTCCCTGAGGGCTCCCTCTGCCTGGAATCATCTTCCCCAGTGTGTCCACATGTCTGAGTCCTTAACTTTCAGGTTTCAGTTTATACATCCACTCTAAAAAAGCCAGCCCTAACGGTACAGTATGAAGGAAATCTACCAGTCAGTCTCCAGAACGTTTTCCTGATTTATTTTCTTCATAGCACTTACCACTTTCTATTTATTTGACGTTGAACAAAGGATATTTTTACACCTCATTTTCTTGGTCTTTAAGAAAGGCACAATGATATTTCATAAAGCTGCTCTCAGGATTAAAGGAGTTCATACACAGCAGTTAATTAGAGCAGTATTCACATTGGCAATCGATACATTTATTTGTATACACAGAATTCAATAAATATTATCTGGCTAGTATTAAGTATCATATTATCAAGGATATGAACTAACTTTTTTATTGGAGTACAGTTGATTTACAATGTTATATAAGTTTCAGATGTACAGTGATTCAGTATTTTTATAGATGATACTCCATTTAAAGTTATTATAAAATATGGTTTATATTCCCTGTGTTGCACACTACAACCTTGTATTTTTTTTTCTACCTAGTAGTTTGAACTAACTTGTTTTAAATCACAAGTAATAATTAGGCAATAATTCTGCAATGAAGTGCCCAACCAAGGCCTTAACTTCATTCTCAAAAGTCTGTAGCTTAAAAATACTACAGAATGGCCCTCTAACCATTCCTGCGTGTGTCTTTTGGTGAACTCACATAAAAACGCATTGCGTATTTACCCAGGAGTGGGAATGCTGGGTCACAGAATAAGCATGTCTTCAGTTGTACATAGCTCCCAACAGTTTTCCAACGTTTATTTTCCTAATTACATGTTTACATTATATTTTAGGTTCAGTCAAATGGTTTTCACATTAGCAATGTTGAGAAATAAGTCCTCCAGTATATAATCCATGTGACAAAATATATTCCTATTAGCTCAAAAGCTAATTAGAATTAAGAAGAAATGTATCAGCATAAAAATGATAAAGAAATTACAAACTACATATCACTCTGCATTTGTATTGCATGAATCATTTAGAATATCTCATTATTTTAATTGCAACCAATTACTCCAGTCGCAGTAGGCACAGTATTATTATATATTTTAGGAATAAATTAAATATATCATCTAATAGCTCATCCTAACATATCCTGCTCTTGGATTCATTCAATGATCAGAGCTTCCATTAATGCTCATAGGAATTTCAAACCCACATAAATACATCATTAGGTTGAAGGTGAACATCTTTAATGTAGATTTACCAGAAGGTTAGAATGTTAGGATGATGGCTCATGTGCCTTTCTATCTTTATCACGTGCAGTTATGATATTACTGCAACACTCACAGTGATTTGTACCATCTGGAAGGTTTAAAGGTAACCGAACACGAAGATGATATCCTCTAATTGTTTTATTGGGTTTTTATTGCACGTGAATCCAATATTGCCTTCATTTGACTCCCTAGGTAAATAAATAATTTTCCAGTTTCTTAAAGTAGACAAATACATTTAGTCAATAAGAGAAATGAATATTTTGAAAACAGTTTTGAATAGTAATATCCTGTGTTTGAGACAGAATTTCAAAGACTGTGGTATGAAATGATCATGGAATCTAATAATGTGCCTTTCTCCTTCACGTTTCCTCCAAAATTAAAATCCTTAGAGGCAACCTTCTATGATTTGGAGCTGGTATTATAAACTTATTACTTTGTTACATGTTGGTACTTTTTCCCAGCTTACCAGCACAACATACTTAATCTGAGTTGTATGCAATGTGTTGTTCGGTTAACTCACTGTCCCAGTTAATGTGTAGGTCTGCTAATTATTTTTAGTTTGACATTTCACTTTCGCTGTTTAACCAGATTCTAACTACATCAACAGCCCACTTTTAGCTAAATTCATTCTCTTCCTGTGTTTTCCAACTGCCTTTTTTTTTTATCAGTTTCCTCTTTTGTTTGTACTGTTTCTTGTGCGTCTTTAAATTGGTGTACATTAATTTATAAAGATTAAGAAACAAGTCTTACGAAAGTAAAAATACATTTTTCACAGGCTCAGTATTGGGGGAACTAACCAGTTGAGCTTCGTTGTCTGGAATTTGTGCCTTTCTTTTCCATTGTGGATCTAGAAGTGGATAGAAACTAAATCCATTTGGAACATAAGCCCAGTGTTGGTCTAAACTTCCTAATCCATGAAAAACCCAAACCCCTTTCTTAGTTCATTTGGGCTGTTATGAAAGAATACCATTTGCCTGGGTGGCTTATAAGCAACAGACATTTATTTCTCAGATATCTGGAAGCCTGGAGGTCCAAGGTTACAGTGTCAGCAGATCCAGTGTCTGGTGAGAACCCACTTCCCAGTTCATAATCTTCTCACTCACTGTGTCTTCTCTCTGGGGTCTCTTTTTTAAGGGCACTGATCCCATTCTTGAGGGCTCCACCCCTATGATCTCATCACCTCCCAAAGGTCCCACCTCCTAATCCCAACACATGGCCGATTAGGATGTCAACATCTGAAGCTGGCAGGGGGTGGGGACACAAACATTCAGTCTACAGAACACATTTTAATAACACAAAGCATTATTATGAAGGAATCAGAATGCCATGGCAATATTCATTTCCCCATAACATTGTCATTTCTTAGAGGAATACCAACAATGATATTTTATACAACTTTGGTATACAATAGCTATTTCTAAAATAGTTGTGCATTCTGGTGCCTAGTTCTTGCATTATAAGACAGTCCCATTTTTATATAAGCAAAACTCAAGCACCCTAACACTGTGTGACTCGTATTTGTATCTTGGCTTTGGTGGGAGGGAGCTGCAGTGGTAAGAAGAGGTTGGAGCCAGCAGATGTGGGTTCAGGAGCAAGCTCTGACATGGGGCTTTAAGTCCATCCCTTTACCTCTCTAGGCGACCATTCCATCCTCTGTGGGACAGAGGCAATAAAACTTCAAAAAATATCTGTAAAGCACTTAACAGAGTGGAAGGCAAATTGCCCTTCAAAATAGTTGTAGCGATTGACAGCCTTCCAGGGCCATGTGGCGATTCCACTGAATCCTCTCCCTCGTGGCCCATAACCAAGCGGCTGCTAAGTTCCTACTCTTGGATCTAGAGTAGAGTGAGGAAGGGCGGCATGGCTGAAGCTTAGACTGCGCAGGTGGATGGGTGATGAGAGATGACGCTCAATGATGCTGACAGCCCGGCAGGGTCTAGTTCATGGAGAGCCTAAGGTCGTAATCAGTTAAAGCCAGTCTTGACCCTACAGGGCGAGACCTTTGAGCATGTTCTTCCCTCTGTCTGGATATCTTTTGTCCCATCTTCACTCACTCCTCCCTGTTCTCTCTGCATCTTTACATGTCTAACGCCAACTCCTATTTCAAGTCTTAATTCAACATCAGCTTCCCCAGGATGGAACCTCTTTCATTTTTCTGTGATGCACTTCATCTAGTCCTTCTCAAATCCCTGCTTCATCACAGATGTGATGCTCTTCAGAAAACTTGGCTTGTGCCTGTAGTTGACTCTGGGGCCTCTGGGTGAATGCACATGGCCTTAGATTCAGACATTCATCACACAATCCTGCAATAGCTTTTTAAAAATCTGTCTGTGTCTCCCATGCACTTGGCATCCCAGACAGGACTGGCTTCACCACACTACCATCCTTTCCCCACTCCTCCAGCACTCTCTCTGGTTAACTGCCCCCTTCCTCTTCCAAGACCTCTGTCCCACCAGCCTTGGGCCTTCCTTTGACAAACTCACTCTCCTACTTGAGGACTTGAGTATCGTTCCTTATGGGAACAAGCCCCAACAAATACTGATTGAATGACACAAGAATGTGAAAAATATATGGAACACAAAGCTGTTCTTGACATTCCTTGAATGAGCTGTGTGTACAACTTAGTTTATTGTTGTTTCAGCTTATTTACAACTCAGTTTATCATTATTTATGCTACTGCTGCTTAGAATTTGCTTCCTTTTTCTTCCGTTTCCTTTTTAGTGACTTTTCTAGTTTTCCCTAAAGACATATTTAATCATAGATATTGTAGCACTTAATTAATTTCTATTGACTATGGTCTCAAAATACCTAACATGTAAATGCAAGGTCTACTGTTTCCATCAGTGACTTCCTTGGCAAATATTGAGTTATTTACCCACAGAACAGGAAATATAAACAACCTCATTAATCTCTACTCTGCCTGACCCAGGGCCCCCTCCTCCCAGACCTCAATGTAAAACTTATTGAGTATCCAGTCTCATATATTATTTACAGAGTACCATTGATTTATATAACTTTTCCTAGGTCAGAAGTCTGGTGATTCATTGGCCCCATATCCAGTTGGACTGCAGGAAGAGGAACCGTTTGTGAGGATACTGTTTACCAGTGCATGAAACTGTTGCAGTGGGTTTCTTCTGGTTTAGCCAAGCAGGAAT
>NW_006775372.1:2252078-2256773 GCF_000442215.2 Lipotes vexillifer
GGAATGCTCTGTAGGAATAATAACCTGAAACACGTGTGGACTGTTTGGCGAATAAATTCTCTAAGTAACAACTGAAAAGAAATTGCAACAACCATTAAAGTGAAAAGCCTTACCCAGAATCAGCAATTATTTCATCACCAATGCTTACATGAAGAAATCTGAAGGCCATATAGACATTTCTAGACCTTCTGGCAGTGGGGATGAACAAATAGGATATGTACAGAACTACCTGTCACTCTTTGTATTAGACAAGCGCCCATTCCCTACTAAGAAGTCCACAGGAAACTTCTATTGCTTTCTTGTGCTTGTCTTAAAATACGGTTATTAGCTCATTTAACTTCCTGAAGTTATCTGAACACAAATCTTGGCTCATTCTGTATTTTTTTAAAAATATTTATTTGGCTGTGCTGGGTCTTAGTTGTGGCACGCAGGATCTTTAGTTGTGGCTTGTGGGATCCAGTTCCCTGACCAGGGATCAAACCCAGGCCCCCTGCGGTGGGAGCATGGAGTCTTCACCAATGGACCACCAGGGAAGTCCGTCATTCTGTATTTTTTAATGTTTGCAAATTAAAAAAAAAAAAAATGTAAATAGGGCAGAAAAAAATGCCATAATCTTAACACATATGGAAAAGAAAGGGTTAGTGGCAGTCTGGGAATCCATTGTGTTTTTTTAACTGGGGACACTGAGAAAAAGAATGAAAGGTGACCAGGTCAGTACTCCCTGTGAGCTTGTTAACGTCAGACCTCTTGGCAAACACTGAAACGGTAGTTCCTTATCGTAGAGTCCATATCCATCCACTTTTAGCAGAACGTAACTGGTCTTTCTGGTATTGTTTATGAGTTTATGGACATGGGTCCCCAGATGATGTTACATAAGTGATGGAAATATCTGAGTATAAGAAAAGGTGGTTCATGAGAGTAGTTGCTCCCTTCTGTATAGAGGATATGCTTCCACAATTTCACAAGCATCGCTTAGAGACCTTATATGTTAAACCTGGATCAGAGTGTCAAATGAAACAAAAAAGGATTCTACAAATTTTCGGATTAATGATCCGAAAACTGCTTTGCCCATGTGGAAATATTAGTGAAGTTTGATACTAGGTAAGATTTCAGAGTGAATCTCATTTGATAATCCAGTGCATCTTCACGCTGATTTTATTATAGTAGATATTCCTCACCTTTGTCCATAAACACAAATATGTCATTTTAATATTTCATACCATAATGTTTACTTAGCTCTGTCATATTTTTTTTAAAGAAGAAAGACTCAACATTAAAGCAAAAAGCATCCAACTTTAGAAGATAAAAGAAGAAATAGTAGAGATAGGTTTCCTTAGAGTAAATTTTCCTTTCTTCTGAGTTCCGTTTTTATCTCCTTTTTGTTTGTTTTTGGTCTATTCACCTTGTTAAAACTTAGGCTATTTGGTCATCCTGAGCTATCCAGTCCATCTGGACAGTGACACACTAAAATGTCAGCTGACAGCTTTTGTTTTCTCATGGTGGACTTTAAAGTAGAATCGTTTTCATCACAGTGAAAGCAGGACAGTTTTATTAAATATATGCATAAGTTTAGTACGTGTTTACAGTAAACATTTTTATCGAATAAAAAGATTGAGACATTCCCGCTTTCCAGAAACACCCTCAATTTCCAACTCCTGACTGGCTTTTCTACCACAAGCACCCAAACCATCCTCAATTTATGAAATGACTCACAGGAGGGTATAATTGCTTTGGGGCATCATGTAATCGTGTTTTTATCTTACTCTTTCTGTGACATACGAACCAGTCTCAGGTTTTTTTTCCATACTGCCAAAGGAGTACATGCATTGTCCTATGTAAATGAAATAGTTTAATTTGCATAACCTTTTAAAATTTTGTCACCTCTAAATTTTGGTGCCATTTAGCAAAGCTGTGTCCCCCTGTTCTAAAGTTCTCTACTGGGGAGCAAAGTCTGTCAAAATCTGGCCTCACGTTTTTTTTTTAATTGAAGTATAATTGATTTACATGCTGTGCCAGTCTCTGCTGTACAGCAGAGTGACTCAGTTATACACATAGAGACATTCTTTTTTTCAAAAATTCTTTGCCATTATGGTTTATCCCAGGAGATTGGATACAGTTCCCTGTGCTCTACATTTGGACCTTGTTGTTTATCCATTCTAAATGTAATAGTTTGCATCTACCAACCCCAAACTCCCAGTCCATCCCTCTCTCTACTCCCCTCCCCCTTGGCAACCACCAATCTGTTCTCTATGTCTGTGAGTCTGTTTCTGTTTTGTAGATAATCTGTTCTCTATGTCTGTGAGTCTGTTTCTGTTTTGTCATATTTTAGATTCCACATATAAGTGATATCATAAGGTATTTGTCTTTCTCTTTCTGATTTACTTCACTTAGCATGATCATCTCTAGGTCCATCCATGTTGCTGCAAATGGCAATGTGTCATTCTTTTTTATGGTTGAGTAATGTTCCATCGTGTATATGTACCATAGTGGCCGCACCAACTTACATTCCCACCAACAGTGTAGGAGGGTTCCCTTTTCTCCACACCCTCTCCAGCATTTGTTATTTGTAGGACTTTTTGATGATGGCCATTGTGACTGGTGTGAGGTGATACCTCATTGTAGTTTTGATTTGCATTTCTCTAATAATTAGCAACGTTGAGCATCTTTTCATGTGCCTGTTGACCATCTATATATCTTCTTTGGAGAAATGTCTATTAAGGTCTTCTGCACGTTTTTTGATTGGGTTGTTTGTTTTTTGTTGTTGTTGAGTTGCATGTGCTGTTTGTATATTTTGGAGATTAAACTCTTATCGGTTGCATCATTTGCAAATATTTTCTCCCATTCCATAGGTTGTCTTTTCGGGTTTTTTGTTTGTTTTATGGTTTTCTTTGCTGTGCAAAACCTTGTAAGTTTGATTAGTTCCCATTTGTTCATTTTTGTTTTTATTTCTATTGGCCTCACTCTTTTTCAGATTACCTTTGTTCCATCCTCTCCCTTGTCTCCATCTTGGCCATGTTGAAACTGTCCCTAAGCTTTGTCACACCGTGCACCTTCATTAAGTTCCTTGACTCACCCCAAAAGAATGAAGAATTTACAATGCATTTGGTAAGTTTTTAATCCTTCAAGACCAGTCAGTTCCTTCCTGCCTTCTCTGCCCACAGTATTATGTAGTTCCATTCTCTCTTCCTTCCCCTGAGGAATTAATACTTAACCATTTACATGTTTTCCTTTCTGAACTGAGAACCTCAAAGGTAGAGAAGGAGCCTTCATCATCCTTCTGTTCCCAAGGTCAGCACAGCACAGTACCAGACTCTTAGCAGAAGTGCAGTCAATGAATAAAGAGTGAGTGAATATATGGCAAGGAGGTTAGTGGACAAATGACCAGCCTCCATATAGTGTAAGGAGAGAGGGGTCGTGATTCTTCTTGTACATGTAATACCTGCCCGGGCACTACTGTCGGCAGTGTCTGGAAACAAAACATTAAAAAACAAAAAAATCTCCACAGTGACACAAACCATTGTTCAGAGACTGTTTTTACAAAGACAGAAGAGAATTAGCTCCTTTATCAATTCTCAAAACATGCCATTTTATGCTAAAATATGATGCCATTTTAATGAGATAGTTGTCATACTTGAGGTAATTGTGTCTATCCACAGAATAAAATTGTTTCTATAATGGAAATCAAACAAAATACCACAAGATGTATGTGTTCAGTCAGCCTGAACTTCCTGAAATAGTTTTCTTGAGATATCATTGGTGTTTTACACTTTCTCTGTCCTCGCCATATAATTATGCATTATACAGATGGAATATCAGTTACAGAAATCATTTCTGAATGTTCCAGGGAAATTATGTGCAAAGTTCTTTGAGTTGATTGTGAGCTGCTGTTAAACTTGTCTGGTTTTTTAACGTGTGGAACGGCGTGCTGAGTGGTGATAAAACTGTGCATGTTTACGTGGAGTTCTGTGCTTGTCCCATCTTAGCAATGGAAACCGAATTGTTCTCCCCCTGCCCATCCTGTCTTTCACGCACATCATTGTAAATGCACTGACCAGGGGGGCTGCGTCTCCAGTTATTTTTACATACTCAGCACCTGATACACTGATTGTGTGTTGCATAGTATGTGCTCATTAATTTTTTAAAATGAATTAATGTAGTGAAGAGAAATGCAGGCTCTATAGATGAAGAAAACTCAAATACACCAACGTGTTGATAGTGATAAATTAAAAACGAAATAATTTCTTTTTTTTCCTTTTCACATTTCAGTATGTCTTCATATTTCTAAAGGTTAAAAGAAACCCTCTCAGGACCCTCTGCTCAGATTGTACCCCAGTTGTGTTCTGGATATCACCTGGGAGCCTGTTAGAAAGGCAAATCCTTGGTCCTGTCTCCAGAGCTGGTGAATCTGAATTTCCAGTTTAATAAGATCCCCATGTGTTTCATATGCACATTTAAGTTTGAGAAGCACTACTCCAACACATTCTGTCTTAATATCTCACAAAATGTGTCTCCATTAAGAGAAGATGTACTTGATACTGCTAACACCACTTTCAGTTTTCTTACTGTAAATTCAAAATACTGAGAAATACTTGGTGCAAAGTGTCACTGCCTGTTTTGCTGGACCATATGGAGAAAGTGACATTTCGGACAGCCTAGAAGGTGGTGAGGAAGCAACCGCGTGGCTTTCTGGGGAAG
>NW_006775372.1:2256783-2258585 GCF_000442215.2 Lipotes vexillifer
GCAAGCGCGTGGCTTTCTGGGGGAGAGCGTTCTGAGAAGCACGCATCGTCCATGCCTTGGAAGGGTGACCGGAGTGTCCAAGGGTCGGCTCAGGGCTTATGTGGCCCCTTTTGCCGTGGGCGGAATGTGCAACAGAAGCGTGATGAGAAGTCACGGAAGGAGGTCACGTAGGGCCTTGCAGCATTTTATAAGGACATTGATGTTTACTGGCAGGAACATGGTGAACCATTGGGAGTTTGGGCCAGAGGCTGGCATCATCTCTTCTGTGGGTCTCTGCCTGCTGTGTTGGTGGTAATCTGTAGGAGGGAAGGTTTGGAAGGAGGAATCCAATTAGACTGTGACTGCCGTTCCCCGGGAGGGCAACGATGATGCTCTAGAGAGGGTGCTGAAGGAAGCAGATGCTTTGTGTCCTTGGAAGATGGATGCTATAGGGCTTCAGAAAACAGTGCATGGGTGGCTCTGAAGAAAAGAAAGAGCTCACAGATAGTTCCTGAGTCTTGGTCTGAGTAGAGCTGACACAAAGGTGGAGAAAAGTGCAAGGAAAGCAAAGGCCTTTTCTTTTTCTTTTTTCCGTGTATGTGTGTGTTGGTGGGGGGCGGATTATGGCGTGGGTGAAGTGATGAGGACATTAGCTTTTTATAAAAAATTTAACTTATTTATTTTTGGCTGCATTGGGTCTTCACTGCTGCGTACGGGCTTTTCTCTAGTTGCGGCGAGCGGGGCTACTCTTTGTTGAGGAGCACGGGCTCTAGGCATGCTGGCTTCAGTAGTTGTGGCCCGCGTGTTCAGTAGTTGTGGCTCGCAGGCTCAGTAGCTGTGGCATGTGGGTTTAGTTGCTCCACGGCATGTGGGATCTCCCCGGACCAGGGCTCGAACCCGTGTCCCCTGCATTGGCAGGTGGATTCTTAACCACTGCGCCACCAGGGAAGTCCCGATATTAGCTTTTGACATGTTGAGATTAGGATGAGTATTTTCCTCTTCCTTATGGCTGAATAAGCCATTTGTGACAACATGGATGAGACTTGAGGGCATTCTGCTAAGTGAAAGAATTCAGACAGAGAAAGAAATGCTGTTATGTGGAATCTTAAAAGGCAGAACTCACAGAAAGAGAGAATAGAATGGTGGTTGCCAGGGCTTTGGGGCATTGGGGAAATGGAGAAATGATGGTCAAAGGGTACAAACTTCCTAGTTACTAAGATGAGCAGAAGTTCTGAGGTCTAATGTACAGCATGGTGACTGTAGTTACCAATTCTGTATTATGTACTTGGAAGCTGTAAAGTGGGCACATCTTAAGTGTTCTCACCATAAAAAGGAAATGGTAATTATGTGAGGTGATGGTGGTATTAACTAACCCTATTGTAGTCATCATTTCACTGTATGTATGTGTATCAAATCATCACCCTGTACGACTTAAACTTACAGTATGTTATATGTCAATTATGTCTCGATAAAGCTGGAAAAAAAGATGGAGATGAGTAGGCATCCATGTCAAACTACTAACGGAGAGTTGAATGCATGAATCTAGCATTCAAGGGAGAGAAACATCCTGAAGACAGAAGTATTATCAGCAGAGAGGTAAGGTTTCAAGCCATCAGGCTAGCTGAGATCCCGGAGGGAGTACGTGCAGACAGGAAATAATAAGTATTCATAGACTAAGACTGGACCACAGCAACGTCTCGAGGCTGTGAAGGTAAGGAAAAGAGACGAAGGAGCCTGGGGAGAAAGACCCAGTGAGGGAGGGTGGAGACCAGAGAGCCAGCGGCCAAGGTATGCACTTGAGGAAAGCTTTCCAAGGTAGGGAA
>NW_006775372.1:2258595-2267170 GCF_000442215.2 Lipotes vexillifer
TTGTATCCAGTGATGCTGGTAGGTCCCGTCCACGGAGGACTGAGTTTGGCATTGCCTGCAAGCAGCATGGAGGTCACTGGTGACCTCAAAAACTCCAGTGTCGCCCGAGAGGTGTGAAGAAATCCTGGTTTAAGAGAAACATGGAAAAGCGAATTAATTGGAAGGTGACAAAAGAAATCATTTTTTCCCGAGGTGCCTTAATGTCAAGGAGAGAGCCTAGGGGCAGTTCCTGAAAGAGAAGGTGGGCATAGGAAGAGATTTATGTTTTCCCTTTTAGCGGGGTGCAGGGTTATCCTAGGAGAGTCATAGCCTACTTCTGAATGGAGGGCTCTAGTTCAGCATGCATATGGATAACCATAGAAAGAGAGGGAGAATCGTGGGGGTGATATAGAAGTCCATTCTGGTGTGTTTTCAGTCATGGGAGCGTGGGTGGTCTGAGGTCATGAGAGGGAACGGTGGATGCTGTGGGCTTGAAGGCTGGTAAGTGGGTAGACTGGAAGGCAGAGCTTGAGGAATCTCTCTACTGATGGCGTGGATTTTCCCCCCGACGTAGGAAGGTCATGAACTGAGACCAAGGATGGGGAGAAGGGATTGGACCGCTGGACCCTGGAGGAGAGAAGAGAAGGTGGGATCCTCTAGATCGCTGCCATTCAGAGTGTGGTCTGCACACCAGCAGCAGCAGTATGACCCGGGGGTTATGTATTTATCACCAGCCTCTCCTGCACTGAACAAACCAGAATCTGCACTTTATCAAGATGTCTAGGTGATTTCTAAGTTCTCAGATTTGCACTCCATTTGTAGCTGTTCTACATTTTAGTTTTCTGAAAAAGATGTAAAAGGAAGTTTTTAAGAGTTGAATGTACTGCGTTGAACTATGCTTCTTTTTACTGTAGTCATCAGATTTTCCCATCACAGTTAAGCAAACATCTGACAACATAATGGATTCCCCATCCTGTGTGTGTGTGTGTGTGTGTGTGTGTGTGTGTGTGTGTGTGTGTGTGTGTATGTGTATGCATGGGATTGATTTTATTGTTTGAGCTGAGTAAACTCAAAAACTCATCCATAAATCTATGTGACCCCAGAGGCTTGACTATCATTTCTTTTCTTTTTTTTGTTTGTGGCTTTATTTCCTCTTTTTTTTTTTTTTAACTGTTATTGCTTTATACAGATTTCCAACTACTTCTAAAATTGTTGATTTAATTTTGGCCATTTATATTTTTCAAGGATATTGTCCCTTGTCTAAAATTTTCCAATTTATCTGTAGGCATTTGTACATAGTAGTGCCTTATAAATCTTTCATCTCTTCTCCATGTCTGCCATATTGTGTTCCTCATGCCTAATTATATTGATTTCTTTTTCTGCTTTTTTTCATGCCTTTTCATTAAATTTTACAAAGTTGTCTATTTTTTTAAAAAGTATTCTTTTTCCTTTTTTAAAAACATTTATTGATTGATTGAATTTTATTTTTGGCTGCACCATGTGTTAGTTGTGGCACGCGGGGATCTTCATTGAAGCATGCGGGTTCTCTCATTGCGGAGCGTGGGCTGTTGCTTGCAGCACGCGGGCATCTCTTTAGTTGTGGCATGCGGGTTTTCTCTCTCTAGTTGTGGCGTGCAGGTTTAGGGCGCAGGGGCTCTCTAGTTGTGGCGCGTGGGCACCAGGGCATGTGAGTTCTGTACTTTGCAGCACGCAGGCTCTCTCACTGAGGTGCGTGAGCTCAGTAGTTGTGGTGCACGGGCTTAGTTGTCCCCCGCGGTATGTGGGATCTTAGTTCCCCGAAAAGGGATCGAAACGACGTCCCCTACATTGGAAGGCGGATTCTTTACCACTGGACCACCAGGGAAGTCCTGAGTTTTGTCTATTTTACTGATTGATTCAAAGAATAATTTCCTGGGCTTATTTATCATCATTCGGTTTTCTTCTTCTATTTTATGAAGTTAAAAAAATTATATATAACATCTTTCTAGTAGACAAATTAGACTGTAATGTAGGAACAAGGAGGGACAAGCAGTTATTAGAGAGTACCGGTGTGACATTTGATAGCTCTCTGCAAAGATGATTTCCTGTGCGTTTATGTGCAGCCGCCATCCACCTACATGTATTTAAATTAGCCTCATAGTATATATGTACTGTCTTAATCACCTGCTCTCTTTGCTTCTTCTCAGTTCAATAGTTGAGAAAGTGATGGGGTTATAGGGAGCCTGGAATTCAAATTCTCAGCCTGTCCCTGTGCTTTGTACCAAGCAGCACATTTCTTATCCACTGTGAAAGGCTCCCCCCTCCCCAAGTATTTTCTGTGGAAGACAGAGAGAGTCACACCTACCCCACAGGGATGATGATGAGACCGTGGTGATGAGAAGTTTCTACCTTAGGAAATAGGCACCGATGTCAGTGGTTGTTTTACAAGCATCGCCTGTTATACCTTAGCTTGCTTCGATCCTTATTATTATAAACAAATTATTTCTAAATCCCTCAATAGGCATTTTGAGTATTTATCTGACAAACTTTGCATTTTCTAGAAGTCCAACTGGTCAGTAAAAGGCCTGAAAGGGTTTTAAATTGATAACCCTTCTGAAAATTCAATAGTTGATATGATAAACAATACCTGACAGTATAATACCACATTTTCATAGGTGAAACAAATCCTGTTGTTTCAATATGAACTCATTTGAACACAGGGGGTTTAAACATCTATTCTTCAGGAATATTGAGTAAGAATATACCCATGAAAAGTGAGTCCATGTAGCTCTCTCCAACCCAGATTCCTTGAAAGAATTAGGCCCTAAAGTAATGATTTTTCTTCTGTGCATCTACATTACTACTAGATTTAAGAAAATAATCACTAAAATCATGTTTTTACTATTTTCTGGTGCACATAAACTACCTGGTTGAGAAAAAATAGGAAAATTTGATTCAAATTCATTTAAGATGAATTTTCTTTAAAAATGATTTTGGAAAATTTGGTGAATTGAACATATCCAAAGGCGGTAAATTGCCTTAGAAGAACCAACTGTTTTTCAATAATTTGGCATTAGATTAATTAAATTGTGAAAAATTGGTTATTTAATAAATAGATTTGGAGCCACACAGTTTCATGTACAATAATTAATTAAATCTTATTAATTATTCACATTTGCCTTGTTTATTTTTGCCTTTTAATCTGTCACAAGCAGAAAATGTTACATCTTCAACTGTCATGTTTCTGTTAATTTGCAGATTATTTTTTCTTATTTATTTATCTATTTATTTGCGGTACGCGGGCCCCTCACTGTCGTGGCCTCTCCCGTTGCGGAGCACAGGCTCCGGACGCGCAGGCTCAGCGGCCATGGCTCTCGGGCCCCGCCGCTCCACGGCAGGTGTGATCCTCCCGGACCAGGGCACGAACCCGTGTCCCCTGCATCGGCAGGCGGACTCTCAACCACTGCGCCACCAGGGAAGCCCTATCATTTCTTTTTTAGATTCACATTTCCCTGAACTCATTAGTTCCCACGTTTATCTATATTTAGTTCACTGTGCTTTTTCTGTTTTCTTCACTTTTCCTTTTTGTAACTAATTAAACTGAAAGAATAGTGAATATATTTTTGATTTCCTGTATGTTTGCTTATGAGTATGAACTTTCCCCTAACTACACCTTTGACCAAATCCCATGTGCATCAATATGTAGCCGTTTCTGATCAAAGACATCACCAATTCCCACTGTCCTGCTTGTCCATCGTGTTCCAGTCACATCATGCTTCTAAAGGAGATGAGTGGGGCTTCCCTGGTGGCGCAGTGGTCGAGAGTCCGCCTGCCGATGCAGGGGACACGGGTTCGTGCCTCGGTCCGGGAAGATCCCACATGCCGCGGAGCGGCTGGGCCCGTGAGCCATGGCCGCTGAGCCTGCGCGTCCGGAGCCTGTGCTCCGCAACGGGAGAGGCCACGACAGTGAGAGGCACGCGTACCAGAAAAAAATAAAATAAATTAAATTAAATAAAGGAGATGAGTGAATGAATGCAGTTGATATTTTGCTTTCCTCTTTAACCCAACCTCCAAATTATTTATTTAAAAATATTTATTTATTGATGCACTTTTTAAACATATTTTTTATTTATGTATTTGGTTGTGCCAGGTCTTAGTTGTGCCACGCGGGATTTTTGTTGCCTCGTGCAGGATCTTTAGTTGCTGCATGTGGGATCTTTTAGTTGCGGCATGCGGGATCTAGTTCTCTCACTCGGGATCGAACCCAGGCCCCCTGCCTTGGGAGCGTGGAGTCTTAACCACTGGACCACCAGGGAAGTCCCTTGATGCAGTCTTGAAGAAAACAAAGACTGGGGAAATAGCCAATATATACGTAAGCAAATGAATTAAAAGATACTTCATGATTAAGACAGTGTGGTATTGGCAAAAGAACAGACAAATGTATGAAACAGAACAGAGAGCTGAGAAACAGACCTTCCCAAATATAGTCAACTGATCTTTGCAAAAGGAGTAAAGGAACCAACCACAATGGGGCAAAGATAGTCTTTCAGCAAAAAGATGGTGCTGGAACAACTAATTGGACATCCACATGTAAGAAAATGAATCTAGACACAGACCTTACTCCCTTTAAAAAATCAGCTCAAATGTGTCATAAACTTAAATGCAAATGCAAAACCAGGGGAAAATCTAAATGACTTGGAATTTGGTGATAGCATTTTAAAGACAACACCTGTCCATGAAAGAAATAACTGATAAGCTGGACTTCATTAAAATTAAAAACTTCTGCTCTTCAGACGACTGTCAAGAGAATGAGAAGATAAGCCACAAGCTGGAAGAAAATATTTGCAAAATATATTTGGTAAAGGACAGTTGTCAAAAATATACAAAGAACTTTTGAAACTCAACAATAAGAAAACAAACAGCCTGATTTAAAAATGGGCAAAATATCTGAACAGACATCTCACCAAAGAATATATACACATGGCAGATAATCATATGAGAAGAATGTTCCACATCATATGTCATTAGGGAATTGCAAATTAAAACAATGGGATGCCACTACACAACTCTTATAATGGTGAAAAGCCAAAACCACAATAACACCAAATGCTGGTGAAGATATAGAGCAACAGGAACTGTCATTCATCGCTAGTGGGAATGAAAAGCAGTACAGACACTTTGGAAGACATCTGGATCGTTTCTTATAAAACTACTCTTACCATATGAACCAGCAACTGTGCTCCTCAGTATTTACCCAAAGGAGCTGAAAACTTATGTCCATACAAAAAAACTGCAAATGGATGCTTGCAGCAGCTTTATTCACAATTGCCAAAACTTGGAAACATCTAAGATGTCCTTCAGTAGTTGAACGGGGGAAATAAACTGTGGTCCATTCAGACAATGGAATATTATTCAGCAATAAAAAGAAGGGAACTGTCAAGCCAAGAAAAGACATGGAGGAACCTTAAATGCATATCACTAAGTGGAAGAAACCAACCTGAATAGGTTACATGCTGTATGATTCCAACTCTGTGACATTCTGAAAAAGGCAAAACTTTGGAGATATTTTTTAAAACTATGGAATCTATTTTAAAAAGGTATTTCAGGTAAGTGTTTTGAAGAAAATGCCTGAAGCTAATATGATAGGACGTAGGAAGAGGGGACAAAGTTTGATCGTTTATACCTCTCAGGGTATTTAAATTCCTCTGTTTTGGGTGAAAAGAGGCTGTCTAATATCCCAGGGTCTGCTGCTGCTGTGGCGGTGACGGTAGTATTGTTATTACCATATTGTTATCAAATTGTGTGTGAGTGTGTGTTCAGGTCAAAGAGTATTTTCAGAATTATTCCTTTTTAAAAAAATTAGTATAAAATTCCTTATCACCTAACATAAAGATTCCTTTGGTGACTCAATGTCCATATACACTTGCAAAACCAGAGACAGCATTCTCTGCTTCTAGGATTTACAATCTAATTTGTAACTATTAACAGACATTATTGATCACAGTATACATATTCTCTACATTTTCATTTATTTCTGTTGACTTATTCTGTCAAAGACTGGGAAATGCAAACTGTATCTTTGCATTTCAAAATACATTTTGTTAAGTACATTTCAAATATATTTGGATGCTTTGTCATTCACCTCATAAATATTCATGACTATAATATCTCCATTGACATTTTGTCTTAATTGATGAGTGGTTTCGAATTTTGTCCTTGAGATATTTTAGTATCAGATGTTTGAGCAAATCAAGCTTTCATCCATCTAAGAGTCCTGGTTTTTTAAACCTTCTTTTTGTGCAGATGAATTGGGTAAAGACTTGGAACATTCATTTTTTATGAATTTCAAAAAAGATTTCAAAAAAGATAAAACTGGATAGAATTACTTAAAATCAACCTCAGTTTATTAAAATAGAGAAAAATGAAAAAGAGAGAAAAATACTCATGAATAACCTGAGCTCACATTTTTTTAAAAAAAGAGAAGAAATAAGTAAAAACACTGAAATACACATTTTTTGGTTAAGATACTGATACTTTTTATTCACACTGCTTTCAAGTGTCTGATGAGATCATGGTTTCCATTTTACTATCTGATATAATTCCACCTTAGAGATTGTCATAGAATGACATGGTTCGTTTTGTTGCATTTATGTATTATTTCACTTGGCAAATTGGTAAATGTTAGCGTTTGCACTCTTGGAGGTTTAAAAATAAATGCACACAATGTTTTCAAGTGTACAGTGTGCAAAAGGCACACAGAATTCATTTAACAACCATTATCATATTGGAAATATAGATCAAAATTATATATACATGTGCAGGTGACAAGAGCATAGTTTTTTTTGTTTGTTTTTTGTTTTTTGTTTTTTGTTGCGGTATGCGGGCCTCTCACTGTTGTGGCCTTCCCCGTTGCGGAGCACAGGCTCCGGACGCGCAGGCTCAGCGGCCATGGCTCACGGGCCTAGCTGCTCCGCGGCATGTGGGATCTTCCCAGACGGGGGCACGAACCCGTGTCCCCTGCATCGGCAGGCAGACTCTCAACTACTGCGCCGCCAGGGAAGCCCAGAGCATAGTTTTAAAACCATCAGTATCATGTGGTTTTAGGAGTAAAATAAATATCTTGTTCCTCAAACATCAACCACATAAACCCTATACATTTCAGTCTCCAGTATGTGAAACCTAAGGAATTAGATGGTTGCTACTGTAGGCAAAAATAATGGCCTTTCCAACAAAGAAGTCTACATCCTAATTCCCAGAACCTGTGAATATAGTTCCCTTGGACAGCAGAGGGGAATTAAAGTTGTGGATGGCAGGAAGGCTGCTAGGGAGCAGACCTTAAATAGGGGGAAGAGTGGATTATGCAGGTGGACCCACGGCATCGTAAAAGTCCCTCCACGGGGAAGTGGGCGGCGGAGTCAGTGTTAGAGGAGACACCCGCGATTCGTGGGGTCTTTGCTGGCATTCTGAAGATGGAAGAAGCCCCAAACTAAAACGTGATCCACCTGTATAAGCTGGAAAAGGCAAGAAACGTGTCCTTATATACGGCCTCCAGAAAGGACCTCAGCTTTGCTGGCCTATGAATTGTCAGCCCCGAGAAGCCCAAGACAGACACTGAACTCCAGAACTGTGAGAACCTCTGTAAGTGTCTATCGTTTCTCTTGTTTATCCATTTGCACTTAGTAGGCTCACTTGCTTACAATTTCAATATCTGCCTAAAAGCCAGCAGACCTTCTGGATGTCAAGAGTTGATCTGCTTCTGTCCTCACAGCCACAGAGTAATGGTTAAGTCAAGAAATGGCTCTGGGGGGAGGGGTCACCATTTGTACAAAACAGCTCTATTGGAAATTCTTTTACACCCTCCATGCTGAGTTCAGACGGTCCATTTTTTAAAAGGTAACATGATTCCAGTTTTGCAAGCTCAAGGTTTGAGAGTTTCACTGGAAACGTTCTGTGTTCTGGTCACTGTTGTCACTGCTTGCTCACATCCATGCTACAGTTAGATTGAAATACAAGGGTAAGAGCTTAATTATTTTGCTTTCTATGTTATCATTTTCTTTTAGTTTGTAGTAGTAATGAAATGAAGCACACTTCTGAAGTTAGCAGAAAGTCTCCTAGAGAATGACTTCCTTTAGGCATCATTGAATTTTCTCATTTGTCAATGATTTCATTTTATGTGGGGTTTAGTAAAGCACCCCCTTCTCTGCGTTTGTCTGTGTATCTCCAGTCTTCTTGTTTCAAAATGTTAGTTCCTGTCAAAACTATTTTTATAATTTTAAAATATTATAAAGCCTCACGTTTATTTCCTGTTAGCATGCTATTGTGGCTATATTATGAAATATCATTATTTAGATCTGAAAATTTTTTTCGGTATGCCGGTCTTTCACTGTTGTGGCCTCTCCCGTTGCGGAGCACAGGCTCCGGACGCCAGGCTCAGCGGCCATGGCTCACGGGCCCAGCCGCTCCGCGGCATGTGGGATCTTCCCGGACCGGGGCACGAACCCGCGTCCCCTGCATCGGCAGGCGGAGTCTCAACCACTGCGCCACCAGGGAAGCCCTAGATCTGAAATTTTGACAACTGACCACAGCTCTCTTGATTTGTTCCTTCAGATTATAGGGA
>NW_006775372.1:2267180-2268104 GCF_000442215.2 Lipotes vexillifer
AAGATATTATTGGTTGCAATGATGCTGAGCTTTGAAACAGTGCTCTCTTGAGCAAATACGAGTCCTGGCTTTGCCTCTGTTTTAGCATCTGGTGTTGGTTACCGTGCACTTTGGTACAACGACCCAGGGCTCCAGAAGGAAAGCAAACGTCAAGGAGGTTATGCAGGGCCATTTTCCTCAGTATGTATTGCTCGTAGCAACCTAGATGTCACAGAAGGAGATTCACAGGTAACATGCAATCTCCTCTTGTGAAATTTAAGAATTTTTTTAGGGGGGAATGTCCTTTCAGTTTCTCTGACTTCGGTAAGAAACTTTGCACGCAAGAAAAAGATGAAACTTACAGCGACTGAGTGGAACTATTTTACGGGCAGATCTATCTTCCTCCTGAAGTAAAGTTTGAACATGGCTCCTCCTTTTATATGTATGTAAGGATGCTTTCTCCCCGTGACAATTCCTCCTGCCTTTTGTCTTTGCATATATCATTATGAAAGGCTTCAGAGTTTTGCAAGCTCACAAAAACCTCTTCCGTTACAAATCTTAAAGGAATTTTCAACCTTTTTGGGGTTCAATTCTTCTCCCATCCTCCTTATGTAAAGGTGACTTCAAGAGTGAGGTCTGTGTAGGTAATTAATTTCTTCAATAGAGAAAAAGTTGATTGGCGTTTTGGTCCCCAAATGTCCAGATGGCATTTTTGATTGAAAAATCGACAAAGGCACTGATTAGGTATTTTAGGATGAAAGGAAAAGGAAGCCATGTCTGCCCTGGTTGGTGTTCCCCTTTGAAGGGGAGCCTGCATTTATTATTTTTTCCAGGAAAGGAAATTAGCTTGTTGGGCTGCCATCCTTTCCCATGTTTGTCATCCTCATAACAACTTCAAAGTAAGTCCTATATTCATTTGACAGATGAATACATTTTGGTTCAGCA
>NW_006775372.1:2268121-2283512 GCF_000442215.2 Lipotes vexillifer
GTTCAGCAGATTAAGTGATTTACAAGCTAAGAGAGGATTCGAATTTGGGTTCGTCTTTCTGTAAAGTCCGGGCTTTTGTGTCTGTCTTCTCTCTTATTTTCTGTCGGAGAATAAATATGATTAACTGGGCGACTCACTTCATTGTACGGTTTGCAGGGATTCACAGACCGACCACTTAAAGCTCCCTCTTCCTCTAGGAAAACTAGAGAGAATGGAGTTAAACAGATAAAAATAGCACAGTCATTTTAGGAATCTAGATTTAAAACAGGAATAGATGCACAAGGGAAGATGATGTTTGATTACGATACATAATGGATTCCTGAAACACTTAAATGTAATTAAAGATATAAAAGGATAGACGGAAACGTACAACCATTATGAATGTACAGCACTGTAATGAGTTGATTTTTTGAGACATAGCACTAGCTGCAGCCTCTTGTCCGTTAAAAAAAAAAGAAGAAAAAAAGAAAAATCAAAAGAGAGAAGGCAGCTTAGGAGGACAAAGACGATGTAAATGCGGAGCTGGGTGCAGGCGGTGTTGGTGGGAAAGGGAAGGAGGTGATGGAAGTAAATATAGTTGAGGGAGCCTTAAAGAAGACCCCCTGAATGACAGAAACACTCTCTGGGGTGCTAGGTAAATTTCACGACTTCACTGGCAATCTAACACAAACGAATACAAGTCAATGGCAGTCTATATCCTGGAGATTTAGTATATTTAATTCTATTTTGCAGGGAGTCACGAGTCCAGAATGTATGTTTGGCAGTACCTTCAAGAAAGCAACGTTTCTCTTGATGCACCTGCTCTGATAATTTGCTCATCTGACTACACAGATGCGCCTGCAACTGATAGGAGGGTCCAGTTATGCTGGATTAAAGATTCCTATGTAGTAGAGAGCCTGGAACCTTCCCAGAGTTTCTCCCGCTTTCAGAAGTCACAAATTCAGATTGACAAGAGCATTTCTAAAAACTAGAGTCTTGGATTGTCTAGCTTCAGATAAATGATGGTGGTGGTCATTACTGTGAGATTTTGAAAGTCACATCTCTTGCTCCAGAACGCACTTCATGAAAGGACACTGGACTATTATATACGGTAAGGAAAAAAAAAGATCTTAAAGGTATACTCCTTTTCTTTGAGAAAAAAAAAAAAAATTGCAATTTTTAATCTTAAAAACACTACCGGAATTCCGAAGCAATGACAAGGTCTTTTATGTGTGTATCAGTGAGAGCAAATAAGCATAAAAGGAAATTATACTTGCATTATAACTCTAGCATGAGAGCAGGGTTTCTTAACCTCAGCACCACCGCCACTTGTGTCCAGATACTTCTTTGTGGAGGGCCTCGCTGTGCATTGCAGGATGGGGAGCAGTACCCCTGGCCTCACCTGCTGGATGCAGTAGCAGCCCCACCCCACCCCCCTGCAGATGATACCCCCACAACGACCCAGACATTGTTGACTGTCCCATCGTGGGCGACGCTGCCCCAGGTGAGAATGAACCACTGTTTTGGAGAGATGACATTGTTTCTTTTGATTCTGCTCTTGGGGAGATTTGTTTTCCTTTTCTCATATTTCTTATCACCCGAAAGCTTCCTACTCTCACTTCCCAGAAAATGTAAATTCCCTGAGAACAGGAAGCTTGTCCAACCTGCTTAGCAGACTCAGAGCTTATCAGCTTTAGTAAATACTTTTTGAATAAGTGGATAGAAACAAAATCAAAATAAATCCGCTCGTGCTTTATCTGGGTGGATAAAACGTGTGATTTCATTAACAATATGTTTAAACCTATGCGAGTTACTCAGCTTTGTATCAGATGGAATTTTATGTATTAATTTTACAAATAATAGAAATCTTTCACTTTTACCCACTGTCCTGTCTCCGAATTGGGTTAGAAACTCATCTAATGACCATTGTATGCAAGAGAAATAAGAAACGTAACAGATACTGTGATTGCTTTGCAATTTATAATCTGGGGAAAACTACAGAATCGAGGCATACTGTCAGTTGAAAGGGGAAAAGCAATGCCCACATTTAAACTGTTGTTAGGCTCTGCTTACTTTTCAGTGGGATGTTCTGGGGATTGAAATGACGTGTTCTAACACACGGGAAGACATCCGTGGTGAAGGAGCTCACGGGCTTCAAGAGGAAATGGAGGAATGAGGGCAGCTGCGGGACACGCTACCCAGGAAAGCCAGAGGGCCGAGGGTGGGAGCAAAATGAGGGCGCGACGGTTATTAAATCCAGTCACCGAGGGTGTAGGGACAGGAGTGCTAACCTCAGTCGGAAGCTAGTCGTTGCAAAGCTCAAGGGCCAGGAGCAGAAGTCCAACAGTATCTGAGATCTAACGTGGTTATATCCGTGAGACTGTGCAATAAGGGCTGGCAGGTTTGCAAACGGCAGGCAGCTGTTGCCGGGGGTTCCCAGCAGCAGAGAAACTCCCCATTGCTGGAGAGCAGGGGTGGGGCAGGAATTCAGCCTTCCTGCGTGCCAGGGCTCCAACCTGCATGCAGACATGGGGGCTCAGAGTCCGGCCGCCTCAGAGGGCCGTGAGGGGCTCTCACGTAAGTGTGTTCTAAGACTCGGGTGTCTAGTTTGGGGGGTTCGTGCTTATTTTCTCTGAAGATTTCATCCAGTTGTAGTAGAGCCATGAAGTGAGGAACGTCTTGGGCTGCAGTGGCCAGTAGGCACATTGCAGCCCCTGCAGGCTGGGCCGTGTCCCTTCCAGCTCATTGTGGGCTCAGAGACACACGCACTGTCTGTTGCCTTTGGGGGCCCAAAGGTAACTTGGTCCCGTTGTTCTGGAACGAGGGAGAATGGAAACAGAAAGGGATGGAGAGAGAAAGGAATATAATGGGAGAACAGAATATACTCTGTAAACATAAAAATCTTAGATCGTTCATGGATTTTATGCTGAAGTTAAAAGTACAGATTACCCAGTTGCAAATCCAAAGTATGTGCAGAGTCATTTCCTGTCATTGTTTTATGGATTCCACAACGTTCTGAGTGTAAAGAGCACTCCCCGGAATTTTTCAGACAGAATTCCCCAGAACAGAAGCACCTTCATCTCCATGGTGCCAATACTCCTGCTCCTGGAGCGGACAAGACGTGATGAACAATAAACGGAATGCCATGTAATAAGAATGATTTCCACTCACAATGTGATGGTAGCTTTCTACTAATGTAAGTTATTATGTCTTCTTTGACTATACACGTATTCAGCTGCACTTCGGGGAGATCAGTGCTTCCCAAAATATCCCCTCAAGACAGAACTTCCTGCCACCGTATTTCATGGCTGAACAACGCACGTGGGAGTTTCCTCTTGCTGTATCTACTCAATTCTTACCCTTTCATCTCTCCTCCTCTAAAACTCTCTTCTTTCTCCCACAGCTTTCCTGAAACGGCTCTCTGGGGTCACTTGTGAACCTGCACTCCTTCTGGACTTCTTGGTCTCCGCCTGGCCTCCGAGGGTTCAGCTGCCTCTCTGTTCCCTCCTCGATGGGACCACATGAGCCTGAGCGACTTTCCTGCTGCCTCTCTTGTGGCAAAGCTGACATTGCTGAACTCCCCGGATCCTTGAAGCCTGGTTCTCTGCCTGTGCCCCAGCAGCGGCGGGCTCCTTCCGACAGCTCCACTGGTAGTTAACAGAGCTACCTGACTCCTTGCCCTCCCGGTCTCCCTCTGTCCACTCTTGGTTTCTCCCGAGGGCACTTCACTTGAATGCACCCCTTGCACGTGAACCTGGTTCTGGGAGAAGGTGACACGCCCTGTCTCCTTATCCTTCATCTCTGCCCCTCCTGTTGCATCTTTGGGTCTGGTCCTCTCCTGGTGAGTGCGTCCCCCCCGACTCCTTCAGAAATCTCACCCCTCCCAGAGTTCTATCCATGGCAACACAGCCTAAATAGAGTCCTCAAATCTAACCTTTCTCCCCTAGCTCCCACCTGGGTTATTTTGAGCCGGATGCCAACAGTACCCACTTTGCATTTGTACAAAAGCACATCTACCCCACCTAGATCGCGGTTTCCCAGGGACGCATGGTCGCTGTTGTTTATCATGCCCTCCTCTTTTCCTCTGCTCTGGCCCAAAGCAGTCTTCTGTGCGGTGCTGAGGTTGGAGTGGGGTTTGGCTGGTTCTTTCTGATTTGCATCTACCTTAGGCTCGAACTTAGAGACTCCAGGCCCCAAGGGTAGGGTGAAGGCGCCACTGAAACCCAAACGCGTGGCCATAGCCCATCGTCACTTGAGCCAAAGCAGCTTGAAAGCTCCAACACTCACCTGATTTTTCTGAGTTTTGGCTCTTCCCCAAAATGACTAGTCCGGCAATTCCACAGCGTCTATTTTTTTTAGTTTTTAGAAAAAAGTTTTATTTTATAATGGAGTATACTTGATTTACAATGTTTTGTTAATTTCAGGTGTACAGCAAAGTGATTTAGTTATACATATACATGTATCAATTCTCTTTCAGAATTTTTTCCCATATGTAGGTTATTACAGAGTATTGAGTGGAGTTCCCTGTGCTGTACAGTAGGTCCTTGTTGACTATTTTATATATAATAGCGTGTATTTGTTAATCCCAAACTGCTAATTTACCCCTCCCCACCTCTTCCCCTTTGGTAACCATAAGTTTGTTTTCTATGTCTGTGAGTCTGTTTCTGTTTTGTAAATAAGTTCACTTGTATAATTTTTCTTAGACTCCACATGTAAGTGATATCATGAGAAACTTGTGTTTCTCTGTCTGGCTTATGTCACTTAGTATGATAATCTCAAGGTCAATCCATGTTCCTGCAAATGGCGTTATTTCATTCTTTTTCATGGCTGGGTAGTATTCCATTGTGCATATATACCACATCTTCTTTATCCATCCCTCTGTGGATGGATCCATAGGGTCATTATAGCTCTTGGATGCTCCTAAGAAGCCTTTAAAAGGACATTCAGCAATATCTGTTCTCCACCATTACTTAATTCAGACCCTCAAATCCTCTCACGGAATTATAATCATCTCTACAACTGGTTCCTTAAGTCTTGTTTCGTTCCCTCTCGGTGATTTCAGACTTACCCTCCTGAAATATAACTGTGATGCCTTCCTCCTTCCACGCTGAAGAATCATCGATGTCTTTCCACTGTTCAGGGAGCCATCACACGCTCCTCAGGCTGGCCAGGCCAGCACAAGTTTATTTCCAGAACGTGCCCTAGTCTTATCTCCTGCGGTTCACCATCCTGTATTTAGAAGACGCTTCAGATAAACGAATTACACATTAGCATGGGCTCTGCTTCCAGATATCTTTGTACAACCTGTTCCCTCTGCCCAGAGAGGCCCTCTTGCTGCTTCTTCTTCCCTACTTCTTGACCAGCCAGGCCACAGCCCACAAAACACTCCTACACACACACACACACACACACACACACACACACACACACACACGGACAGACACACGGACACACACAGAGACACGGACACACACACACAGACAGACACACACGGACACACACGGACATGGACACTCACACGGACACACACAGACACACGGACACACACAGAGACAGACACACAGACACGGACACGGACACACATGGACACGGACACACACATGGACACACGGACACACACACACGGACACACACACGGACACACACACAGACACAAGGACACAGACACGGACACACACACACAGAGACACACACATGGACACAGACACAGACACAGACAGAGATGGACACACACACAGACACGGACACACAGAGACACACACACGGGGACACACACAGAGAGAGACGGACACACAGACACACAGACAGACACACAGAGACACACACAGAGACACGGACACACACACAGAGAGACACGGACACACACGGACACACACAGAGACACGGACACACAGACACACGGACACACACGGATGGACGGACACGGACACACACAGAGACACGGACACACACAGAGACAGACACACGGACAGACACAGACACGGACACACAGACACACGGACACACACAGAGACGGACACACAGAGACACACAGACACACACAGACACAGAGACACGGACACACACACACAGACACACAGACACACACACATACGGACACACACGGACACACACACACAGAGACACACACGGACACACATACACGGACACACAGATATAGAGACACACACGGACACACACACGGAGACACACAGAGACACGGACACACACACACGGACACAGACACACACACAGAGACACAGACACACACAGAGACACACACGGACACACACAGACACAGAGACACACACAGACACATACACACATACAGAGACACAGACACAGAGACACACGGACACACACACAGACACACACAGAGACACACAGACACGCACACACACACGCCCCATGCGGGAACGTTCTTGCTGCTTTTCTCAAGGCTTGTTTTCTTCTACGTGCCAGCTGCTATCCCAGCGTTCTTTGCAATACAGCTTTCACCTCCGTGAATACTGGAGCTGTGCACCACCATTTGGGTACCGCTTTTCACCCTACTACACGTGGCACAGTGCATATTACACATGGAGTCACCGATCCTTCATTTGAAGCTACCCTTTTTTTGGAAAGCTATTCTAGCACATATGAATTAATCTATGTATGCCTTTTTAACAATGAGGAAAATGTCAATGCAGGTGAGTGTCACTCTTACCAGGGTTAATTAGGCATTAACCCCATTAACAGCCAAGCAAACCAGGTGCTTAAAAATCCTGTGGAGGAGTATAAGGGGGGAAAAGAAGAAGCCTAAATAGAAGTGGACTTTTAGAATAGACCTTGGTAAAGGAGATGCTGAGAGAAAGCAAATCCAGGTCTTTTAACTGTCTTCCTGTGTCTGTTAGGAGGGAGAACGCTCAGATCCAAATTAGGGGGACCGAGGGACTTCCCTGGCAGTCCAGTGCTTAGGACTCCGCGCTTTCACTGCCGAGGGTGCTGGTTCAGTACCTGGTCGGGGAACTAAAATCCCACAAGCCAAGTGGCCAAAAAAAACCCCACAAATAAGGGGAACCGAGCATGTGTGTGTCAGCACAAAATTAGCATGGGCAGAGCTAAGGCTATCAGACAAATTGGAATTGCAGGCTGAGTCAGTTTAAAACAGTTTGCACTTGGTTGTTTGTCCATTTTAAGCATTCACAGATTTCTTCTGGGACAGTAGTAGGAACCAGCAGACGAAGCGTAATAACTGCAAGTCTTAAACTCAGAAAGACCAAGAACACCTGGCTCAAGGCAAAGACAGGAAAATTATGTCCCTCCTGTACCATAAAGGATGCAACTTCTAAGCATTAACTTGAAGCCCAAGGAAGAACAGATCTCATGAGCAAGAGATGGAAAATGGTAATCAGTGACAGAATTCCCCTTATTTCTATGTTAATATCATTAACATGGCCTGCAGGCAGTAAGCTGGCTTGTTTTATTTTAATGAAAGATTGTAACCATCTGAGATGTCAGTGATTTACTTGTTACCTTGGTTCCTCAAACTGTTTTTCCACACGGTCTTAAATTTTGCATCCAAAAAGTATTCCACATGCTTATATGTTGTACTTGGGGATGCACTGCGACCTCGGGATGGAATCAATGTAGAGAGAATGAATGAATACTGGAATGTTCTATGAACATCTCCTTTGCATTTCTTCCTCTTCAGATCCTACCTACACTTGGAATAAGATTTAAATTAGCAGAGAAACTGGATTTATTATCTTCTTGGGCATGGCACTGCTTTCCAATTCTGTTCATAATTTTCTGTAATTTTACAGGAACCCTAAACAAATATCAAATTGTTAGGCTGATCATTTGTATAATGTTGACTGATTAGTACTTAAACACATATTGACAGAGCCTATTTGTAAAAATATGACATTATATACATCGCCTTCCTTCCGAATGATAGAGATGTTTTAGTGTTACGTAGAATGCATAGCACACTTACTGTGAGATGAGCCAGCTCTGGGAGAAATATCTGTTTACACAGAAATTTAACATTCTTATCAAAAGGTTGTCTTCAGGGCTTCCCTGGTGGCGCAGTGGTTGGGAGTCCACCTGCCGATGCAGGGGACACGGGCTTGTGCCCCGGTCTGGGAGGATCCCACATGCCGCGGAGCGGCTGGGCCTGTGAGCCGTGGCCACTGAGCCTGTGCTCCGCAACGGGAGAGGCCATAGCAGTGAGAGGCCCGCGTACCGCAAAAAAAAAAGGTTGTCTTCAGGTTTTAGGCACCTTTTGGGAAACTGGCAAATTCCCTTTCTCATGTAAAAAAGTATTCTTTCTGATCTCATTTTAGAAATATATCTAAAATTAGAAATATTCATTCAAATATCACATCATGCTTATGATTTTTGGTTATATATACACAATCTGAATCGATGTAGCAAGTGTCCTCCAGTTGGATACCCTTTGGGTACAAAGAAATCCAATACGGTAAAATTTCACAAATCAGATTAATCATGTACGAGCACAATATTTGGCTCAAATATTCTGAGAACCAGGGGGTGTTAGTAATTAAGAGAACAGGAGACGTATGCTAAAGCTCACACAAAAGAACTCACATGAGAATCGGCAAAGTCTGTGTCTGCAAATTGTAGGATGTCTTATGTATTCGAGGATGAATTAGCCTTGAAGAATCTTCTCACCTCCCAAGCACCCCGACCCCATTCCAACTTTAGAATCCGCCTTTGGAAAAACCGGAGCCAGCAGAGCGAGTTCCAAACGTAGCTGCCAAAGCCGGACACATGCAAAATCACGGTCTTTGTGACGTCTTTCACACAAAGAAGAGAACCAGAAGGAGGTGGGCCTCCTGTGTGTGGACTTGGCAGGGGGAGCTGGCAGGGAGTGAGTTGGCCTCTCTCTGAAGGCAGGGTAAGCTTCTGAGAGAGAAAGGGAATGAATGAGAGTCTGAACCCAGGGCCACACCAAACGTCCTCTACGTGGGGATCACCTTGGAGAAAAGTTCCCTGAGACAGATGTGAAAGGAGGAGTTAGACAGAGGTAGTGCGAGTCTGTCCCCGGCAGGCATCCCTTTGAAACTGCGGAGCAGAGGTTTTGTTCTTGATGGAAATAGGAAAAGGAATAATAGGAATAATGGACTAAAGCAATAATGCCCCACCTCCCCCACCAGAACCAAGAAGCAAAGAAACACATTACTAAGGAATTCCAAAAGAACACATGGTGTTCTTACTGGGTGAGTTTCTGAATATGGACAAAATGGATCCACAAACCCAACAGGAGATTAATATGTTCTCTCTATTAAAACAAGGCGCACGTCCCATTTACTTTGGTCTACGTGGTCACCAAAATTTGAAAAGATTGATACTATCCGTTGTTAGGAAAGGTGGGGAGCAAAATGCTCTCAGAAGCTGTCTAGAGAGCGTGTCTTCCTACCGCCTTCTTCAGAGGAGAATTTGCCTAGAACTTGTCAGAGTTTCACTCGTGTATTCCCTTCGAGCCAGCACTCCTTCCTGTAGTGGGTTCTCCTATGGAAATATTTGCAGCATGCAGTGGTAGATGCATCAAGACCGAAGAGACCCTAAGGGGCCCCGAGTAGGAGATGATCGTGTCAGTGTTCGGGTATGCAGACAACGGCAACTTAAAACTAACAAGTTAATTCAAAAGAATTATTTCTTTAACAACAACAAAAACAACTCAATCAAAAAATGGGTGGAAGACCTAGATAGACATTTCTCCAGAGAAGACATACAGATGGCCAAGAAGCACATGAAAAGATGCTCAACATCACTAATTATTAGAGAAGTGCAAATCAAAACAAACTACGATGATGAGGTTATCACCTCACACTGGTCACAATGGCCATTATCAAAAAGTCTACAAATAACAAATGCTGGAGAGGGTGTGGAGAAAAGGGAACCCTCCTGCGCTGTTGGTGAGAATGTAAGTTGGTGCAGCCACTATGGAGAAAAGTGTGGAGGTTCCTCAAAAAAACTGAATATAGAACTACCATATTATCCAGCAATCTCACTCCTGGGCATATATCCAGACAATACTCTAATTCAAAAAGATAAATGCACCCCTATGTTCATAGCAGCCCTATTCACAATAGCCAGGACATGGAAGCAACCTAAATGTCCATCAATGGATCCATGGATAAAGAAGATGTGGTACATATATGCAATGGAATATTACTCATCTATAAAAAAGAATGAATTAATGCCATTTGCATCAACATGGATGGACCTAGGGATTATGATAGTAAGCGAACTAAGTCAGAAAGAAACAAATACCATACAATGTTACTTATATGTGGAATCCAAAATATGACACAGATGAACTTATTTACAACACAGAAACAGACTCACAGACATAGAGAACAAACTTGTGGTTGCCAAGGGGGAGGGGAGGCAGGGAAGGACTGGGAGTGTGGGATTAGCAGATGCAAGCCAGTATATATAGAATGGACAAACAACAAGATCCTACTGTATAGAACAGGGAACTATGTTCAGTATCCTGTAATAAACCATAACGGAAAAGAATATGAAAAAGAATGTATATGCATATAACTGAATCACTAGGCTGTACAGCAAAAATTAACACGTTGTAAATTAAGTATAAAACTTAAAAAAAGATTTCTTTGAAATGGTACTGAACAGGGAAAAAAACTAAAGTTGCAGGAGAATATACATTCTATAGAAAGTATGAACCAAATCTATTTTTGTGCTAAAAAAATAAAGATGTACTTTTGTGTCCATATTTCTGCACTCAAAGAAACAATCATATGCCTAACAGATAATAATGAATATTCCTAATATATGGCTATTGGGGATGATTTGAAGATTTTTTGTTTGTTTTTTAATGTACATACACTTTTTTTCCAATGTGCCTATACCATTCTGAATGAAAACACCAGGCATATTTTCAAGTAAGGTTTTCTGTCACCTGTGAAGATTCTAAAAACCCTCAGAATCCATTCTGTAGAAGGCAGCTATCCACTGCAAAACTTGTATCTTGAGAGCCACAAAGTTTTTCCTGTATTTTTTTTTTCTTTTATTAAGTCTTCTGACTCCTGTGAAGGAAGTAAACTCACTTACTAAAACTAACACGTCACGTGTTGTCAGGCTCGGAAACTTCTCTATCTTCAGAATAACCCTGAGGGGGAAATACTTCAGCCCATGTGACAACAGTTTGGAAATGCTTTGCATGTAGAAGGGGGATGTAAAAATAAGTGACATTTTCCTCTGCAAAAATTTAGGACTACAATATTTTTATGAATATTGTTGCAGATTATCTGGTGTTATAAGAGGTAAAAAGATATGGAAAATGTACAGAACGTGAACAGAACTTTAAGAGTATTCATCAAGAGTATGAAGATACATCGTTTATAAAAACACCACCACGGTCAAAAGACATTAGCCAGTACAAAACTAAGGGTACTACAGGTGTCAATACCTATGTGTAGTAATTCAGTACCTTGCATTATTCTATAGCCATCGATTCTGCTTTGTATCATTCTGTATTCATCGATTTTCTATATTTTCACAAGCCATAAATAAAAATTTGTTTCCCTTTGTCATGCCTGTTCTCCCAAAAACAACCTTCTACTGTTGGTCGTAGATTATTCAGGAAGAACAAGAAAAATAATGGGAACTAAAATAAGTAGGTAAGGAGTATTTTTCTCTATCCTAAACATTCCATCTGTGTAACTATATTTATGGTATGTAAAACACCTGTTTTTATTTCCAAGGGACCAATCTGGTTCTAACGTCGCAGCTGGTGATAGTCTGTGAGGGTGTTCAGATACTATTTCTCGAGCTAGGCAGATGGCAATCAAAAGCAACTTCATAATTTATCTCTTACCACCATCCAAGAATTTGGACAGACTCCTGGGGACAGAACTGGCAGCACTTCAGCTTAAACGGTGCAGGACATGTGTTCCGTACGTATGCATCAGGGATAACCATAAGCACGTACTAGTCTAAGGGACCAAACACCAAGGATGATAATCTCATCATAATAATGGTCAGTAATCACAGAAGTCAACACCCAGGACTAAATTGCAGATGGGCGAGAACAGTAATTTCGAAGAGCACCACTAACCTAAGCTTTCCGACGTAAATGGGCTTGACTAGGTCCTCCTCAGAACAAGCAATGGCAAAGAAGGCTCACTCCAGTTTGTGTAACGAAGGGGAAGTGGTACTAAATTAAGGTGTTAATGAATTGTACTAAAAAGCTGAGATGTCCAGATCCGGTGACAGCTTGGGATAAAAGCTGGGGTTACCAGAAAATACAACTGACCAACTATTGGGAACGGTGGTTTGGACAGTTCCTTATATAAAGGACAGTAGTGACCTCTAAAAGGAGGGCCTCTCTTGTTGAGTCAGCAAGTCAGGTAAAATCACCTTGGAAGACACAAACAATCCTCATGACCTACACCAGGAATAAACTGGTTGATAAATCTTTCAACTGTGGGCAGCTAGAATGCTCATCTTTAGGGTGTGTGGGATTACTGAAACACTGGACACATGTACAGTTGGTGAAATTGATGAAAACAAGAGAGACAACCCTAAAAATGAGTAAGAGGGAATAAGAATATAAAAGTAAAGAAACACCCTTAAATTTATTAGCACTTTTGACCTGATTAGCCTAAGTGAACCAATCCAATTTTCAACAAGTTTAATAGTGTGTATTGTGTCTGCTTCATGCAGTGCTTAAAGCATTTAAGAAAATCAGATACAGCAGACTGTGGTTTGAATTAAATAGAGAAAAAGTCATTAGGTGTGCAGTCGATGTTTAAATGCCGATAGACATCTAATCTGTTTAATTAATAAGCTTTTGCTTTATTGATAATATAAATATGGATATTTAGAAGAACGCTATACAGGTAAATGAGGTATCAAAGTAAAAACAGTGGTCGATCAAAATTAAAAAGGACGGATGCATCAATATCTCACATTGTGTACAGCTAGTAGAAATGGAAAAGATTAAAACTAAACTCTGGAAGTATATGTTGGTAAAGGACAGATTAAACTAAGGATACAATGTCCTCTGAAATATGGTCAGTAGATCCTGTAAATGCAGGGGATATCATCACTAATTGAAAATATGTGATCTAAAAATATTTATATTAGGTAACAGGACACAAACAAGATTACTCCATGAAAGTATTTGTTGGTTATTAATAGAATTAATTCGTAACGGAGATGTTCACCGTCGAAAGGAAAGTAGGTGGTATAATTCAGCATTTGAAAGAATAAGATGAAAAAACACAAAGTCAAAGGACAATAAGTAAAATTGAAGACTATGTATGCTTAATCCTACATCTGGATGGGAGGTGGGTGCGACTTGAAAAAGAAAAACGTAACTGAGGGTTTCAAAGCCATGGTGGGGATAAAGGTAAGTTCAAGCTGTGTCAGAGACTGCCACACTGAGGCATATTCAATAGGCAGTTGGATAAATGGGGCTAGGGGTCATATAATGGCAAGTCTGGACCAGAGCTAGAGCTTGGGTGTCATCAACTGATCACATCTGTAGATCCACTAACCTACTGAGAGTGAGTGGGAAAGGCTAAGGGCTCGCAAGATGATCTGAGATGCCCCAACGTTAAGAGGTTGGGTTGAAGGGAAAAAAAAAAGCTAACACAGGACGCTAAGAACATCATCTAGGGACACAGGAGGAAAACCACGGGAGAACATGCAGGTTTGGGGAGAGCATGTGGAATACTGCCAGGACATCAAGCAGGATCAGCAATGAAAACGCCCCTGGGTTTGTCCCCTTACACCTTTCCACTTGACAGGAGTAGTTCTGATGGAAGGACAGTGCACACGCCAGACTAGGATGGAAGAGGGTTTATGGAAAGTAATCAATGGAGGTGGGACGAGTCTGGCTCTGAATGGGAGTAGAGAGAAATGGTGGTGCCTCAAAGCAGAGTGGGGCCCTGGAGAACTTTTTTTCACTTGTCATGTGAGAGATACTGAAGCCTGGTGGTGATGGAAAGTATGAAAGAGAAGGGGAGAGGTTGATGATGCAGGAGAGAGTAGGTGAATGATAGAAAGAGCTCCCTGAAAGGGTAAGAGGTGTGGGGTGACAAACAAAATGCACAAATTTTGCTTTATGAGGCAGGGAGAGACATTCTCTCCATTTTAGTAAGAGGGAAGGAAAGGAAAATGGGAGTGAGTACAGGAAGATTTAATAGATTGACTACGAGAAGGGGGTGGAGTTCCCATCAGATGCATTTTATTTCCTCATGGTGTGGAAGGTGAGGATACAGCCTGATTCTGAGAAGGACTGGGGGAAGCATGATATCTAAGCAGATGAGGAAGGGAACAAAACTGTTATCGCAGTGGAGTAGCAGAAGAGTGAATTCACTAGGAAACATTCTGAAACATTAAAACTAATTTAAGGGCTCCCCTGGTGGTGCAGTGATTAAGAACCTGCCTGCCAATGCAGCAGACACGTTAGAGACCTGGTCCGGGAAGATCCCACATGCCGCGTAACAACTAAGCCCGTGAGCCACAACTACTGAGCCTGTGTTCTAGAGCCCGTGAGCCACAACTACTGAAGCCAACGTACCTAGAGGCCATGGTCCGCAACAAGAGAAGCCACTGCAATGAGAAGCCCGCACACCGTGACAAACAGTAGCCCCCACTCACGGCAACTAGGGAAAGCCCGGGCACAGCAACGAAGACCCAGCACAGCCATAAGTAAATAAATTAATTAAAAAAAATAATTTAACAGAATTTAAAATCAGAAAAATCAGTTTAAAATTTCAGTTTAAAATCAGAAAACTAACTTTTGCAAAATTTGGGTACAATAAAAATATAACACAAACTATTTTGTAAAGTCTTAAACTTTAAATTATTAAGTAAACTGCTAACGTGATTCTACCGTTGGTGGTAGAAAGATGAATACTGTCATTACTAATCATTAAAATAAGTTACTGCAGAAACATCCTCCCACATATTAATAGACTTTTTCCTCAAATGGTCATGGAATTTGGATATTCATTTTCTATTAATGTCAAAGGTAAAGCAGTTTTCTCTAATGAGTTTAGAATCTGACTCACCAACACTACAGTTCTATGTACAGAATGTTTTATGGACTTTCACATCAGAAAGAACACATCCTGCAGTTGTGGTACTTCCATGTTTCTCTCCCAGACCCACACCTCATTTCTCCCAATCAGTTATTCCATCCATCCATATCCAGAGCAGCTCTGGCACCAGAGTGCTTTCTTAGCATCCTAGGATCCTTCACACCACGACCTTCCACTCTCCTATCTCCAATTTCCCACCATCAGAGTCCTTATTCTGTTTGCACATGTTGGCTCTTTAATTGTGGTACAAAGCAACATATTGGTTTCGTGAATAGTCAAAATAAATGATCTCGGCTAGTCTCGCGGGCACACATTTTTTTTTTTTTTTTTTTTTTTTCTTATTTTTT
>NW_006775372.1:2283627-2371982 GCF_000442215.2 Lipotes vexillifer
TTTTTTTTTTTTTTTTTTTTTTTACATAGCTGTTCTACACTTAGATGCTTTGTCTTTTGTTCTGAAATGAAAGCCAACACCCTGTTCACTCTCTCTTTTCTACCCAACCAATCTGTTCTAGTCCACGTCTCCCTGCCTGAGATCTTGATTCTCTAAAGGAGCTCCTTCTCAGTCTTGCACCAGTGCCTTCGACTCATCCTGTTCCAACTTTCACCAGAAACTTGCTCAACAGATGGACACTCTTGGTGCTCTCTTCATTTCCTCCATCCACAGGATCTTCCTCATGTGCTGACAAAGATGCCACAGACATTTCTTTCCCAATTTCCCTACTGACCCTGACCAAAAATAATATCTATCCACACAACTAACTTTCAAGTTTAGTCTCCTCTCTCCATCTCTTTAATAACAAACACCTTGGAAAAATCGATCTATAAAATATAGCAACACTGTATAACCTGCCATTTACTACCCTCGCAGAACAATTTCTTATTCCCATCACTGTGGAATGCACCATCTAAGAAGCATTTCTCAAGACTCAATAATCTCCTGGGAATGTAGTTAAAATACAGACTCTGTGAGGTTGGGGATGAACCTTGAGATTCTACATTTCTAACAAGTTGCTAAGCAACGCCCAGGACCACAGTTTGAAATGCAGGAGCCTAAAGCATCATTACTCAAAGACATATTGGGTTTTTCTCCAAAAGCTGTCATTTCACAATGAAGACTAGAACTTTGTTTTCATATTTTCATCTCTTTTCACTCTTCAACTCATTGCTATTATTTTCCAGAGCCCATTCCTCCAACAAAACAGGCTCTCACCGCTAGTCTATCTCTATGATGTCACATCCAGTGGCTTTCCCGTCTGTATTTTAAATGACCTTCTCTGTTGAATTCAACACAGTTGACTACTCATATGATGAAAATGTACAACTCTGGCTTCCCTGGAGGAAGAGATTCTTTTAATAGCATTACTGAGCAAACATCAATTTTATTCTTTATAAAAAGCCAGTAATGAAAATATTTCAGCATGTACCACTTTCCATAGTGTTTGAGCCTCATGCCAAAAAGGTGAACATGGCCTCAAAGCCTGAAGTGTCAGAATATCCAGCCCCAAGCCCACGCGACATCAGAGATGGCATGTGACCCAATCACGCCCAATCAGAATTGCCTCTTGTAATTTTCTATTACATCTATTAAAAACAGTATTCTCCTTATGCCCTGTGACCACTAATATAGTAAAATACAAGTTTTGCTCAGAGAGCAGCCACTTTACTCACCTGGGGAGAACCAGTACTAAAGATAGTGAATACCTGGTGACTTCACCTGGGCAGCTGTGTGTTCCAGATAGAGCCTGGTCTGTGTGCCAAATGTTCCAGTGATTCCTCCTTTCTTTTAACCCTCTTTGGCTGAAGGTCATTTGAACCGGGGTTCCCTCATGTGCAACAAAAAGTTTTGATAATTAATTGTCCTAAAAATTATCTCTTTATTTGGCTTCCCTTAAATAAGAAACATCCCTAATGCTTCCTTAGAAAAACAGACAAAAGACACTAAGAAATTACTTATCCTTTTTTGCTAATTGTTTGGATTTTTTTGTTTGTTTGTTTTTGTTTTGGCTGCACCACTCGGCTTTTGGGATCTTAGTTCCCTGACCAGGAAATCAAATCATAGCTGATAGCAGTGAAAGTGTCGAGTCCTAATCACTTGACTGCCAGGGAATTTCCTAGATTTGTTTCTGTAGTTCTTTTTTCTTCCTTTCTTCTTTTGTCCTCTTTAATCAAAACTTGTGAGCAAAAGCAGTTCTAAGAGGGAAGTTTATAGCAATTCAAGGTGACCTCAGAAAACAAGCAAAATCTCAAACAACCTAACCCTACACCTAAAGCAACTAGAGAAAGAAGATCAAACAAAACCCAAAGTTAGTACAAAGAAAGAAATCATAAGATCAGAGCAAAAATAAATGAAATAGAGACTAAGAAAACAATAGAAAAAAAATCAATGAAAGTAAAGGCTGGTTCTTTGAAAAGATAAACAAAATTGATAAACCTTTAGCCAGACTCATCAGGAAAAAAAAGGGAGAGGGCCCAAATCAATAAAATTAGGAGTTAAAAAGGAGAAGTTACAACTGACACCACAGAAATACAAAGGACCATAAGAAACTACTACAAGCAACTGTATGCCAATAAAATGGACAACCTAGAAGCAATGGACAAATTCAATCTTCCAAGAAAAACCAGGAAGAAATGAAAAATATGAACAGACCAATTACAAGTACTGAAATTGAATCTGTGATTTAAATACTCCCAGCAAACAAAAGTCCAGGACCAGATGGCTTCACAGGAGACTTCTATCAAACATTTATAGAAGAGTTAACACTCATCCTTCTCAAACTCTTCCAAAAAATTGCAGAAGAAGGAATATTTCCAAACTCATTCTATGAGGCCACCATCACCCTGATACCAAAACCAGATAAAGATATCACAAAAAAGAAAATTACAGGCCAACATCACTTATGAACATAGAGGCAAAAATCCTCAACAAATAACTAGCAAACTGAATCCAACAGTACATTAAAAGGATTTTACACCCTGATCAAGTGGGATTTATCCCAGGGATGCAAGGATTTTTTCAATATTTGCAAATCAGTGTGATACACCACATTAACAAATTGAAAAATAAAAGCCATATTATCCTCTCAATAGAAGCAGAAAAAGCTTTTGATAAAATTCAACATGCATTTATGATAAAAATTCTCCAGAAAGTTGGCATAGTGGGAAACTACCTCAACATAATAAAAGCCATATATGACAAACCCACAGCTAACATCATACTCAAAAGTAAAAAGCTGAAATCATTTCCTGTAAGATCAGCAACAAGACAAGGTTGTCCACTCTTGCCACTTTTATTCAACATAATTTTAGAAGTCCTAGCCATGGCAATCAGAGAAGAAAAAGAAATAAAAGGAATCCAATTTGGAAAATAAGTAAAACTGTCACTGTTTGCAGATGACATGATACTATACAAGGAAAATCCTAAAGACACTACCAGAAAACTACTGGAGCTCATCAATGAATTTGGTAAAGTTGCAGGATAAAAAATTCATACACAAAAATCTATTGCATCGCTAAACACTAACAACGAAAAATCAGAAAGAGAAATTAAGGAAACATTCCTATTTACCACTGCATCAGAAAGAAAATACCTAGGAATAAACTTACCTAAGGAGGTAAAAGACCTGTACTCTGAAAACTATGTGATGCTGATGAAAGAAACCGAAGATGACACAGATGGAAAGATATACCATGTTCTTGGATTGGAAAATTCAAATTGTCAAAATGAATATACTACCCAAGGAAATCTACAGATTCAATGCAATGCCTATCAAATTACCAATGGGATTTTCCACAGAACTAGAACAAAACATTTTTAAATTTGTGTGGAAACACAAAAGACCCCAAAGAGCCAAAGCAATCTTGAGAAAGAAGAGCAGAGCTGGCAGAATCAGGCTCCCTGACTTCAGACTATACTACAAAGCCACAGTCACCAAAGCAGTACAGTATTGGCACAAAAACTGACATATAGAGCAGTGGAACAGGATAGAAAGCCCAGAAATAAACCCACATACCTATGGTCAATTAATCTACAACAGAGGAGGCAAAAATATACAGTGGAGAAAAGACAGTCTCTTCAATACATGGTGCTGGACAGCTACATGGAAAAGAATGAAATCAGAACATTCCCTAATACCATACACAAAAAATAAACTTAAAATGAATTAAAGACATAAATATAAGACCATATACTATAAAACTCCTCGAGGAAAAAATAGGCAGAACACTCTTTGACATAAATTGCAGCAATATCTTTTTGGGTCCATCTCCTAGAGTACAAATAAACAAAAGGGACCTTTTGTTATTATTAAAGTTAAAAGCTTTTGCAAAGCAAACCATAAACACAAAAACCACCTACAGAATGGGAAAAAAATATTTGCAAATGATGCGACCAACAAGGATTTAATTTCCAAAATATAAAAACAGTGCATATAACTCAATATCAGAAAAAGAAACAACCCAATAAAAAAATTGACAGAAGACCTAAATAGACATTTCTCCAAAAAAGACATACAGATGGCCAGTAGGCATGTGAAAAGGTGTTCAACATCGCTATTTATTAGAAAAATGCAAATCAAAACTACAATGAGATATCACCTCACACCAGTCAGAATGGCCATTATCAAAAAGTCCACAAATAAATGCTGGAGAGGGTGTGGAGAAAAAGGAACCCTCCTACACTGGTGGTGGGAATATAAAAAGTGGTGCAGCCACTATGGAGAATAGTTATGAAGTTTCCTTAAAAAACTAAAAATAGAGCTACCATATGATCCTGTAGTCTTATTCCTGGGCATATATCCGGAGAGAACCATAATTCAAAAAGATACATGGGGCTTCCCTGGTGGTGCTGTGGTTGAGAATCTGCCTGCCAATGCAGGGGACACAGGTTCAAGCCCTGGTCTGGGAAGATCCCACATGCCGCGGAGCAACTGGGCCCATGAGCCACAGCTACTGAGCCTGCGCGTCTGGAGCCTGTGCTCCACAACAAGAGAGGCTGCGATAGTGAGAGGCCCGCACACTGCGATGAGTGGGCCCCGCTCGCCGCAACTAGCGAAAGCCCTCGCACAGAAACGAAGACCCAATTCTGCCAAAAAAAAAAAAAAAAAGATACATGCACCCCAGTGTTCACTGCAGCACTATTTACAGTAGCCAAGACATGGAAACAACCTAAATGTCCATCAACAGATGAATGGATAAAGAAGATGTGGTAATATATGTACAATGGAATCTTACACAACCATAAAAAAGGATAAAATGATGCCATTTGCAGCAACATGGATGGACCTAGAGATTATTATACTAAGTGAAGGAAGCCAGACATAGACAAGTATCACATGATTATCACTTATATGTGGAATCTAAAAAAAAAAATGATACAAATGAACTTACATACAAAACAGAAATAGACCCACAGACATAGAAAACAAATTTATGGTTACCAAAGGGGAAGAGGGAGGGAGGGAGGGATAGATCAGGAGGTTGGTTTTAACAGATGCACACAACTATATATAAAATAGATAAAACAACAATGACCTACTGTATAGCATAGGGAACTATATTCAATATTTTGTAATAACCTATAAGAAGAATCTGAAAAAATAGATGTATACATATATATGTATAACTGAATCACTTTGCTGTACACCTGAAACAAACAAGATTGTAAAGCAACTATACGTTAATAAAAAATAAACTATAAAGAAAAAGAAAAAAAATCACTTATGCTTTCTTGGCTGTCATTGAGCATTTATTATGCCAGATGAATGTTACCAGCTATTTTTCACATTTTTAAAATAAAAATATTGATCATGTGATCAAAGTCTTGTGGCTTGTGGTTGCCAAGGAGGATGGGGGAAGGGAGAGGGATGGACTGGGAGTTTGGGTTTGGAAGATGCAAACTAGTACGCTTAGAATGGATAAACAACAAGGTGTTCCTGTATAGCACAGGGAACTATACTCAATATCCTGTGATCAACCATAGTGGAAAATAATATAAAAAGTATATATATGTGTATATATATACATATATATAACTGAGTCACTTTGCTGTACAGCAGAGATTGGCCCAGCATTGTAAAGTATATTTCAATTGAAAAGAAGAAAAGGACAGAGGGATCAGCCAAAATAGGCTCCCACTGACCAAACTGAGGAAAATTTGAGCATAAAAATGCATGATGATCGTAGATTATAATCCATTAAATAGAAGAGGGAAGCGCAAGTCCATACACATCTAAACAAATGGAAATCTTAGTAAAGAACATGATATTTATGTGATTTAAAAATACTTCCCCACAAGGTAGTTAATGTAAAAGGGAACAGAGTAAGTTCATTGGCAAGAAGCTTGGCAGACATCCTTTTGAACCAGGGTTAAGCCACTTCTCATCTGGTAGATGCAATGAGAAGGCAGCATCACCTACCTCACTGAGGAGGAAATCTCCTGTGATTTTCCTGCCAGTCATGAGAACACAGCAGATAAACTCCAAAGGAGGGAAATCCTATAAAATAAGTGTAGTGGGTTGAAGAGTATATCCCTCTGATATTCATGTCAACCCAGCATCTCAGAATGTGACCTTGTTTGGAACTAGGTCTTTGCAGATATAATTAATTAAGAATATCAAGATGAGATCATCCTAAATTTAGGGAGAGTCCTAAGTCCAGTGACTCATGTCCTTAAGGGAATATCAGAGGACAGAGACACACAGGGAAGAAGATCCTGAGAAGACAGAGGTAGATATTAAAGTGATACTGCCACAAGCCAAGAAATGCCCAGGACTGCCAGCAACCACAGGAAGTTAGGGGAGAGGCCCTGGAGCAGCTTTTCCTTCAAAGCCTCCAGCAGGAACCAACCTCGCCAACACCTTGATTTTTGGACTTCTGGTCTACTGAACTGTGAAAGAATAAGTTTGTGCTGTTTTAAGCTACCCAGATTGTGGCAGTTGTTACAGCAGCCCTAGGAAACTAATATAACAGACTCATAATTTTCCAAACTCCAAGGTACATGAATTCAAAAAAAAAAAAAAAGACTATAACATGGTCTAGACTGAAGGAAACTGAAGAGATGTGAAGACCAAGTGGAACCTATGATTCTTACCTGAGTTGTTTGTCATAAAAGACATTCTTGGGACAACTGGTGAAACATGTTGAAATATGTCAACTCTGAGGACACACATCAATATTAACTCCCTGATTTTATTATATTGTGCATGTGTAGGAGAACGTCCCTATTTATAGGAAGTATAAGGGAAAGTGCCTGGCAGTTGGTGGGACAGCAGGTGGGGGAACTGACTCACAGGTGATTGGGGATAACTTGCTACTCAGTAGCCAATATTTATGATTCTTTAAAGTTGCTATTGTTTAAAAATGTCCACCTGTCTAGTAACCAGGGAAATGTAAGTTGAAGCAAAAATTGGATTAGAAAAAATTAGTAAGTCTGAGGAAACCGAGTATCGATAAAAATAAGGAGTGGTAGGACTTCCTGCTCAGTGCTATGTGTGTGAAAGAGGTGCGTCTGCCTTAGAGCGGAGTTGGCAGTATCTACTCAAGTTCAAGCTATGTGTAACCTGTGACAACTCAGCAGTCCCACCTGTGCATAGGTACCCTTGAGTTTTACACACATTGTACAAGAAAACATGCCTGAAGAGGGTCGCACCAACGTTATTTCCGAAGCTTGGAAAGCTGAAATGACTGAAATGTCCATCGATAGAAACATGGATAAAGAAATTGTGATATGTTGATACAATAGTTGAAAGGATTGAGGCTGATGTACAGTTATAACAGGGATCCATCTTGACAATAAAAGGCCAAGTGAGAAAAATGAGTTAAAAAGGAAACAAACCAATCCAAAAAAGGGCAGAAGACCTAAATAGTCATTTCTCCAAAGAAGATATACAGATTGCCAACAAACACATGAAAGACTGCTCAACATCATTAATCATTAGAGAAATGCAAATCAAAACTACAATGAGATATCATCTCACACTGGTCAGAATGGTCATCATCAAGAAATCTAGAAAAAATAAATGCTGGAGAGGGTGTGGAGAAAAGGGAACACTCTTGCACTGCTGGTGGGAATGTGAATTGGTTCAGCCACTATGGAGAACAGTATGGAGGTTCCTTAAAAAACTAAAAATAGAACTACCATATGACCCAGCAATCCCACTACTGGGCATATACCCAGAGAAAACCGTAATTTAAAAAGAGTCATGTACCATAATGTTCATTGCAGCACTATTTACAATAGCCAGGACATGGAAGCAACCTAAGTGTCCATCAACAGATGAATGGATAAAGAAGATGTGGCACATATATACAATGGAATATTACTCAGCCATAAAAAGGAACGAAACTGAGTTATTTGTAGTGAGGTGGATGGACCTAGAGAATGGACCTAGTCTTTCATACAGAGTGAAGTAAGTCAGAAAGAGAAAAACAAATACCATATGCAAATGCATATATATGGAATCTAAGGAAAAGAAAAGTCATGAAGAACCTAGGGGCAAGACGGGAATAAAGACAAAGACCTACTAGAGAATGGACTTGAGGATATGGGGAGGGGGAAGGGTAAGCTGGGACAAAGTGAGAGAGTGGCATGTACATATATACACTACCAGATGTAAAGTAGACAGCTAGTGGGAAGCAGCCGCATAGCACAGGGAGATCAGCTGGGTGCTTTGTGATCACCTAGAGGGGTGCGACAGGGAGGGTGGGAGGGAGGGAGATGCAATAGGGCACAGATATGGGAACATATGTATATGTATAACTGATTCACTTTGCTATAAAGCAGAAACTAACCCACCAGTGTAAAGCAATTATACTCCAATAAAGATGTTTAAAAAAAAAGATACGCACTGAATGATGACATTATGTAAATGTTAAAAGACACACAGAAATACTTTATTATATCTGTATATGTGTTTGTGTATGCATATAGATACGTGTTTATTACAGGCCAATTTCAGTAAAATTGTTACCTTTGGGAAACGGGAGAGAAGGGGAATAAAAGACGAGGAGCTTTCGATTTAAAATGTAATATTTTTGTGTGTTTTTTAAATGTCGAAGTATATATGCTAATTGCCAACAGTTGAATTAAGGTATGAAATGTGAGGTTGTCCCTTTTAAGGCTGTCTATATTTTTCTTTTTCCAGTATGGAAAAATACTGTACAAGGAAATAGACTGTTTTCAAAAGGAAAGTTCATTCTGACAAAATAAAGCAAAAAAAAAAAAAAAAAGTGTGGGGTCGTGCCATAAAAGGAGAGATGTATGGACATGGATGCCTATCTCTCTGATACAGCATTCAGAACATTTCTGACCACCCACACACAACAAAATGAAAAAGAAAATGCGTTATTATTATTCATGAGTTTGCATTATCTGTGCCCACACCTCATCAAGCTAACCCAAGAGGAAAGGATCCAAAGAAGATCCATCACCAACAGTACCACCACCACCCCACCCCACCCCCCGCCACAAAGACAGCCAAACTACTGCAAGGCGGCATCTCTAACAACGTCTACAGAATGGCACCTTCGTGTGGTTGGGCAGGTGTTATGCACAACAAAAACATGGAAGATCGGCAGTACAATGAGAAAAATACAGTAACTTCCCAGCAGATGGCAAGAAAACACCTTGAGGAAATGCAGCCATGTTTTGAACTCCTAGGAAGGTGCCAGGGGAAGAAATGGTGACACTTTATCTGAGGCCACTCCTGTTATTCTATAGCACACTATTCTATTTGTTTTTGTGATTTAATACCATCTGCCTTTCTTAAACCTTGTTTATTTGCACAGCTACTTGTTACTATCTTCTACTGTCTTACCCTTTAAACAAATATTCCATGAAGTCAGGGACCTATACTGTTTGTTCACTTTCACATCTCAACTATCTAGCACAGATGCTGGCACCCACTAAATTCTCAATCAACACTGATGGCATAGACCCAAAAACAACAGATGAAACATCTTCTATCCAGTCCTTCTAATGCATGTAAACATCTTGCAGATCACTGGTATTTTGAAATGTACATTAAAACTACATTGGCGCTGGGCTTCCCTGGTTGCGCAGTGGTTGAGAGTCTGCCTCTTGATGCAAGGGACACGGGTTCGTGCCCCGGTCCGGGAGGATCCCACGTGCCGTGGAGTGGATAGGCCCGTGAGCCATGGTGGCTGAGCCTGTGTGTCTGGAGCCTGTGCTCCGCAACGGCAGAGGCCACAGCAGTGAGAGGCCCGCGTACCGCAAAAAATAATAATAATAATAATAATAAACTAAAAAAATTTTAAAACTACACTGGTGCCATACCAATACTTAAATGACACTGAAAAATAATATGGATGTTAATTAATGAATTATTGCCTCTGAGCAAATGGGATAGATCAGTGTAAAACCTGATATTTAAGCAATGTATTTCACCATATTGCATATGGAGTTGATTCTAACTCCATATGCATTCATTTTTAATAGCAAGCTTATATTTTACTGACAAGGAGAGTACAGGCATTGTAAAACATAACAAATTATATTGTTGGTGTATAAAATAACAAATGACAATGAAATCAACTGTACTCTTTCATACAAAAATTGTATGAGCTTGCAATACTAAATTGTTCAAGACAGAATATAGCCAACTGATTATATAATCACTGTTCAAAAGTGACCATGACCTATATAAGATATCAACTATTTACATATTTAAAGCTAAAGTCACTATTTGAAAACCCACAATGTGGCTGAAAAATAAAAATTACTTTTTGAGTTATATTATTAATTGAGTAAAGGTTTACGTTATGGGATTATTATCACCACTTCAGTAAATATTTATAGATGAATTAAACTAAGGAATTTTTATTTATAGCTCTCTTACCGCAGGTAGTAAAATAATATATTAATAGAAAACTGTTGTGGTTTTGGAGTAGAAATTATTTCCATGCAATGTTCTATAGCCATAAAGTTAGATAAAACATATTTAAGAACTTAGGCTGAGATGATAAGAGAGGGAGGAACCAAGATGGCGGAGCAGGAGGACGTGCCCTCATGCCCTCTTGCAAGAACACCAGAATCACAACAAGCTGCTGGACAGTCATCGGCAGGAAGACACTGAAACTCACCAAAAAAGACCCCACATCCAAAGACAGAGGAGAAGCCACAATGAGATGGTAGGAGGGGCACGATCACAGTAAAATCAAATCCCATAACTGCTGGGTGGGTGACTCAAAGACTGGAGAACACTTATACCACAGAAGTCCACCCACTGGAGTGAAGGTCCTGAGCCCCACATCAGGCTTCCCAACCTGGGGGTCCAGCAAAAGAAGGAGGAATTCCTACAGAATCAGACTTTGAAGCCTAGTGGGAATTGACTGCAGGACTTCAACAGGACTGGGGGAAACACAGACTCCACTCTTGGAGGGCACACACAGAGTAGTGTGAGCATCAGGACCAAGGGGGAAGGAGCAGTGATCCCATAGGAGTCTGAACCAGACCTACCTGCTAGTGTTGGTGGGTCTCCTGCAGAGGCAGGGGGCTTTGTTTCACTGTGGGGACAAGGATACTGGCAGCAGAAGTTATGGGAAGTACTCCTTGGCGTGAGCCCTCCCAGAGTCCACCATTAGCCCCAGCAAAGAGCCCAGGTAGGCTCCAGTGTTGGGTTGCCTCAGGCCAAACAACCAACAGGGAGGGAACCCAGTCCCACCCGGCAACAGTCAAGTGGATTAAAGTTTTACTGAGCTCTGCCCACCAGAGCAACAGCCAGCTCTACCCACCACCAGTCCCTCCCATCAAGTCTCTTAGACAGCCTCATCCACCAGAGGGCAGAGAGCAGAAGCAAGAAGAACTACAATCCTGCAGCCTGTGGAACAAAAACCACATTCACAGAAAGATAGACAAGATGAAAAGGCAGAGGGCTATGTACCAGATGAAGGAAAAAGACAAAACCCCAGAAAAATAAGTAAACGAAATGGAGATAGGCAACCTTCCAGAAAAAGAATTCAGAATAATGATAGTGAAGATGATCCAGGGCCTCGGAAAAACAATGGAGGCAAAGATGGAGAAGATGCAAGAAATGTTTAACAAAGACCTGGAAGAATTAAAGAACAAACAAACACAGATGAACAACACAATAACTGAAATGAAAACTACACTAGAAGGAATCAATAGCAGAATAACTGAGGCAGAAGTAGGGATAACTGACCTGGAAGACAGAATGGTGGAATTCACTGCTGTGGAACAGAATAAAGAAAAAATGAAAAGAAACGAAGACAGCCTAAGAGACCTCTGGGACAACATTAAACGCAACAACATTCGCATTATAGGGGTCCTAGAAGAAGAAGAGAGAGAGAAAGGACCCGAGAAAATATTTGAAGAGATTATAGTCAAAAACTTCCCTAACATGGGAAAAGAAATAGCCACCCAATTCCAGGAAGCGCAGTGAGTCCCATACAGGATAAACCCAAGGAGAAACACACTGAGACACACAGTAATCAAATTGGCAAAAATTAAAGACAAAGAAAAATTATTGAAAGCAGCAAGGGAAAAACGAAAAATAACATACAAGGGAACTCCCATAGGGTTAACAGCTGATTTCTCAGCAGAAACTCTACAAGCCAGAAGGGAGTGGCATGATTTATTTAAAGTGATGAAAGTGAAGAACCTACAACCAAGATTACTCTATCCAGCAAGGATCTCATTCAGATTTGATGGAGAAATCAAAAGTTTTACAGACAAGCAAAAGCTAAGAGAATTCAGCATCACCAAACCAGCTCTACAACAAATGCTAAAGGAACTTCTCTAAGTGGGAAACACAAGAAAAGGATCTACAAAAACAAACCCAAAACAATTAAGAAAACGGTTATAGGAACATACATATCGATAACTACCTTAAACTTGAATGGATTAAATGCTGCAACCAAAAGACAGAGGCTTGCTGAATGCATACAAAAACAAGACCCAACTATATGCTGTCTACAAGAGACCCACTTCAAACCTAGGGACACATACAGACTGAAAGTGAGGGGATGGAAAAAGATATTCCATGCAAATGGAAATCAAAAGAAAGCTGGAGTAGCTATACTCATACCAGATAAAATAGACTTTTAAATAAAGAATGTTACAAGAGACAAGGAAGGACACTACATAATGATCAAGGGATCAATCCAAGATGAAGATATGACAACTATAAATAGATATGCACCCAACATAGGAGCACCTCAATACATAAGGCAACTGCTAACAGCTATAAAAGAGGAAATCGACAATAACACAATAATAGTAGGGGACTTTAACACCTCACTTACACCAATGGACAGATCATCCAAAATGAAAATAAATAAGGAAACAAAGCTTTAAATGACACAATAGACTGACAGATTTAATTGATATTTATAGGACATTCCATCCAAAAACAGCAGATTACACTTTCTTCTCAAGTGCGCACAGAACATTCTCCAGGACAGATCACATCTTGGGTCACCAATCAAGCCTCAGTGAATTTAAGAAAATTGAAATCATATCAAGCATCTTTTCTGACCACAACGCTATGAGATTAGAAATGAATTACAGGGAAAGAAACATAAAAACCACAAACACATGGAGGCTAAACAACACGTTACTAAATAACCAAGAGATCATTGAAGAAATCAAAGGGGAAATCAAAAAATAACTAGAGACAAGTGACAAGGAAAACACGACGATCCAAAACCTATGGGATGCAGCAAAATCAGTTCTAAGAGGGAAGTTTATAGCTATACAATCCTACTTCAAGAAACAAGAAAAATCTCAAGTAAACAATCTAACCTTACATTTAGAGGAACTAGAGAAAGAAGAACAAACAAAACCCAAAGTTAGCAGAAGGAAAGAAATCATAAAGATCAGAGCAGAAATAAATGAAATAGAAACAAAGAAAACAATAGCAAAGATCAATAAAACTAAAAGCTGGTTCTTTGAGAAGATAAAATTGATAAACCACTAGCCAGACTCATCAAGAAAAGGAGGGAGAGGACTCAAATCAATAAAATTAGAAATAGGAGAAGTTACAAGAGACACCGCAGAAATACAAAGCAACCTAAGAGACTACTGGAAGCAACTCTATGCCAATAAAGTGGACAACCTGGAAGAAATGCACAAATTCTTAGAAAGGTATAAACTTCCAAGACTGAACAAGGAAGAAACAGAAAATATGAACAGACCAATCACAAGTAAGGAAATTGAAACTGTGATTAAAAATCTTCCAACAGGGCTTCCCTGGTGGCGCAGTGGTTGAGAGTCTGCCTGCTGATGCAGGGGACACGGGTTCGTGCCCCGGTCCAGGAAGATCCCACATGCCGCCGAGCGGGTGGGCCTGTGAGCCATGGCCGCAGAGCCTGCGCGTCCGGAGCCTGTGCTCTGCAACGGGAGAGGCCACAGCAGTGAGAGGCCCGTGTACCGCAAAAAAAGAAAAAAAAAAAATCTTCCAACAGAAGTCAAGGACCAGATAGAATTCACCTGTGAAGCCATCAAAGATTTTGAGAAGAGCTAACACTCATCCTTCTCAAACTCTTCCAAAAAAATTGCAGAGGAAGGAACACTCCCAAACTCATTCTATGATGCCACCATCACCCTGATACCAAAACCAAAGATACTACAAAAAAATAAAATTACAGATGAATATCACTGGTGAATATAGGTGCAAAAATCCTCAACAAAATAGTAGCAAACAGAATCCAACAACACATTAAAAGGATCATACACTATGATCAAGTGGGATTTATCCCAGGGATGCAAGAATTCTTCAATATATGCAAATCAATCAATGTGATACACCATATTAACAAATTGAAGAATAAAAACCATATGATTATCTCAGATTCAGAAAAAATTTTTGACAAAATGCAACATCCATTTATAATAAAAACTCTCCAGAAAGTGGGCATAGAGGCAACCTACCTCAACATAATAAAGGCCATATACGACAAACCCACAGCAAACATCATTCTCAATGGTGAAAAACTGAAAGCATTTCCTCTAAGATCAGGAAAGAGACCAGGATGTCCACTCTCACCACTATTATTCAACATAGTGTTGGAAGTCCTAGCCACAGCAATCAGAGAAGAAAAAGAAATAAAAGGAATACAAATGGGAAAAGAAGAAGTAAAACTGTCCCTGTTTGCAGATGACACGATACTATACATAGAGAATCTGAAAGATGCCACCAGAAAACTACTAGAGCTAATCAATGAATCTGGTAAAGTTGCAGGAAACAAAATTAATGTACAGAAATCTCTTGCATTCCTATATACTAATGATGAAAAATATGAAAGAGAAATTAAGGATATTACGGAAACACATTTACCATTCAACAAAAAAAATAAAATACCTAGCAATAAACCTACCTAGGGAGACAAAAGACCTGTATTCAGAAAACTATAAGACACTGATGAAAGAAATTAAAGATGATACAAACAGATGGAGAGTTATACCATGTTCTTGGATTGGAAGAATCAATATTGTGAAAATGACTCTACTACCCAAAGCAATCTACAGATTCAGTGCAATCCCTATCAAATTACCAATTGCCTTTTTTTACAGAACTAGAACAAATCTTCTTAAAATTTGTATGGAGAGGCAGGCAGAAGATGGCAGAAGAGTAAGACGTGGAGAACACCTTGCTCTCCACAGATACATCAGAAATACATCTACACGTGGAACTGCTCCTACAGAAGATGCACTGAACGCTGACAGAAGACCTCAGACCTCCCAAAAGGCAAGAATCGCCCCACGTACCTGGGTAGGGGAAAAGAAAAAAGAAAAAACAGAGACAAAAGGATAGGGACGGGACCTGCACCAGTGGGAGGGGAGGTGTGAAGGAGGAAAGTTTCCACACACTAGGAAGCCCCTTCGCGGGCGGAGACTGCGGGAGGCGGAGCGGGGAGCTTCGGGGCCGCGGGGGAGAGCGCAGCAACGGGGGTGCGGAGAGCAAAGCGGGGAGATTCCCGCACAGAGGATCGGGGCCGACCGGCACTCACCAGCCCGAGAGGCTTGTGTGCTCGCCCGCCGGGGCAGGCGGGGCTGGGAGCTGAGGCTAGGGCTTCGGTCGGAGCGCAGGGAGAGGACTGGGGGTGGCGCCATGAACACAGCCTGCGGGGGGTTAGTGCGCCACGGCTGGCCGGGAGGAGTCCGGGGAAATGTCTGCACCTGCCGAAGAGGCAGGAGACTTTTTCTTACCTCTTTGTTTCCTGGTGCGCGAGGAGAGGGGATTGAGAGCGCCGCTTAAAGGAGCTCCAGAGACGGGCGCGGGCCGCGGCTAACAACGCGGACCCCAGAGACGGGCATGAGACGCTACGGCTGCTGCTGCCGCCACCAAGAAGCCTGTGTGCGAGCACAGGGCACTATCCACACCCCCCTTCCGGGGAGCCTGTGCAGCCCGCCACGGCCAAGGTCCCGGGATCCAGGGACAACTTCCCTGGGAGAACGCACGGCGCGCCTCGGGTGGGTGCAACGTTATGCTGGCCTCTGCCGCCGCAGGCTCACCCCGCATCCGCACCCCTCCCTCCCCCCGGCCTGAGTGAGCCAGAGCCCCCAGATCAGCGGCTCCTTTAACCCCGTCCTGTGTGAGCGAAGAACAGATGCCCTCCAGCGACCTACACGCAGAGGTGGGGCCAAATCCAAAGCTGAACCCCGCGAGCTGTGCAAACAAAGAAGAGAAAGGGAAATCTCTCCCAGCAGCCTCGGGAGCAGATTAAATCTCCACAATCAACTTGATGTACCTGAATCTGTGGAATACCTGAATAGACAACGAATCATCCCAAATTGAGGAGGTGGATTTGTGAGCAAGATTTATTATTTCTTCCCCTTTTCCACTTGTGAGTGTGTATGTGTATACTTCTGTGTGAGATTCTGTCTGTATAGCTCTGCTTTCACCATTTGTCCTAGGGTTCTGTCCGTCCGTTTTTTTGTGTATGTGTTTTTTTTTTACTTAAAAAATTTTTTTTCTTAATAATTTTTTTAATACCTTTATTTGATCTTACTTTATTTTATTTTATTTTATCCTCTTTCTTTCTTTTTTTCTACTTTTTCTCCCTTTTATTCTGAGCCGTTTGGATGAAGGGCTCTTGGTGCTGCAGCCAGGAGTCAGTGCTGTGCCTCTGAGGTGGGAGAGCCAACTGCAGGACACTGGACCACAAAAGACCTCCCAGCCCCACGTGATATCAAACAGCAAAAATCTCCCAGAGATCTCCATCTGAACACCAACACCCAGCTTCACTCAACAACCAGCAAGCTACAATGCTGGAAACCCTACGCCAAACAACTAGCAAGACAGGAACACAACCCCCACCCATTAGCAGAGGCTGCCTAAATTAATAAGTCCACAGACACTCCAAAACACACCACCAGATGTGGACCTGCCCACCAAAAAGACAAGATCCAGCCTCATCCACCAGAACACAGGAACTAGTCCCCTCCACCAGGAAGCCTACACAACCCACTGAACCAACTTTAGCCACTGGGGACAGACACCAAAACAATGGGAACTATGAACCTGCAGCCTGCAAAAAGGAAACCCCAAACACTGTAAGATAAGCAAAATGAGAAAGAAAAACACACAGCAGATGAAGGAGCAAGATAAAAACCCAGCAGACCTAACAAATTAAGAGGAAATAGGCAGTCTACCTGAAAAATAATTCAGAGTGATTATAGTAAAGATGATCCAAAATCTTGGAAATAGAATAGACAAAATGCAAGAAACATTTAACAAGGACCTAGAAGAACTAAAGAGGAAACAAGCAATGATGAACAACACAACAAATGAAATTTAAAATTCTTTAGATGGGATCAATAGCAGAATAACTGAGGCAGAAGAACGGATAAGTGACCTGGAAATTAAGATAGTGGAAATAACTACTGCAGAGCAGAATAAAGAAAAAAGAATGAAAAGAACTGAGGACAGTCTCAGACACCTCTGGGACAACATTAAACACACCAACATTTGAATTATAGATGTTCCAAAAGAAGAAGAGAAAAAGAAAGGGACTGAGAAAATATTCGAAGAGATTATAGTTGAAAACTTCCCTAATATGGGAAAGGAAACAGTTAATCAGGTCCAGGAAGCACAGAGAGTCCCATACAGGATAAATCCAAGGAGAAATACGCCAAGGTACATATTAATTAAACTGTCAAAAATTAAATACAAAGAAAGCACATTAAAAGCAGCAAGGGAAAAACAACAAATAACACACAAGGGATTCCCCATAAGGTTAACAGCTGATCTTTCAGCAGAAACTCTGCAAGCCAGAAGGGGCTGGCAGGACATATTTAAAGTGATGAAGGAGAAAAACATACAACCAAGATTACTCTACCCAGCAAGGATCTGATTCAGATTTGATGGAGAAATAAAAACCATTACAGACAAGCAAAAGCTGAGAGAGTTCAGCACCACCAAACCAGCTTTACAACAAATGCTAAAGGAACTTCTCTAGGCAAGAAACACAAGAGAAGGAAAAGACCTACAGTAACAAACCAAAAGCAATTAAGAAAATGGGAATAGGAACATACATATCGATAATTACCTTAAATGTAAATGGATTAAATGCTCCCACCAAAAGACACAGACTGGCTGAATTTATACAAAAACAAGACCCATATATCTGCTGTCTACAAGAGACGCACTTCAGACCTAGGGACACATACAGACTGAAAGTGAGGGGATGGAAAAAGATATTCCATGCAAATGGAAACCAAAAGAAAGCTGGTGTAGCAATTCTCATATCAGACAAAATAGACTTTAAAATAAAGACTATTACAAGAGACAAAGAAGGACACTACATAATGATCAAGGGATCGATCCAAGAAGCAGATATAACAATTGTAAATATTTATAAACCCAACATAGAAGCACCTCAATACATAAGGCAAATACTAACAGCCATAAAAGGGGAAATCGACAGTAACACATTCCTATTAGGGGACTTTATCACCGCACTTTCACCAATGGACAGATCATCCAAAATGAAAATAAATAAGAAAACACAAGCTTTAAATGATACATTAAACAAGGTGGACTTATTTGATATTTATAGGACATTACATCGAAAAACAACAGAATAAACATTTTTCTCAAGTGCTCATGGAACATTCTCCAGGATAGATCATATCCTGGGTCACAAGTCAAGCCTTGGTATATATAAGAAAATTGAAATGGTATCAAGTATCTTTTCCGACCACAACGCTATGAGACTAGATATCAATTACAGAAAAAGATCTGTAAAAAATACAAACAAATAGAGGCTAAACAACACACTACATAATAACGAAGTGATCACTGAAGAAATCAAAGAGGAAATCAAAAAATACCTAGAAACAAATGACAATGGAGACACGACGACCCAAAACCTATGGGATGCAGCAAAAGCAGTTCTAAGAGGGAAGTTTATAGCAATACATTCCTGCCTTAAGAAACAGGAAACATCTCGAATAAACAAGCTAAACTTGCACCTAAAGCAATTAGAGAAAGAAGAACAAAAGAACTCCAAGTTAGCAGAAGGAAAGATATCATAAAGATGAGATCAGAAATAAATGAAAAAGAAATGAAGGAAACGATAGCAAAGATCAATAAAACTAAAAGGTTGTTCTCTGAGAAGATAAACAAAATTGATAAACCATTAGCCAGATTCATCAAGAAAAACAGGGAGAAGACTCAAATCAATAGAATTAGAAATGAAAAAGGAGACGTAACAACTGACACTGCAGAAATACAAAAGATCATGAGAGATTACTACAAGCAACTCTATGCCAATAAAATGGAAAACCTGCAAGAAATGGACAAATTCTTAGAAAAGCACAACCTGCCAAGACTGAGCCAGGAAGAAATAGAAAATATGAACAGACCAATCACAAGCACTGAAATTGAAACTGTGATTAAAAGTCTTCCAACAAACAAAAACCCAGGACCAGATGGCTTCACAGGTGAATTCTTTCAAACATTTAGAGAAGAGCTAACACCTATCCTTCTCAAACTCTTCCAAAATATAGCAGAGGAAGGAACACTCCCACACTCATTCTAAGAGGCCACCATCACCCTGATACCAAAACCAGACAAGGATGTCACAAAGAAAGAAAACTACAGGCCAATATCACTGATGAACATAGATGCAAAAATCCTCAACAAAATACTAGCAAACAGAATCCAACAGCACATTAAAAGGATCATACACCATGATCAAGTGGGGTTTATTCCAGGAATGCAAGGATTCTTCAATATACGCAAATCTATCAATGTGATTAACCATATTAACAAATTGAAGGAGAAAAACCATATGATCATCTCAATAGATGCAGAGAAAGCTTCCGACAAAATCCAACACCCATTTATGATAAAAACCCTGCAGAAAGTAGGCACAGAGGGAACTGACCTCAACATAATAAAGGCCATATATCACAGACCCACAGCCAACATCATCCTCAATGGTGAAAAACTGAAAGCATTTCCACTAAGATCAGGAACAAGTCAAGGTTGCCCACTCTCACCACTCTTATTCAATACAGTTTTGGAAGTTTTAGCCACAACAATCAGAGAAGAGAAGGAAATAAAAGGAATCCAAATCAGAAAAGAAGAAGTAAAGCTGTCACTGTTTGCAGATGACACGATAGTATACATAGAGAATCCTAAAGATGCTACCAGAAAACTACCAGAGGTAATCAATGAATTTGGTAAAGTAGCAGGATACAAAATTAATGCACAGAATTCTCTGGCATTCCTATACACTAATGATGAAAAATCTGAAAGTGAAATTAAGATAACACTTCCATTTATCATTGCCACAAAAAGTATAAAATATCTAGGAATAAACCTACCTAAGGAGACAAAAGACCTGTATGCAGAAAATTATAAGACACTGATGAAAGAATTTAAAGATGATACAAATAGATGGAGAGATATACCATGTTCTTGGATGGGAAGAGTCAACACTGTGAAAATGACTCTTCTACCCAAAGCAATCTACAGATTCAATGCAATCCCTATCAAACTACCACTGGCATTTTTCACAGAACTAGAACAAAAAATTTCACAATTTGTATGGAAACACAAAAGACCCTGAATAGCGAAAGCAATCTTGAGAATGAAAAACGGATCCTGAGGAATCAGGCTCCCTGACTTCAGACTATACTCCACAGCTACAGTAATCAGGACAGTATGGTACTGGCACAAAAACAGAAATATAGATCAATGGAACAGGATAGAAAGCCCAGAGATAAACCCATGCACATATGGTCACCTTATCTTTGATAAAGGAGGCAGGAATGTACAGTGGGGAAAGGACAGCCTCTTCAATAAGTGGTTTTGGGAAAACTGGACAGCTATATGTAAAAGTATGAGATTAGAACACTCCCAAACACCATACACAAAAATAAGCTCAAATGGATTAAAGACCTAAATATAAGGCCAGAAACTATCAAACTCTTAGAGGAAAACATAGGCAGAACCCTCTATGACATCAATCACAGCAAGATCCTTTTTGACCCACCTCCTAGAGAAATGGAAATAAAAACAAAAATAAACAAATGGGACCTAATGAAACTTCAAAGCGTTTGCACAGCAAAGGAAACCGTAAACAAGAAAAGACAACCCTCAGAATGGGAGAAAATATTTGCAAATGAAGCAAGTAGACAAAGGATTAAACTCCAAAATTTAGAAGCAGCTCACCAGTCATGTACCAAAATGTTCATTGCAACTCTGTTTACGATAGCCCGGAGATGGAGATAACCTAAGTGCCCATCATCGGATGAATGGATAAAGAAGCTGTGGCACATATATACAATGGAATATTACTCAGCCATAAAAAGAAATGAAATTGAGCTATTTGTAATGAGGTGGAGAGACCTAGAGTCTGTCATACAGAGTGAATTAAGTCAGAAAGACAAATGCTAACACATATATATGGAATTTAAGAAAAAAAATTGTCATGAAGAACCTAGGGGTAAGACAGGAATAAAGACACAGACCTACTGGAGAACAGACTTGAGGATATGGGGAGGGGGAAGGGTGAGCTGTGACAAAGCAAGAGAGAGCCATGGACATATATACACTACCAAACGTAAGGTAGATAGCTAGTGGGAAGCAGCCGCATAGCACAGGGATATCAGCTTGGTGCTTTGTGACCGCCTGGAGGGGTGGGATAGGGAGGGTGGGAGAGAGGGAGATGCAAGAGGGAAGAGATATGGGAACATATGTATATGTATAACTGATTCACTTTGTTATAAAGCAGAAACTAACACACCGTTGTAAAGCAATTATATCCCAATAAAGATGTTTAAAAAAAAAAGACAACCCTCAGAATGGGAGAAAATACTTGCAAATGAAGCAAATGCCAAAGATTAATCTCCAAAATTTACAAGCATCTCACGCAGCTCAATATTAAAGAATCAAACAACCCAATCCAAAAATGGGCCAGAGACCTAAACAGACATGTCTCCAAAGAAGACATACAGATGGCCAAGAAGCACATGAAAAGCTGCTCAGCATCACTAATTATTAGAGAAATGCAAATCAAAACTACAACGAGGTATCCCCTCACAGCAGTTAGAATGGGCATCAACAGACAATCTAGAAACAATAAATTCTGGAGAGGGTGTGGAGAAAAGGGAACACTCCTGCACTGCTGGTGGGAATGTGAATTGGTACAGCCACTATGGAGAACAGTATGGAGGTTCCTTAAAAAACTACAAATAGAACTACCATATGACCCAGCAATCCCACTACTAGGTATATACCCTGAGGAAACCAGAATTCAGAAAGAGTCATGTACCAAAATGTTCATTGCAGCTCTATTTACAATAGCCCGGAGATGGAAACAACCTAAGTGCCTGTCGTCGGATGAATGGATAAAGAAGATGTGGCACATATATACAGTGGAGTATTACTCAGCCATAAAAAGAAACGAAATTGAGCTATTTGTAATGAGGTGGATAGATCTAGAGTCTGTCATACAGAGTGAAGTAAGTCAGAAAGAGAAGGACAAATACCGTATGCTAACACATATATATGGAATTTAAGAAAAAAAAAAATGTTATGAAGAACCTAGGGGTAAAACAGGAATAAAGACAGAGACCTACTGGAGAACAGACTTGAGGATATGGGGAGGGGGAAGGGTGAGGTGTGTTAGGGCGAGAGAGAGACATGGACATATATATACTAACAAACGTAAGGTAGATAGCCAGTGGGAAGCAGCCGCATGGCACAGGGAAACTGGCTCGGTTCTTTGTGGCTGTCTGGAGGGGTGGGATAGGGAGGGTGGGAGGGAGGGAGACAAAGAGGGAAGAGATATGGGAACATATATATATGTATAACTGACTCACTGTGTTATAAAGCAGAAACTAACACACCATTGTAAAGCAATTATACCCCAATAAAGTTGTTAAAAAAAAAATAAAAATAAAATAAAAAAAAATAAAAAATGCAAGACCTGGGGTCAGTATAGCATGAATTAAAAATAATGAAGGAATGATGATTCTGGATTGAATTGTTATTTGCTAGGCTACTCGGTTGACTTGGCTCTTCGTGTCTAGTGGTATCTTATCCATTTAAGTTCTTAGAGTACCTATGTCTGGTACACAGAGTAATGGCTGAACACTTGGTGAAGTATGGCCTTGAAGGAATAGGGAGAGAAATATAGAGAAACCAGGACAGAGAAAGAGCTGGGGAGATAAGGACAGAGAATATTAACAACAGGGAGGCGTCAGAAGAGCCTGACGATCACATTAGCTGGCAAGCACGTTTCCGGAGGGCGAGGGCTAAGGAAGACATACCTAATTTCAAACTCTGGGCTTCCGGTTACTCTCTGCTATTCACCTTTCTACCTCCACCCCAGAAACAACTGTGCACACCTAGGAAAAGCAAGCCTTTGTTGCTCCACCCCTTGTTAAAGGCCTTTCATGATGCTGACTATTTCTCACATCCTTCCTGGCCCGCCTGAGAGGGAGTGGGGTACAGCCTGAGAACATGCTTCCTTCCATTCTGGAACTACCGGACACTGGTGTCTCCTGGAAACACCCGTGCATCACGTCTAAAGGGTGCTGCCAAATTATCCGTGCAGAGAATGTGTACACCACGAACCTCATTTTCAGCATTCCATGGTTTCCCCAGAGAACCCCTTACATTTCCAACGGGCTTTCAAAGGATGTGGTGGTTCTCTTAAAACGATTCCTTATCACCTGAGTGTAACCTTCTTAATGACATTGCCAAATTCAACCAAAATGCCTCATTTCCTTGCACAAAGTAATGATTTAAATATTAAAAATTACAAATATTACAAAAACTAATAACAAAACAGTTATGATAGGCTTTTAAAAAAGGATTTAATTAGAAACCTCCATCAAGAACGGTCTGAAATGTGTTTTGCGTTTTAAAGTCTTAAGCGTTGTATTCAAACCAACTTTCTTTAAGTAAAAACTTGATGGCGTCATCAAAGCCACGATGATATAGTGATTCCATTGTCGTCTCGCTTGGTGGGAAAAGGGCTTGGTGAAGCCTCACCAAGTTTGCCATGGACAGCTAGGATAGAAAGACAAATGGAAGCTGGAGGATATTACGGTACAGGTAAATGGACAGCATCTCTGTAACCGAAGCTTTCTTATCATAGATGCTATTAGCAATTTAAAAACAAATCAGGAGGAAGAAAATTAAATCTAAAAATTCACCCCCACCCATACACTGCATGAGGGTTTCTCAGCCTGGGGACCACTGACATTTTGGGCCAGATGCTTCTTTGTGGTGGGGCCGTCCTGTGTACTGTAGGACGCTGAGTAGCATCCCCGGGCTCCACCCACTAGATGCCAGCACACACCCCAGACGTGATGACCAAAACCGTCTCCAGACACTGCCAGTGTCTCCTGCGTACAATATCACCTCCTGTTGAGAGCTATTCGACGCGATTAAGGGAATCCACACTTTTATTTAAGTTATTCTGTTAGGTCCTAAGTTTATCTCTTACCTACTTAATTCCTGCCATCTTTTAAAACAATTAAGTGATCTAATTTAAAAGTGCACTGAAATCCTGCCCAGTATACTGACCTGAAAAATAAGTGAAGAAATGGAAAATGTTTCACAAATAGACTCTTGATAGTAACAGTCATGTCCATATGCATGACACATGTGGATTATTTAAAATATTTATGCAATTTGTACATAAAACTGAGTTGCCAAAGTTCTGGAAGCATGTGGAAAGTTTTCGGAGATGAGGAGTCTTCAGTTATCAGTGAACATCATTACTCACCAGTATTTCCTGCTTGGCGATGGTCACGTAGAAATCCAGCGGCCCTTCGTCCTGCGGGGAGATGTCCACTCGCCCGCTGAATGCTGAGACAGTCACTGTCCGGCCTACAGGCAGGAGGGGCAGGCTGTTGGTAAAGCCTCCGTCTACCCACTTCTGTGGAAAGCACACAGCTCATCAGCACCTGTCGACAACATCCCTCCCACGTGAAGAAAATGAGCATGCATTTCCCCAAAAGGACTCTTTCCTTCTAACAAGGCATGGCTTGGGAACGCCCTTAACTTACGATTTATCAGGACCCGTCAGATTAGATTTGTTTTGGAAGCAAAGCAAATCTTTGTATGCATATCATTAACCCATATAATAAGAACCCTGAACGGAATCAGGACGTCTCTCCAATTGTTTAAAAGCTTTAAGTAGATCATTTCACATAAGAAGTACCTAAATTTTTACTGATGACGGTGCTGGCATAAGAAGCCACGTGTAATTAGGCTGGGATTCATTATCTAATCAGAATGCTAGATAAAGTCAGGTTTACTCTGACACTGAGCAAACCGTCCCCAAAACAGGAGTTTGTGCTGCTGTGGCTTGTGGGATCTTAGTTCCCCGACTAGGGATGGAACCTGTGGCCCCCTGCAGTGGAAGCACAGAGTCTTAACCACTGGACTGCCAGGGAAGTCCCAGGAGGTTCTACTTTTATCCTAAGAACTGGAAATCGGCATTTTCTGTAGTAAACTTCAAAATAAATAGCACTGCCAGAAACCCTTCCATTTCCACAGCGGTTCCTGAGTATGTAACGTCTTCAAGCCTTGAAGAATTGGAGAGGAGAGGTGCTGTGTTCAACAGGAACATCACTCAGAAGACATTCTGTGCTTTCAGACCCAAGCCCTAAGGAAAGGCGTGGACAGAGCAGGTCAGAGAAGCTTCTAGAGGCTTGTGCAGAATTGTACACTGGGAAAGGACTGAAGAAACACAAAGATAATACTCCTTACACTGTTTCAAGGCAAAAGAGTCTCCATCTTTCCTTGAGCCCACATGTTAACCGAATCAGCTCTAACAATAAATAAATAAGCAAACATGCAACACTGAAGTTCAAATGCTCCCAGCTGTATCTGAATTGGAAATACCCTGCAGGTGATGTGAGAAAAAAAGCGGGGGGCTGGAAAGTGTGGAGAATGCTGCACAAAAGAATCTTTTGTGGAGAAAGCAAGAAGGTGGGGTGATGAGCAAGAAACCAGTTAGAATAAAGCATCCTGGGGCTTCCCTGGTGGCGCAGTGGTTAAGAATCCACCTGCCAATGCAGGGGACATGGGTTTGATCCTTAGTCCAGGAAGATCCCACATGCCGCGGAGCAACTAAGCCCGTGCACCACAACTACTGAGCCCATGTGCCGCAACTACTGAAGCCCACGTGCTGCAACTACCGAAGCCCGCGAGCCACAACTACTGAGCCCGCGCACCACAACAAAGAGTAGCCCCTGCTCCCCGGAACTAGAGAAAGCCCACGCCCAGCAACGAAGATCCAACATAGCCAAAAATATAAAAAATAAAGCATCCTTAACTCAGTTAAAACTGTTCATTCCTCTTCTCTAACATGTCTTTTTAAAAATCCTTCTTGTTTTGATTTCTAGAGCTGGTTACTAAATGATCAGTACAGCATTGTTTACAAAGGCCTCAGCCAGCCACCAACTCCCCCCAGAGGGAATAAAAGTAAGTAAATAAAAGGTGAAAATGTGTTGAAAATTTCTGTTGAGGGAACTGCATTTTGGTGGAGGAGAAAACATAAATAGATTAGATTAAAATGAACCTGACCTAGATAATTCGCTTATTGCCATTATTTTTAAAAGAACAAAACACATATGTTTATTATAGAGCACACATATATGTTTGTGTATAGTATGTGTATGTGGAAATATGCATACATATATACACACGCACACGACTATACAAACACAGTCTAAAAAAGGGAGGTTTGTAGTGAGAAGGCCCCCAGATATCTGGTTCTGTGCCTTATTGACCTGGAGCTTTTTTTTTCTTCCCTGATTGCTTTGGGTGTAGACACCAACTTCTGGAATAGGATAGTACCTAGAGAGAGAACAAAAAGACACCTTCCAAAATTACCTTTCTTATCCTCAGTGGAACATCTCACCAATGATGTAAAAATTCATACAGGTTTCATCAAGGGAAATTAAAAATAGGTACCAAGGGTCATATAACTTAACTGAGAGCTCACCTGATTTATTCAACTTAAGGAAAAGAAGGGCAGTCTGGCTCATTAAATTGCAAAGTGTTCTAATCTACCATAGGGCTTAAATGACTGAGGTCTCAGGGAACTGAAAATCTTTTTCTCCCAGTTTCGTTCGCTCTTGTTAGCTTATTGTGATTGGATAAATGGCTAGGGAAAACAGACAGCTTATCAAATGACTTGATTCAATTTTCAGCGTTACTGACTCCTCTGTCACCATAACCCCACCAGCTCAGTTCTAAATGCAGTGTGCATCTTACTCCTGGTTCATGAGCTCCTGAGCTGTATCACTCCCAACAACCACACACACACACTCGGGCACTCAGATTCTAGCAAAACTTCTAGAAATGACGCCAACAGCAGCCAACATTCCTCCGTGCAAATATACTGCGTGTGGTACAGACGGTTTAAAATTCTGCACTTTATATACTCCTGGCCATGATTCTCTGACTGTTGGTAATACATTCCTCCAGGTCAGTCCCCCATTCCCACCTCTACAGACTAACCTGGTCTAGAAAGCGTATTCAGCTGAGGGAAGGGAGGGGCCTGACAGAGTCCATAGCAAGCACACAAGGGCACTGGCAAGTCGCCACTGTATGGCTGTAGACACGAAGCAAGGTCTCCGAGGAGCACACTGTCAATCATTGTGTGCACGGGGGCCCCTCTTCCTGGGCTTCATTAAACACCCAAGGTAAACCGAACGCTTTCTGGAGACATTAGGTTCTATTCAACAAGTAATTATGACGTGCCAACTGTGCACAGATGTCAGTCATCAGCAAGGCCGTGTCCCGCCTCCCAAGGTCCCTTTTTTCTCACACCTCCAGGTGCTGCATTCCCTGTTGAACTGAGGCTGACCTTTCATGTTCCCGTCTAAGTATTCAATCACATAGCAGGAAATTCAACTGAGAACATCTCACCCTTTAACTATTCCTAGGCTTCCGGTCATAAACCTGGAGCAGTGGGGATGGGGCGGGACAGAAATAAAATAAGGGAGATGTTTTTTTTTAAAGGAATGACCAAGGCAAAGTAAAGCAAGAGGCACAGCACAGATGCAAACATTAGAGATCATCCTGGGAAAGTTGCCCCCTTACTAAGCTTGGTGACCTCAGTGAAGTGAATGAATGTTTCTACAACTCAATTTCCTCATCTGTAAAATACGGGGGTAATAATCCCTACAGCACATGGGAGTGGACTCTAATGCATCCAATAGAAAGCAATAAAAACAGGAAGTTTTACTTTTCCTGGTAAAAGAAATACAGAAGGTGGCCTGGTAAGGTCCCCCTCCTCAAGTCACTCAGGGCCCAGGTCTTTCCATCTCATTATTTGTCTCTATCTAGGGTATGATCTGTGACCTCATGATCCACAACAGCTGCCAGAGCTCTGGTCATCATCACATCTAAGTTCCAGGCAGCAGGAAGGAAAGAAAGGTATACAACCTCCCTTCCTGTAAGTCCCACAGTAATTCAGCCTACCTCTCACTGCCAGCATGTAAGGGGATGGCCACACCTAGCTGCAAGGGAAGGTGGAGAATGTGGCCTTTTAGCTACACGGTAACAGGCTCAGAAAAAATCTGGGTTTCTGTTACTAAGGAAGAAGAGGACAGTGTATGTTGGAAGAAGCTAGGAGCCATTACCACCTGCACCTCCTTCATAATATAGTGATTACTATTTAAACACAGGACATGTTCAGCATCGTCTTAGAATATACTAGGCTTCTGGGACTCAGCTCTGTTCTAGCCTTGATTCCATCCCTCCTTTTCCCCCACCCCATCTCCTTTCCATCACTTCCTTACTATACCTACATCCCACGTTCTCAGTCACCACCTCTTAATTTATCTATCACAACAGAAATTCTGTTGATTCTTGGATTCTGAATCCCCTTTTCATGATCATATACAATCTCATGAAACACCTGAGCATTTTGCATATTTTTTTCTACCATTTAGCCATTTCTGTCATGATTATAAATTATCAAGCAATAGCGTGAAGTAAAATCATTACATTTCAGATCATAAAATTAAAGTTCATAATCATAATGTAAAGTTGATTTTGATAGCATCTGTATTCGAAATTTATACGTAAAAACAAATGTTGATTTTTTTATGGCTCTAAGAGAAAATGCTACTTAACTTACTTTAAAATCATTATGTAAAGGGGGATACCTCTCCAAGTTTCTAATGACAGCAAAGATCATACTCCTTGGTAACTGAGTATCTGCTAGCTCTGAGAGGCAGTATCCAAAATAGGGAAAAAAAAAAAAAAAAAAACGAAAACAACAAGAAGAAAACACCTCCGGGGCTTCCCTGGTGGCGCAGTGGTTAAGAATCTGCCTGCCAATGCAGGGGACACAGATTCGAGCCCTGGTCCGGGAAGATCCCACATGCCACGGAGCAACTAAGCCCGTGTGCCACAACTACTGAGCCTGTGAACCACAGCTACTGAGCCTGCGTGCCACAGCTACTGAGGCCCATGTGCCTAGAGCCTGTGCTCTGCAACAGGAGAAGCCAGTGCAGTGAGAAGCCCACGCACTGCAACAAAGAGCAGCCCCTGCTCACCACAACTAGAGAAAGCCTGCACACAGTAACGAAGACTCAACATAGCCAAAAATAAATTAATAAAATAAAAACATTAAAAAAAAAAAAGAAAAACAAAACACCTCGGTTTCCATGAGTGTATGTTTATTTTATGCTGCTTTAAAAAATTCAATGTATATTACGTTTCTACTTGGTCACAAAGAGGGTTTTAGCCTACAATATGTAAGCCCATCACTGCAAATAACATACTGTATGCATATAGGTAATAAAGAGAGTCCAAGTTGGACCTGACGGTCCACTCTTAGGCTGTCCATCTACATGGCCTCATCCAGTTACTCAACCTCATCCTCATCTTCCCGTTTGAGACAACCGTCCCAGGGCAGACTGCTTTGGGCCAAGGATCCTACGAGAAGCACAGAAAAGGGCGGGAATGACCAGGAAAACTCAGAGAAAGAAAATCACAAGGCCTGACAAGGTCAGAACACAGACAGATCCCCAATCACATTAGCTAAGAGATTTGCAAAAGTCAGTTCCTTGGTTGTAAGATCATGCCTTCACTGAGCACAGGCCCTTTGCTGGGCCTTCAAAGTGAAAGAATGAATGACAGCTATTAAACACTTTTCCTGTACACATTTATGAATGAATACGTACATACCATGTATATATAAAACAAATGGCATTAATCATCCATGAACATGTGCCTGATCTTGAGTAGGTGTTAAAGAGTGTATTTGATGACAAAAAGTACGTATCTCTGGTGTGGGTTAAATAGATACTGCATTTGGTTCTGAGATGCATATCTCTGGTTTATGTATTAAATAGCTACTGTGTTTGATCGCACAACTTTTAACTCAGGTGTGTGTTGAATAGATACTGTGTCTTGTTATCGGTGTGTGTGTAAGTGTGCAGGAGATAGGGCACCACAGCACCTGCACTTGATTTTTTTTGTTTTTTCTGCTAAACAGAAACAAAACTATGGGGAAACAAGTCATACAAATGAAGTTGGAGCCACCAGAATAATAGTACAATTGGATCTTTCGAAGGAAACATATGAACACGGGATTTACTGATCATTTGTCAGTTGTAAGCATCTTACCTGCCCTTTGTATTCCACTGGTTTTAGTCCTGCGTAAATGGGCACAAAGCTGCTGGCTAACAGGACCTAGATGGAGAAAGAAACAGCTTGTGAAAGGAGGCATTAACACTCCTATGATATATTTCATGTCACCTACTATGAAATTAAAATCTTTTAAATGTACAAAAATTTACTATAACAATAAAATAAGTTCCATGTATTTCAAGGGCCCAGTGGGACACACTTAAATAGAAGATAACATTTATGGATATCAGAAAAGACCTTAAAGAGATATGCACAATTCATTGTTCTCCAACCCCATCCACTTCACCCGAGTAATACTGGCACTTAAATTGTAGACAGCCAAGTCATTACACAATTAAAGTCCAGGTAAGTCCAAATTCCTGAGTGTGTACAGGTTGCAAGTAAGTTATTTACAATGTTCTACCCTACACTGTAAGAATTATTTGAAAGTTTCACTCTATCTTCCAGAGAAACAAACCCCTCTGGTTATTACGGCTCAGGGGATGTTTTCATTTATGTCACCAGGATATAGCACATTTCATGGGCTAGTTACATGGCCTGGATATGTAATGAGACACTGGCAGGGAGGGGCACCAATTATACTTTATCTTCCATTTAAAAAGTCGAAAAAGATTGCCATTTAAAATATTACCGTTTCTTCCCACAGAAGAAGCTGAGTTCTGGGAGCTTTTCTGACATGTACAAGTTTTATTCTGCAATGCAGTTTTCAAATCGCTAGTGTTCTATTTGGAAAGATACAGTATTAGATATGGAATACTTAAGCTCCAATCCTTCAATTGATAATTGAAGACTCCATGGCTGTTTGTTATCAAAGAGTTCACGAGATTTTTTTTCCAAGTAGATATTATTCAGAACTGGATTACTGTCCCCAAAATGATTTGTACATCATCCACTTAGAATTCTTTAGAGATCAGAGGGCATTTCCCCCAAAGAAAGAATGCTTTAAGTATGATTTGTGAGGTTGCTCTCAAAACCCAGCAATCCCACTACTGGGCATATACCCAGAGAAAACCATAATTCAAAAAGACACATGCACCCCAATGTTCATTGCAGCACTATTTACAAGAGCTAGAACATGGAAGCAACCTAAATGTCCATCAACGGAGGAATGAATAAAAGAGTTGTGGTACATATATACAATGGAATATTACTCAGCCATAAAAAGGAAGGAAACTGGGTCATTTGTAGAGATGTGGATGGTCCTACAGACTGTCATACTGAGTGAAGTAAGTCAGAAAGAGAAAGACAAATACTGTATATTAACGCATATATGTAGAATCTAGAAAAATAGTATAGGTGATCTTATCTGGAAAACAGAATCAGAGACACAGATGTAGAGAACAAACTTATGGATACCAAGGGGGGAAAGTGGGGGATGGGATGAACTGGGAGATTGGGATTGACATATATACACTATTGATACTATGTATAAAATAGATAACTAATGAGAACCTACTGTATAGCTCAGGGAACTCTACTCACTGCTCTGTGGTGACCTAAATGGGAAGGAAATCCAAAAAAGAGGGGATACATGTATACGTATAGCTGACTCACTTTGCTGTACACCTGAAAGTATCACAACATTGTAAAGCAACGATACGCCAATAAAAGTTTTTAAAAATAGCTGATTTATTCTGAAGTGCAAGTAAATGAGAGACCCAGTCACCAGCATAACGTGATTTCTATAGGACACTCCTCTGTGGGCAGCGACCTGACACAACTGTATTGCGACACCACTGGGACTTGGCACAGACTTTCTTATGCGATGGCTCCTAGTGACCAAAGATCCCACAGACGGGAAAGGGTCTGCATCTCCTTCACAGCCAGATGCTACTGATACCTGCAGGTACCTCCCCCTTCTCCACAGTAGGAATGAAGACCCTCCATAGTGGGGAAACAGCATCCTCCCATGCTGCTGGTGTACGTGAGCGCCAGGGCATCGGTCCTGGGTGCAAGCATGGCCTCAGCCACGGGCCCCTGACAGCTGGCCCGAGAAGCATGGCGGGGCTTCAGATTGGAGTAGAAGCAAACTCAATGGTGTCAAAGCACAACGAAGGGACTCTAGCAGGAGACAAGAACGGATCATGCCAGGTGCTACTGCACATCTCTGCTGTGCCAGGCTGATGCTGGGTGCCAGAATCAGCTACACAACATCTGGGCCCCGTGTGGAGTGAAAATGCAGGTATTCAGAACCGTAAGGTGTTGAGAGCAAAGCATTAAGCCATGGTATGAAGACACCCTTGCACAAGATTTCTCAGCCTTCTAAGAAGGGTCAATGCAAACGAGCCCCCCACTTAGGCATTCATTTCAAAAACTCAGCTTTCGGTGTGGGGCCCCCATGACATTACCCACACCCTCTCCGCAAAGACGCCAAGCAGGAGTGAGCATCCTCTCCGGTGATTTGCGGAAGATCACATCCATCCACGGGGCCGACAGGATAGAAACTAAGCCTCTTCAGGCCCAACCTCGTCAGCCCCCTGGTAGCCCCGACCTGGGCAGCTGAGCATTTTTCAGAGCAAGGCTGTTCACACTTACGGTCACTGCCTTCACCCTAACTAATCTGGCCCTATCATCAGTTGGCTACTCCTTTAAAAAAATAATTACAGACCCTAGGTACGTTCTGCAAGCACAATGCAGCAATTTAATGAAGTTATTCAGCAAAAATGCAACACTGCACCATAGCGATAACTGCAACAATTTGTGGATAGCACACATATTGGGAAATTACAGTACTCAGACGTCTTTAAACAGCCAAACACACTCTATAACTGTAAGGACTTACTTCACTATAACAAGCAGACATGTGTCCTGCAAAAAAAAAAAAAAGAAAAAAGAAAAAAAATCACTACCCTTAGAAACAGAATTATATGGGTTTTTTACCTCCCGTGTGTCAAGTTATAATGTGAAGTTCACAAGTTAATGCTTAGAACTTTTTGAGCTGTTTAGATGAAAAATGCTACCCAATTACTTTGATACAGATAGTAACAGTAAGAATCCTCTGAACTGATATGAAAAGTGCAATGAACTGGAAAATACCCATCATTTCCCCCAAAATCAGTGTATTTGTTCTGTCATAGTTTATACGGGCTAGTGATTTGTATATCAAACTATGGTTAGTGGGAAAATTAGCTTTTGATAGTCAGGAACTAAGCGGCTTGTCTTATTCGATGTCAGCTTACTGCCATTTTACTGCAAACAAACAGGATTTTCAAAGGCGGGAGACAGTTCATGAAATATGTACTATTACGCCTCAACATGCTTTTACTGTCTTACCTCACTGGTGTTCCAGTGAAATGTTTCTCACCAACAAATATCGATACATCTAGGGCAGTGGTTCTCAAGTTGGGGGGGCAGGGGTCTGAGCCCCCTGGGGACATTTAGCCATGTCTGCAGACTGTTTTTGTTGAGGACGTCAATACAGGAGGGAAGGGACCTAGTTAGTGTCCTGCCCTGTCACTTAGCCCAGCACTTTAAGAATTACATGTATGTTAAACCATTGATTTAGTTTCTGTTTCCTTCTCACCAAACACACAAGGATAAAAGTAAACGTCAGCGACTTCCTATAGCAATTGTATAAAGCATTGCCAAGTGTGTATTCAATACACGTTCGGACTAGCTTTTTCCATTTTCCATTTTATAGAAAAGGGATGTTTAGAAAATTATGTGGCCTGGCTTCCTTAGAGGATAAATTGTCAACCAGTTTCATTTATGCCTGAAGTTGACTGTGGAGTTTAATGAGAATCTGGCTGTGTATTCAGAACCTGCTGGTGTAGTTGAAATTCAAAGACAGATTCAAATTTATCTTACCCAGTCTTCAAGATAATGACCAATCTTAAATTCAGTCCTTATTTCACCTTCACAGGGCTAAACATGAGAAGGTCTTGCTGTAAGAGCATGCTCACTGTGTGCAAGGCAATTCAGGACATCCTGGCAATGGAGACAGGGTGGGGGACAGCATTCTGCAGGAACGCCTTCCTGGGTGTATGTGTGTCAAAGAGCGTTCACGGATGACAAAAGACCATCTCAGAGCACATACATGGGGTGTCACTTTTAAACACAAATTCGATGATTTGTACCAATTCAGACAAGTGCCAGAACACTATCCCTCCCCCTCCATGGCACGGTTAGTTTCAAAGTCATTGCTGCTGAGCTGTGGAGGTGGCGTACGACTTTCTTTTAAATAAAGGGTTTACTTCCCTAGGTATGCGTTGCAGGAGGCTAGTACTGAAATATGTTTGGATTTCCTGATTGCATGTTTCCTTCTGCAGAAGGATAGCCCAGTATAAAATCTGGAGCTTAAAATGAGTGAGTTGAGGTGCAAGATGTATTACATTGGGACATTCAGGGCACAATATGTACACGGGCCCACAAATCAAGGAGTTGCTAAGGACCCATGAGAAGTATTTGCCTCTGTGCCTGGGCCTCCTGGCCGATGCTCCCCAGGGCTGGAATCAGTGCTCTACAGTATGGGGTTATGGGGCAATGTGGAGCTCAGCCCTGCCCCCATGGCTCTGCAGGGCTCTGCCCTAGTGGGACGTCTCTGCAGTGCCCTGTGCTGGCGGGGGTCCTGGCACTCGGGGGCCTCTGGTGGAAGGGAGCTGCCCTGATGATCTCTGAATGGCCTTTGTCCATGGTCTTGGACTACATATAGGTCCTAGCTTCTGTCTAGACGGCCAACTCATCGAACCTCCTTATCACAAGGTTATCTGGCCAGATGGCCACACCCTTCCTGTTGTGTCCTAAACAGGCTCTCTTATTCTCTTCAGTATGCATAGGCTGAGAATACTCCAAATCTTTAAGTTCTGCTTTGCTTCTGAGGAACAATTCCATCTTTAAGTATTTCTCTCTTCTCGCGTTTTACTCTAAGTAGCCAAGAGAAACCAGGCTGCTCCTTCAACACTTTGCTTAGAAATCACCTCATCAAATATCCAGTGTCATCACTTGCAAGTTCTACCATCCCCAGAACACAAGGACATGAACATAATCCTGCTATTCTTGGTCAATGTATAACACGGGTGACCTTTCCTCCATTGTCTGATAACATTTCCTCGCTTCCGTCTGAGACCTCATCACTATGGCCTTTACTATCCAGGTCTCTCTAAGAAGATGGAGGCTCTCTCTACGGTTTGTTTTTTTCTTTCCGAGTCGTCACCAGAATCACTGACGGCAATGCAGGCTTTTTCTAACATGCACCTCTCAACTCATTGAGCCCCTGCCCATTACTCAGCTCCAAAGCCGCTTCCACACTTTTAGGTATTTGTTACAGCAGCATTCTCACCTGTCAGTGCCAAGTTCCTGTCTCAGTCTGCTCAGGCTGCTACAACAAAATACCACAGACTGGGTGGCTTAGAAAGGACACAAGTTTATTTTCTCACAGTTCTGGAAATCAGAAGTCCAAGATCAAGGAGCTGGCAGATTCAGTGTCTACTGAGAACCCACTTCTATGTCCTCATGTGGTAGAAGAGGTGAGGGAGCTCTCCGGGGTCTCTTTTACAAGGGCACTAATCCCATTCATGAGGGCTCCACCCTCATGATCTAATCACTTCCGACAGACCCGACTCCAAATACCATCATATTGGGGGTTAGGATTTCAACACAGGAATTTGGGGAGAACACAAACATTCAGACCATAGCACTGAATTAAATCACCATGGACATAAGATCCCAAATACTATGGAAATCCAATCCCAAATAAAATGAGTCTTTGGGCCACATAATTGGTCCAAAGAGGTTCTCAGAAAATAATCAACTATCATTGCAGCTATCAGATGAAAGAATAATTTTTTCATGCCACCAAAAGTGAAGTTAATATAATTTAAGTATGAATCATCACACAAGCACATTGGTGAATGTACACCAGGTCAGTGGTTGAAGAGGTATAAAAATCAGATGCCTAAAGGCAGCAAAACTTGGTCATAATCCATTTCCCAAGATTTTACAGATGTAGGTGAGCACGTTGCTCATGACCAAAGATAAGGGATAAAAGAAGAAAATGTTTAAGAAAGGGTGAAGCCTACCCAGTCTGCAAAAAGAAAGCTGGGACCTTAAAATTTCATGACAGACTCACACAGGGATGCTGACCAGTGATGTGTGTGGCTTATTATCTTATTTGTTCATTATTTACTAAATATTGACTGTAATTAACAAGCTTATAGGACTTGACTATTTCAAGCACACTTTTACATGATTTTTTCAATTTACTCGCCATGGTAACACTGATTAGCTTTCATCTCCATTTCACAGTTGAGAAAACTGAGGCTCAAAGGTAATTAGCCTCAGAGGACACCATCAGGGAATGACAGACCTAAATAGGAACACTGGGAGATGCACAAAAAACAAGTGATAATCCAAGACCGTGTAACAAGACACAGATACACGGACACCCATGCACACACTGTGAGATACAGGTTTCCAGTTGGATTTTCAGGTACACAGACAGCCTATCTGTAATAAAAGGCAGCAGTCGGCTGGTGGATAATGAAGAGCTTGGCATTAAAAAGAAAAAAAAATCTAGTAATTAAGAGAACAAACAAGGCATTTATTAAAAATCACCAATATTTAGTACTCTCCCATATTCCTGTCCTGGCTAGCAATTGATCCTTGACATGCTGTACCTCTGGTTTCAATCTTAATCTCTGTCTGTCACCTACAGACTTCCAAGATCATAGACGTTAAACCCAAGGCTGAGGCCGGATCAGAGCCAGGCAGGCAAAGCCCCCAGTTACAAACTGTGGGCTGCTTCTCCTCTTGGCTTCTGGAACTCGGCGCCCTTGGGTCTCTAGCTAAGGAAGTGGGGGAATGGCCGGTGCCTTTCTTCTCTTCCCTGACACTGAATGAGGCGGTCAGAACCACCACCCCAGACAGCGGTCTCCCACTGGCCTCTCTGATCAGAACACAGCATGTCACTGCCCAGCGTGTGTGTGTGTTGGGGGAGGGGGAGATATTTTCCCGTCATATTCTGCTCCCTCTCCCTCCTGCAGTCTTCACCAGTCTTACTTTTTGAACTACATGCTCATGAGTATTCCAGGCATGCATTTCATACATTTTTATAGCCACCATCTGCTGTCAAGGAACCATCTATCCTTCCTTCCTCTGAGTTTCTGCAAAAGGTTAGAGCATTCTACTAAACATTTAAAATGCTTCTCGTACAACCTAGGATACATGTTAATTATTCAATTATTCTCCTTACAAGGTATTATACATTTGTGCCAACTAGTTCTCTTCTGTTCCATGAGCTCAAGTAATTACACCAGTTCTCTGAGTAGTTATCATCCAAAACAAAGCAAATCAAAAAAGTCCTGTTTGCTTACTGCAGTGGTTTGCTATGGCTGCTATAACAAGTTACCACAAATCGAAAGGCTAAAAACATAAATAAATGTATGACCCTAGGGTCTGGAGGTCGGGATCCAGCACGGGCCAGATCCACCTGGGCAAAAACATCCAGGTGTTGGCAGTGCTGCATTCCTTCCGGCGGGCTTGAGGGGAGACTTGGTTTCCTGCTCATTCAGATACTGGTAGCATTCAGTTCCACTGGCTGTAGGACTGAGGTCCCTCTGCCTTGCTGGCTGTCGAGGGGAGGACCCGTAGTGCCCTCCTCAACAAAGGCTTCTGCGTCTCAGAACCAGCAAACGTCTCCATTTTTAAGGACACATGTGATTAAATTAGTTTGGGCCGGCCCAGAAAACCCAGGATCACCTCCCCATCAAGACCCTCACCTTCACCTCATCTATACAATCCCTTTTGCCATGTGAGACACCATATTCACAGGTCCTGGGGATTACAGCGTGGACATCTTTGGGGGACGTCATTCAGCTCACGACACTCCCACATGAAAGGAATTAAGAGGGTGATTTTTATCTTGTGTTGGGAGAGGGGGGCATGGCTACCAAGCAGAATGTTAGAGGCCTGGACTGTGGTCCCAGCTGGGCCACTAATGAGCTGAATTACGTTTTGTCCAGATCGTTGAACATGAAGGATCCAGCTTCTTCATTCTTTTAATAGATGCCATCTTAGTTCATTGGTTTATTCATTCCCATTCACCCATGGAGCACAGGTTGACGGAGAAGACACTGTGCCAGGCGCTGGGAATACAGCAGTGGACCGAACACAGCAGTCCCTGGACCCTCCTACCCTACACCCCGACCCCGAGCTTACACTCTCGTGAAGGAAGATAGACAAAAACTAAGTAAACAGAGCAGTAAAATTCGTATGCGGAACAGTGGTAAGTAAATCAGGGCGGGATACAGGAAACAGCAGGGGCTCGGCCACTGTAGATACAGTGGCCACGGACAGACTCAAGGAGAAGGTAGTAACTGTGGGTAGATTCCCCTCTTGTTTCATGATAGGATGATAGTCTTTTGCTCCCAACCTTGTTCTCTTACCAACGAGAAGAGGTATTCTAACCACTGCAAGCCTGATGTATCTGCGTTGGCACTGACAATTTGTGACAATTCAGGCACGGATTATCAGCTTCTCCCTTTCTATTTTTTAAGCCTACACAAGAGTATAATAATATTATAGAAAAATATTTTTCTAAGCTGGAATGACTATTAATGTATAAGTGAGAGACGGGAGTGAAAATATTCTAATCTCTTAAGTCACAAAGTAATTTTACTTGTCAGCTCAACATTTCATTAGGTATTTCAAATCATATCATTCAAACATAAAATTCGAACAGTGAGTTTTGATAGTAAAAATCAATGCATATATCATCTAATTCAGGTGGAACTTGTAGCTCTCTCAATCCATCGCCTGCTGCTGTATCCAAACACGCGTCCTCTGTATCACCTGAAGCTTGCTACAATTCCCACAAGAGGAAAAAGAAGAAAATAGCCTGGCTTTTCTAAGAGAAGTGCACCCTTTCAAATGTAAAATATTTAATGTATTACCTTAGCAATGCACTGTTATTTGCAAATCAGCTGAAATATCCCAGAGACAATGATTTCCCAACCAACTTTCACATGTGTTTGGGTAGAAAGGCATCAACGCAAAATGGAAGAAAGGAAAGGGAACATTAGAGTGAAAAGGTAAGAGACCTGGATTCCCACTGGCAATCAGTACACCCTGGGGTGTGTCACACAAAATCTTTCCACCCATTTCTTCTCTTAAAAAAGCGACAAAAGGACAGTAATCTCACTTGTCCTGCCTGATTTACAGGGCTGTGGAAGGACCGAATACGGTCGTACTGAGACAAAGTCTTACACAAACTGCAGAAGTATTATCTACATCAGTGTAAGGAAGGGTTCTTGCTACTCAAGTTTAATCCCAGGATAAACGTGAGCACACGGAACATCACAAGAAAAATCGCTGAGCTACTCCGGAGGCCTCTGGGAGCCACCTGCCATAAGGTGGCCTTGGAGGGATACTGGCGGATGCATCCGTCAGATGCAGGATTTACAGAGCATGTACCATCTATCAGGCCTGGTATGCAATGCTGGGTCTAAAGAACGCGGGCGCGCTCACTGTTTGTGGAAGGATGTATATAAGCACTTGCTCATTTTCTCCAACAAGGAACGCGGCTGTGTTACCTTAACGAGGTCCTCTCGGGAGGGAAAACTGGAGACTAAGTAGTTTTCTCTGGTCTTGGTGTTGGTGATGGAGACGTGCAGGCGGTTGTGAGCCAGCTCGTGTGCGTTGGGAGGGAGAATCGCCTCCACTCCGCTCCTGAAGAAGAAAAAGGGACCCGCTGCGGCCCACCGGCCTGCAAGCTTTGTAGCTGCCCAGACTGGAGACCCGAGAAAGAGCCCGGAGACAGTGACAGCGACACCTATGGCTTACTGGACGGGGGATCTTACATGTCCAAAGCAAAAGAGTCCTGGAGAGACGCCCTATCATGTTCAGCAGGCGGCAGACCCGACAAAGCAGCCATCTTTGCCACCCGGGGGCGAAGGAGGCCACCATTTATATGGGGAATTGATGTCAGGTGGGTTCATCTGTTACCACAGAAACTAGCAGCTCACAGCCCATCAGGTTAACACCCATCGTGGAGGGCAGGTATCTCCCTTTAATAAACTACCAGGTGGAGCCACTCTGGCCCAAGGATTAGGACAGTCACAAGCTGGGGCAGGAGGCAAGCACGTTTGTGAGAGTCGGGTGCAGATGAAGCAAGGACTGGTAGAGCAGTGGATGTACAGAGAGCAAGAGAACAGCCATCTTGAGTGGCTTGGCCACGCACTGCATGACTCACCTTTAATTACTGGCCGCCTTGTAAATGTTTCAGGAGAAAGAATGCTGACTGAGCTTGCTACAACGTATCCAGAGCATCCTCTGTCTTCACAGGCTTGGGGGAGGGGGCGGGGGAATGTACTCTATATATGTACCTCAGTCGGGCCATGAAATCATAGCCGGGTGTCACTGCCCCAAAAGTCTGCCTTCGGATTTCTTCGGCAAAACTGTAGGTAAACTTGTTACATTCCTGAAAAAGAAAATTAATAGATGACCCTTTGTTTTGTCAAAAACATTACGATTCTGGTTCCAGAACCCTGTGCCTATCACACAAGGCACCTGGACTGTATAAAGCCAACCCCAGATGTCGGGTGCTTCACAGGCACGCATCCCCACGAGGCCTGTCCCTCACCCACCATTCCTGGGCCCTAGGCAAGCTATATGGTCTGCCAATTGCAATCTTTTTTTTTTTTTTCTTTTTCTTTTTAAACCACCTCACATGGCTTTGCCCACCTGTGGAAAATCCTTGAGGGCTGGGTTCTAATTGTAACTGAGCACATTTCTCTACAGGCTTCTCCAACATAATTAAATTCCTCACCCACCCCAATCCTGTGGCTTCGGGAACGTTCGGACTGCAGCTCTACAACAGTGCTGACGATTCACACCACCACCAACAACAGAGGAAGGACTTACGATGACTCTACCAGATCAGAGTCCTTGGAGATTAGCCTGGGGCACTGGTCTTTCATAAAAGTCCCCCCTGTCGGGGCTAACAGGCAGCCAGTGCTAGGATCCACTGATGTGGCCTCTGTTGCCTCGTCTTCATATAACAATTCAAGGTGGGTATAATCACCGCACTAGATGGGTAAGAAAACTGATGTTTGGAGGGTTAAGTATCTTTCCCACTGTACTATCAAAAATGAGTGTCAGTGCCAGGATTTAAACCCAGGTCTATCTTTCATTTATTAGTTCATCCATTCAGCAACCTACTGGGCACCAGGCGGTGGGCTAGGAACTGGGATTCAATGGCTGAGCATGAGATACACAGAGCCCCTGCCTTCCTGGGACTGAGGAGTCCCTCGGTGAGGAGATGGCAGGGCGCCAGGAGAGCATCCACGTATGGGGCAGATTCACGTCCCCTCCTTCCCCCGAAGGTTAGGGTAGCCCCGGACCCTGAGAATCGGTGCCCTTACACAGCAAAAGGGACTTTCCACATGCGATTAAGTTAAGGGTTGCGAGATCAGGAGACGCTCCTGGATTATCTCAGTGAGCCCAATATAATCACAAGGGTCCTTGTAAGGGAGAGAGGGGGGCAGGAGGGTCAGAGTTGGCGAGATGTGAAGATGCTATGCTTATGACTTTACAGATCGAGGAAGGAGCCAGAGCCAGGGAAGGCAGGACGCCTCTAGCACCTGGAAAAGGCGAGGACACACACTGTCCTCCGGAGCCTCCAGAGGGAGCGTGGCCCTGCTGACACTTTGATTTTAGACAGTGAGACCCTTTTCAGACGTCTGACCTCCAGAACTGTCAGAAAATAAACGTGTGCTTTTCAGAGCTGCTATGTTTACTGTCATCTGTTGCAGCAGCAACTGGGAGCTAACACAGTGGGCATCAACCTCCAACCTCACTTTGCTAGGCTGAGACCTAAGATACAGACAGGAGTTGGACAGGAGATGGAGGTGGCAGACGACAACAGGCAGAGGTAGCGGTGAGAAGAGTGCAAGCAGCTCAGACGGGGCAGAGACCAGAGAGGCAACCTCAGTGAGCCATGAGAGGGCTAAGGTCCACGTGGCCCTGGGAGTCATACTAAGAAATCTGCACCCCAGGTGAGAAGGGAACCCTCCTACACTGTTGCTGGGAATGTAAATCTCAGACCCTATGGAGAACAGTATGGAGGTTACTTAAAAAACTAAAAATAGAGCTACCATATGATCCTGCAATCCCACTCCTGGGCATATGTCCAGAGAACACCATACTTTGAAAAGACACATGCAACCCTATGTTCATAGCAGCACTATTTACAACAGCCAGGACATGGGAACAGCCTAAATGTCCATCGACAGATGAATGGATAAAGAAGATGTGGCACATAAATACAATGGAATATTACTCAGCCATTAAAAAGAATGAAATAATGCCATTTGCAGCAACATGGATCGACCTAGAGATTGTCATACGGAGTGAAGTCAGACAGAGAAAGAAAAATATCACATAATATCACTTATATGAGGAATCTAAAAAGGAATGATACAAATGAACTTATTTACAAAACAGAAACAGACTCACAGACTTAGAGAATGAAATTATGGTTACTGGGGGGAAGGATGGGGGGAGTGATAAATTAGGAGTTTGGGACTGACAATGTACACACTACTATATTTAAAGTGGATAACCAACAAGGACCTTCTGTATAGCACAGGGAGCTCCGTTCAATATTATGTAACAACCTACATGGGAAAAGCATTTAAAAAAGAATAGATACATGTATATGTATAACTGAATCACTTTGCTGTACACCTGAAACTATCACAACATTGTTAATTAACTATACTCCAGGGCTTCCTTGGTGGCGCAGTGGTTGAGAATCTGCCTGCCAATGCAGGGGACACGTGTTCAAGCCCTGGTTCGGGAGGATCCCACATGCCGCGGAGCGGCTAGGCCCATGCGCCACGGCTGCTGAGACTGTGCTCTAGAGCCTATGAGCCACAACTACTGAGCCCACGAGCCACAATAACTGAGCCTGTGCTCTAGAGCCCACGAGCCACGGCTACTGAAGTCTGCGTGCCTAGAGCCCGTGCACTGCAACGAAGAGTAGCCCCCGCTCGCCGCAACTAGAGAAAACCCACAGGCAGCGAAAAAGACCCGATGCAGCCAAAAATAAATAAATAAAAAATAAAATAAAATGTTAAAAAAACCCCTATACTCCAATATAAAATAAAAAGTAAAAAAAAAAAAAAGAAATCTGCACCCCATCCTGAGTCAACAGGGATCCCAGGGGTGGGAGAGGGGGAGGTCACAGGATGAGATGTTCAGATTTGTGTTTGGGTGAAATCACTCTGAATGCTTAGGTAGGTGGATTGTAGGCAGCAGGGGCAGACGCAGGCCTGCCTGTTCAAGAAGCCGCTGTAGACTTCTACGTGAGAAATGGGGGTGGCCCTCCCCCAGTGTATGCTCTTTCTACTAAGCCACACCGCACACCCAGCTTATTTTCTTGTATTATTTTTGGAAACCTATTAAGGAATGCACTTATCTTTGAGTTAGCTCCCTGCTGTGTCTAACGCCATGCCTGGCAAATTCTGAGGGCTGAGGAAAGGCCGGCTGCGCTGAGCTTTTAACATATCAAAGTCTAAATCTGCCTGCCACCTAAAATACACCAGTGTCAGGTGCTGGTCTTAATTATACATGCACCAGCTCGGAGCTGGATTCATTACTCACATCTCTGTCACAACACCACAAAGCTCGAAGAACTTATATACCAACAGGGAGAACTGAGCTAACAGGGACTTGAGTAGGTAGAAAACAGTTTCCTGAGAAAGCTCAAAGCCATCCTTCAAGGGGTAGATTTCAAATGCTCAAGAGAAAAGAAATAAAGTAACCTCAAGGCAAATGGCTGAAAACTGATTTTGAAAAAGGAGAAACGAGGATGCCCTAGGTGAATCCAGAGAATCATTTTCCACCTGCCAACGTGAGCGCCCGATAAAGAGTTACCCCTAAGGTCTGACCAACACAATGAGACAATACGACTGGATCTCCAATTTACCGAAAATGTAAATAAGAACAGGTAATCGGACTGATATCAAAAGTCTCAATTTCAGGTAAAGGATTGAATGTCTGAACATCACAGAATTTCAGTGAAGGGGCTATATGATCACAGTATTTCCAAATCAGTCTAATTCTAAATCACACTTAATACATTTTGAAATCTGCTGAGGATTCGAAACCAAATCTACCCAAATCCAAAGCTCGGGATTTGCTCCCACCTAAGGAAAGACTGCACTGAACAAGAGTAAACACCCCCTTAGTAGCCCCCTGCTTCAGAAAGGAAATAAAGAGCTGGGAGGGACTAGCTTGCACTTCAAAGCACCTGAGTCTGCTACTTTGGGGGGAGTTTGCACACTTCATGTATACTTTCCCTGACTTCACACTCTCATCCTGTACAATCTCTAAAATTTTCCATCACTTTTCTAGTACATAAAAAAAAGAGCAGTGGATTTCTGAATAACTGGTCTAAAGTCCAGTTTCTCTTCCATAAGCAGCTCATCAGAGATTTGAAAATAAGATTTCTGATGTTTAAAATGTTGTGGATTTCAACATTTAAATGTGACAAATTCATCCTTGGGCACGGAAATGTTAATCATTATTTGATTACTATTCCAAGCTGCTAGAGGATGTAAGTAATTAACAAATAGAATATTCTCCACCTGCAGAAGCCAGTTCTCACAGTCAGAGAATGCATGATGTCTGTCTAGAAGCAGAAAACAGACTTTAAAAACATAGATTACATTAAATGAAATACTTAACGCTTATTTTTATTACTTCTAGATAAACTGCTTGGAATTCAGGGCTTCTTCTTACTGGGGGAATGAAAAACAAATTAAATTTCAATATCATTCCTCTTAAAAGAGATTACAGGGACTTCCCCAGTGGCACAGTGGTTGAGAATCCACATTCCAATGCAGGGGACACAGGTTCGATCCCTGGTCTGGGAGGATTCCACATGCTGCGTAGTAACTAAGCCTGTGCACCACAACTATTGAGCCCGCGTGCTGCAACTACTGAAGCTGGTGTGCCTAGAGCCCGTGCTCTGCAACGAGAGAAGCCAGAGCAATGAGAAGCCCTCGCACTGCAACAAAGAGCAGCCCCTGCTCGCCGCAACTAGAGAAAGCCCACGTGCAGCAACGAAGACCCAACGCAGCCAAAAATAAATAAAAATTTAAAAAAAAAAGAGATTACAGGCCAACATTTTAGTTTATATGCCCTGTCTGTAAATAGGAGCAAGCAAAGACTTATCAGCCACATGTTCAAGGCCTTGAGAACAGGCTCTGTGCTCTTCTCATGATGAGTTAATGGAGAAATATCCTTTGCTTGAAAGAAACAAAGCTGGAATCTTAAGACTAGATAAACACTCAAGAGTAAAAGAAGGGATTTTATTTCCTTGTCTTGTTGTCACCCAAAATAATAATATTTTCCAAATGGAGAGCAGAGATCCCGAATGACTAAATTTTAAAAGAAGTCAACCTTTTCTGTTTCTCAGGCAAAGGATTATTTCTCTGCAGTTAACTTAGTATATAGTTAACAATCATCTTCGTTGTTTGGGCATAATTTCTGGATGAGAAGCACAGCCTAGTTACTACTTAATTACCTCTATTTTTTGTGGCGCTGTTAGCAGGACAGAAGCAACCAAGGATCCAGCAGAAGCCCCGGCAAAGGCCTTGACATTCTTCAGGAGCTTTTTGCCGTGTTTGTAAAGTGCGGATGCTGCCCCCAAGTGGTAAATGCCCAGAAACCCACACGCTGCAAAGGATAAGTTGATGTGCTTCATTCTAGCTGTGAAATTCGTGACACAAAACCCCAAAATGCCCGTTAAGTTGGTATAGTTTGTTCCACATGCTGTGTACTCTTATGCTAGTCATCATTCCAAGGCTTTCTTTTATATACAGAATTCTCTGTTCTAAGCATAATCTTTTCAATTAAAGTCTAATTAAACACCCAAATCTTTCAAGGAAACTTTTCTCTCTCTCACTTTGACCCACTACAATCATATTAATTAAAAAAAAAACTACAACAGTCTATATTTGTTCAGTACATAGACTATGCAACCTACTTTTTAATTACTTGGCAAAAACCAAATGGTTAAATTCCCATTGGCAAGGCATTTGGTCCTTTTTCTTGACTTTTTGATACTTTTGGGGGTGTGGGCTACTGGTAAAATCATTAGAGAAGGTAGCAAACTTCAAATGAAAGACACATGTGCTCTTTGCGAGTGCATCAGTGAATTTAAAACGTCTCGGCTCCCCACCGTTTCCATCGTGAGTATCCGTTTTTTGTTGCTGTTGTTTTGTTTTGTTTTTTTAACCTGATGCTCTCAATTATTCAATAATGCAATACTCAATTATTCAACGATGCAGTGGATGTCATAGCCAAGTTTCTCAAGACAAACTGAGGTCATGACTGGCGAGGGCAACTGGAGGCTCAAAGAAATGACATCTGCATCACCTGATACTTGCAACAAATCTAACAATGAAACTATTTCACGAAATTTCAGGGGGAACGATTTCACCACGTGTATAAAACAGTGCCCCCCCAAACTGCTCCCCCTGGATGCCCTCAGGGGTTTCTCGGAGGTCCCGGGACCTCAGATTAGGCACTTGGCCCCGGCCTGGAATTTAGGAACCGAAAACCCTCGTTCTGATGCGCAGAGCCAGGCCCTGTGCGAAAGGAGGCTCAATCGCTGCAGCCGAGCCCCGGTTTGGGTTTAATTTCCTCAGACTGGAGAGGGGAGAAGGGGATGGGTCTCCAGGGGGGCCGACCCCGCGTACGCAGGCCCAGGCCCCCCCCATCCTGTGGTCTGGGGGTGGCGGGACAAGGGTCGCTGCTGCAACACTCCACTCCCCCGGGAGCCGCCTCCGGGGGGCCGGAACCTACCCCTCGCCCGCCCCGCGCTCCGCCCTACCAATTCAGGCCTGAGGCACTTCCGTGTAGAACTCCGTCCCCCGCCACCCGCAGCCCGCCGTCCCATATCCGGAAGGCGGGGCAGGGCCGTCACTCAACCCGGACCCGCCTATCAGGGCCGGACCACGCCCTCCCAGGAAGATTCCGCAGAAGGGATTGAGGCCGGACTACCCGCGCGGGCCTGTGACGTCATCGCGCCGACGCGGGCGTCCGCTAGGCTCCGCCTGCTCCACTTAAACCGCTGGACTCGACATGGCGGCGCGGCCTCGGCCGCTTGACCTTGGTGTCCCCTAGGGCGGGTAAGGGATAAGACTTTCTCGTCTTGAGTCATACTGTCTTCGGATACCTCGGGATGCATTTTAGTCCCTATGCGCCACGTGCGGGCCGGCCCTCACCTGCAAGTTTGCTGACCCTGAACGACCCTCATTTGCTGTGTACCGGAAGTGCTTGGCCTTCTTGGCGGCTGTTCCCCGGCATTGGTTTCCCTCCCCCCTCAGCCTCGGGGCGGTCCAGCTGTCCGTGTAAGGGCGGGGTCTAGGGGCTACGTTGGGATTGAATGCCCCGCAGCTTTTGGAAACCTACCTCAGATATTTCCTTAAGCATTGTTGGAAAGGCCGCACTATGGCTTTGGGCAGCGTTCACATCCTTAGCCCGCCATAAGCTGTGGGGCCTTGGGTGCGTTATATGACCTCTCTGAGATTCCCAGGTGACTTCTCTGCAAAATGGGATGGTAAAATCCGAGATGGTGCTAAATCGTAACGTTCATGCTGCATAGCAGGCCTTCAGCAGACCAGCTTGTGTCGTCTGGTAGCACCACTGGCTCTGGGTAGATCTGAGAAGCAGCTTTCTAAGGCGGCCCTCTTGGCTTGCATTCCCGCCCGGATTCAAAGGACTGACAATTCCTTCTCTCCCTCAACAGTGTCTTCCCTATCTAATCCTAACAAGCAAGTCTTAAGGAATTGCAGAGTTTCTGGTTGAAGGTTCTCCTGACGCCCTTGTTTAAGGACAGATTTACTCTCACTGAAGTACAGAAGAGAATCCGAAAAACGCGTCTCTACCTTAAGCAGGAGAGGGAGTGAGTGGGAGCTCCCCAGATGGCCTTTACCTTGGACATTTTTCTTTCTCCCTCATTTGGGATGCTAGTGATCTGGGCTCTGGCCCACAACACTTTCTGTAAGAAAGAACCCTGGATGTTATGACTAAGGAAGAGATCTCGTGTTTATTGTAAGTAGACTTCTGAGACAGGTCCTGCAGGCACCCTGATGCCTATGCATAGCACAACTGCGTTACTCAGAATTCTTTACTGTCATTTGAATTTAGTGTCGGGGAAGGCAAGGGTGTGTATATCCAGGAAATATAGAAAGACAAGCTGTTCTTTTTTTTTTTTTTTCGATACCCGGGCCTCTCACTGTTGTGGCCCCTTCCGTTGCGGAGCACAGTCTCCGGACGCGCAGGCTCAGTGGCCATGGCTCACGGGCCGAGCCGCTCCGTGGCATGTGGGATGTTCCTGGACCAGGGCACGAACCCGTGTCCCCTGCATCGGCAGGCGGACTCTCAACCACTGCGCCACCAGGGAAGCCCAAGCTGTATCTTCTTGCATCCTTCCATTGCCTTCTAACTCTCTGGTAGGGTGTGGTCTTCCCAAGAGAGCATCCTCCATGAAACTTATTAGAAAGGAAGAATCCCAGGCCTCAGATCTCCTGAAGCAGAGTCTGCATTTTAACAGGATCCCCAGGCATTGCTCTGCACACTAAAGTTTGCAAAGCCCCGGTCTAACTCCTGGGGTGGTCTGGTTTAAAGTGATGTGGTGGCGTCGAAAATTTAAGGAGAGACAAGGTCCACAGAGCCAGAATTTGCAGTGGTGGCAGGGCCACCTATTTCCTGCTTTGGGGCACTGCCAGCAGGTTGATTCAGCAGACAGGTGAGAAATTTGTCGCTGGGGCAGGCAGGATGCACACCACGGCTTTGGGATCCTTTGCTTAAAGGAAAGATGAGATCAGCCGTTATTACCACCCCTGCTGGTGAGTGAGATCCCGCCAAATTTAAGGGTCACAGGAAAAGTGTCCACAGAGCTCCATAATGTAATTCTTAACAATTTAAACTCTTTTTTTTTTTTAACTCTCTCCTCCTTTCTCCCTTCTACGCCATGTCATACCCACATGCAACTAATTAAAGGGTTCCGTTTCCTAAAGTAAGGAAGAATATCAGACTCATTCACGTTTGTCTTTATAATCTCAGTGCCATGCATGGCACTTGGCACATAGTGTGTGATTTATAAATATTTGTTGTGATTGTTGGATTTAAGTAAATTACTCTTGTGATGTGAGTATATAGTAATTTAATTGCCTTTTCAGAACATTTTTCAGTAAATCTTTTGCCTGGTTTCGCCTCTCTTTTCTCCTTAGTAATTTATAGTTTTTTTTCTTTTATAAATTTATTTATTTTTATTTATTTGTCTTTGGCTGCATTGGGTCTTCGTTGCAGCGCATGGGCTTCTCATTGCGGTGGCTTCTCTTGTGGAGCATGGGCTCTAGGCTTGCGGGCTTCAGTAGTTGTGGCTCGCGGGCTCGGTAGTTGTGGCTCGCGGGCTCGGTAGTTATGGCTCACGGGCTTAGTTGCCCCGCGGCAAGTGAGATCTTCCCGGACCAGGGCTCGAACCCGTGTCCCCTGCGTTGGCAGGTGGATTCTTAACCACTGCGCTACCAGGGAAACCCCGTAATTTAGTTTTGAACTGGTTTATTTTCTAGCCATTTATCGAACATTTAAATAGCCATTGTTTAACAAACACAGTGCTGGTTCAGGGCACACAAAGTTGACAGGAATTCAGTTCTTCCTCATCTAGAGCCTAGAGGGTAGGGAGACAGTCGATGTGTAATTGCAGAGGCGTGATCGTGTGCTCGTACAAAGCCACACATGGGTGCTGTGCATGTCTACACTGAGCTGGGGGGCAGCAAACCCTTAGCTCTGGGAGGTACCTACGAGAGGAGCTGGCACAGAAACAAAGTGCCCAAGGCTTTCCATATCCCCAGCTTCCTCCTGCAAGATTTGATCATGTATTCTCCTAAAGAGAGAAAGGTACGGGGTAAGGGAGGGATAAGGGATGCTTGCCACACCTCTGCCCCAAGGACTGAGCCTTATCGCAAAGTGTCTGAGTGTAATCTCGTGTTCCAGTCTACTGTCCATGCGGTGGCATTTATTTTCCAACCTTGGCATCTTAGCACAGCTGAACAGCTCTGTGGGGCACATGCCATCGTTCCCCGCGACACCCGTACCCTCCCTCCGTATACGAACTCCTCACCCCTGTCACCTGCTCCCAGAGCCCTGCAAGCTGAACTTGATGCACTTTAAAGGTTAGATACACAGCCTTTCATTTCAGAGGATTGTGGCCACACAGTTGGCACACACAGCAGCGCCCTTTGCCACAGGGGCCTCAAGGTGATAGCTCGGGTCACCACGCCCTCTGTGCCTTGTTGAAGCATTCCCTTGTTTTGAGACCACCGTAGAATTCTGAGCAAGGCAGTTCTGCAGTCGTGGAGTAGAGCGTCCCACGTGAAGCCACAGAGGAGGCTCCATCCCTTCCCTCAGCTTGTTGTTTTCTCTAAGGAGGCGTCGCGATGGCCACCGTGTGGAGGGGCAGCCCGGGAATAAAGGCCGTTTAGAGGGAGTCAGGGCTGAGAGAGGGAGAGAAGCTGGCCTAGTAGGTGTGATGGCATTTCTTGAGCCTGGGGATGCAACGGCGACCATCCCTGGCTCCCTCCCACACCACACCCACCCTTTGCTCTTTGTTTTCTTGAGTGAGTTAGAACCGAGTTTCTAAATCTTGCAAGCTAAACAGATCTCACTAATGTAAGGGCCTTTTCCATTGCGCCTGTTTTCTCTCTGTTAGAAATACGCTGGAAGAACCAACTACTTGATGTAAAACTGGGTGACTCTTTTCTTGCATAGAGCTGTGATGGTACTTTTGTGATTATGTTTATTTATTTATTTTTTCATTTTAATTTTTGGCTGCACTGTGCAGCATGACGAATCTTAGTTTCCAGACCAGGGATCAAACCTGTGCCCCCTGCTTTGGGAGCGTGGAGTTTTAACCACTGGACCGCCAGGGAAGTCCCTTGGGTGACTCTTTTCTAAATGGAAGAATACTTTTTTCAAAAAGTATATGAATTATATATGTAATATATTTTCTGTGATATATGTACATATATATGCAAATGTATGTGTGTGACCAGACTGGTGACATTTGAAAACAATTCAAAACTAGGCGTCCTTAAGAAGTGTAATTTACTTGGGATTGGAGACGTCTGAAAGTGTACACTATAGATCATCTTAACATGGCATAGAAACTAAATATCAAGCTATTTCTATTAGAAAAAACATTAAAAAAATGTAACCTTTATGTATAAGCTTTGTTTTAATTTAATATGTGAAAGGTTCCAAATATACACTGAACTGAGAGATCAAGGTAGAAAGATTTTCTGAGTGTTTTCTGTTATTGTATTAGAATTACTTAATTACAGTGCTTGCAGTTGATATTCTGCGTAAGTGTGAGATAGAGCAGAGAAGCTTTCAAAATTTTCATACTTAACAGGTATCTTTTATACAAAGGGGGTTTTAGATCTTTGGTAGCCAGGTGTTGGTGTTGTGAAGTGATGGTGGGAGTGGGATACCAAATGCCTGACAGAGGAGTCCTAAATATTTTTAAAAGCCCAATAAAAGAAAATGTGTATTCTCTCTGCCCTGTTTTCTTTGTTGCTAAACAGCTCTGCCCTTGACCTGGCCGCTTGTGGTCCACAGTTGGTACAGATGGTCGGGAATAGTCCTTCTCGTTACCCTTCAGATAATTATCTTCCAGTGGAGGGGATTATTGGGGAAATAATACCCGTGTCAAACAAGTGATAGCACTGAGTGATAAACAGAATGTGAGCTTTGGTGCCAAATGCTTCATCAGATTCACCAAAATACTACTCTATTTTAATTGGGAGTACAGGATCTCATCATTACTGATGCTGTCGTCAAAAGAAACAGCCTGATTGCCAAAACATCCAATTATCTAATCACCTCATTTCAAAGGGAGAAAATAAGAATTCTGGTGTATTTTGTTTCTGCATCTACTCCTATTTGCTGGAAGCTTATTATTAATAATTATTACACCTGTTGAGGGCCCATTCCATGCCAGTCCTTTGTACCCATTGTCTCATATAACTTTTACAACGGTGCTGACAGACCTTCCTCCCCTACAGTGGTTCAGAAGTGAGTTAATGAGCTAGTAAGTTCTTATGTGCCCAGGATTGTGCTCTTTGGCCCTTGGCGGGTCTCAGAAACTTGTTATTCCTTCAGTCCTTTCTTTGGTCAGAATTTGTAATTGGTCTTCACATTTAGGCATTTATAATTTTACTAAAAAGTGGTAAAAGTGTTTAATAAATGTGATGTATAAATTTATAACATTTAGGAAACTTGTTTGCATCTGGAAAAGAAAAAAGAAAAAAAGCAAGTGTAGCAATTAACTCAAGCTACCCTTTCTGCATTTATCAATTACAGCAGTAAGTCACTCTGATTACTCCTTTTCCTGGAAGCTGTGTCATAGAGAAGGTTATTGTAAAGAGAACATAATTTCCGTGAGGAACAGTGCTATAGAAGGGGGTCATGTCACTGACCAGGGTCCTAACTCCAGATAAATCATGTATCTAATCAATTGTATTCATGCCTTTGTTGACTCTTTAAATCTACTTTAGTGTCTAATATATGACAAGGGCTGGAGTAGGCATTAGAAAATTAAAAAAAAATCTTAGTGGATAAACTGTCCATTTTTAGTTCACTGTTTTTTCTTACTGGAATGTACTTTCACACTTTTCTGCTCTATTAAGTTCTACTTATTTTTCTGGGCCTAAAAAACTCTTTTGTCTCAGTATGTCCTTTTGGATTAAATTCAAACACCTTCTGTCAGTATTAACCACACCCTTCTCTTTGTTACCATGCTTGGGGCATTGCGGTAGTATTTTTCACCTTTCATTTTGGTTAGAAATGAGGTTGCCCCTCCACCTTGCGTGTTGAGAGTTGATTTGGAGCAGGGACCGTCTTGTACTTCTTGGATTTTATTTATTTATTTGTTTGTTTGTTTATGGCTGTGTTGGGTCTGCGTTGCTGCACACGGGCTTTCTCTAGTTGTGACAGGCGGGGGCTACTCTTCGTTGTGGTGCGCGGGCTTCTCGTTGCGGTGATTTCTCTTGTTGCGGAGCACGGGCTCTAGGCATGCGGGCTTCAGTAGTTGTGACACTTTGTCTCAGTAGTTGTGGCTCACGGGCTCTAGAGAGCAGGCTCAGTAGTTCTGGTGCACAGGCTTAGCTGCTCCGCAGCACGTGGGATCTTCCCACACCAGGGCTCGGACCCGTGTCCCCTGCATTGGCAGGTGGATTCTTAACCACTGCGCCACCAGGGAAGTCTCTACTTCTTGGTTTTTGCTGGCATCTAGAAGGTAGCTAAATGTTTATATGAGTTGAGAATCTTTAGTTTATGTTTCAGATATCTAACTGGCTTAAGCAAAAAGAATGCACTAGTTCAAATATCGGGAGGTTTAGGGACTTCCCTCGTGGTCCAGTGGGTAAGACTCCATGCTCCCAATGCAGGGGTACTGGGTTCGATCCATGGTCGGGGAACTAGATCCCACATGCATGCCGCAACTAAGAGTTCATATGTTGCACATACCGCAACTAAACATGCCGCAACGAAGGTCCCGAGTGCCGCAGCTAAGACCCAGCACAGCCAAAATGGATATATATCAAATATGGGGAGGTTTAGAGGTAGGACTAACTGTAGAGGTGGCTGGATCAAGCATGCAGTGGGTGCTGGAAGGCCACCATTGTGCCATTTCCTGTTTTTCTCATCTTAGTTTCATTCTGCAGTCCGGACATCCCCAGGAGGCTGCTGGCAGCCTCACAGACTCTCAGCATATCAGTGGAAAAGTTCTTTCACTACCCATCTCTCAAACTTAGAAAAAGACTCCTGCTGGTTCTATTTTTGTCGCATGTGTGTCCCTGGAAGAGTCAGCGTGAACAGCAAATGGTGATACAGTGATGTGAGCCCATGAACGGGCGAGCGGGTACTGCAGATGATGGGCAGAGAGAAGGGGAGCATTGCCAAGTCCAGATGGAGTCAGCTGGGCAAGGCTAAACCAACACATCCACTGCAGTACCTGATAAATATTTGTTGAGTTAAACAAGCAAAAATGCAGCTATAATCTCTATATAAGACAGGGAAATTTAGTCTTTTCGATATATAAAACTTCATGATACATATTCATCTGGCGAGTATTTCCCCAAACAAATAAGAACACGACTGTGATGTTTGGGGCGTTGAAAAGTTGGTTGCGATTTTAGGTATGTTTAGGTGAACAGTACATGCTGCTTGGCTTAAATGTTCACCATTGAATTAATCAGTAGTTTTGTTTGCCTTTTTTGAATTATATGAGCTATTTTGGATATTAGAGATGGTACAAGACTGTTGCTCACCAAATAGGTGTAAATGGATGCAAATGTTTCCCTGTGATAAATTTCCATGTCGGGAGCTGTGGTTCTTGGAGTGCTACCAAGGATCTTATCCTGCATGTAGGGTCAGAGAAGTAGATGCTAAATAAATGTTTGTTTTTAACAGCTGTGACAATAATGACAATGCCTTTCTACCAAAAGCATTTTGTACAGTGGGAAGTGATCTCAAAGGTCCTCCCATCATCCCTTACTTCTGAGCATTTGGAAGGAGAGTACGGTCACCATTTAGTGAGTGTCCACGAATGTATTTCATACTTGATTTTAAAACCATAAGAAATACACCACTAACATAAACTTTCAAAATCATTCTTTACAACATCTTCACAGAATAAGACAAAGGTGATGTTATAGCAAACTGTACACAGATACATTCCCTATTCACAGAGCTACAAAATGAATGGGTAAAATGGGTTAGAAGTCTGAAGTGGAGGTCAAAGTGAAATTTTGAAAGGACCCAGGCTGACATGGAAAAGACAGCTGTAATTTCAGAATCTTCTGTCAGGGCTTGAATTCTCAGAAAGCTAGTGGCAGAGCAGTGACTGTTAGAATGTGGTAGTATTTGGGAGCCGTACTTGTTGAAGCGTATGGACTGATTCAGTTTTTCCTGGGGAAAAAAAATCCCAAGTTCTGATGAACTGTGCTATTTCCCAGTAGGCAGATATATTTAAAATAATGAACACACAGAATTCATTCTCTGTGAATAAAAGAGATGGCAAGTTCAAAGTCATTTCAACAGCATTCCTTGCTTGGGGAAGTCTACCTCCAGCCTAACATTAGTTTTGTATTTCTGCATCCCCACATGGAAGCCAGAGAGCCCTATTTAAGCTGTCATTTTAAGCGCCAAACTTGCTTTCCCATATTTTATTCACTCTCTCCCCTTGAGGGAGCACGACTGCACTCTTAGCGTGCTTTTGAAGGGCCATTGTCAGAAAGTAAACTTTTCCTAACAGAGTCCTTGGAGTAGCTGCATGGCCACATTGCACTTAAAAAACGGCTGTAAAGTAAAATTGTAAGGTCAGGGCTCTCCAAAAGGTCTTTGTAATTCTGAAATTTAATTTTCCTGTTTTTTCATGCATGTATATTCCAAATTTTATTTTATTTTATTTTTATTTATTTATTTATTTATTTTGCGTTATGCGGGCCTCTCACTGTTGTGGCCTCTCCTGTTGCGGAGCACAGGCTCTGGACGCGCAGGCTCAGCCGCCATGGCTCACGGGCCCAGCCGCTCCGCGGCATGGGGGATCTTCCCGGACTGGGGCACGAACCCGCGTCCCCTGCATCGGCAGGCGGACTCTCAACCACTGCGCCACCAGGGAAGCCTCAAATTTTATTTTTAATTTACTTTTTTCATATACTCCAAATTTTAGAAAATCAGCTCATCACCAACATGACCCCATTTTCACAGTTGTATTATGGAAAAAAAATGTGGATTCTGTAGGGTACAGCAGCATTCACAAGGTAATATTTAAAATATAAGTTAGCTTCATTTCAGCATTCTGTGAACACAGACGAGTGTAAAGATTATTTTCCTTCAGTTAGCAAAGAAACTAAAATAACATTTTTGCTTAATATTGAGTGAGAAGGATCTCATAACCACGTAGACTTCATTTCAGTGACCCCACTTGTATGGGCCACCCACCTGACATGTATTTTCTTCAAATTTGGCATGTAATTGTTAAAATCAGAGGCATTTCTATTAGTTACACATTTTTCTTGACATTTGACTTTTTTTTTTTTTTCCTGTACTTTCTATGATAGAGTGGCAAGTGACTGTGATACTTTCTGCAGCGCAAAGACTCTCTGGGCGTGCTTTTTATTTGGTTTCTATTTCTGTGCTCAAAGGCGTGGAGCAACGCCAAATTTGCATTCGCTGCTGCTTGTTGAACGTGCACTTGCGTGGTCTTTGGTGTTTGTCTCCTCCAGAGGCCTTGCCTGTGCCAGTGCACATTCAACGTCCCTAAGAACCCTGTGGGGCGACCAACAGTGGTGCTCACATGGCGACAATGGCTGAATGAGGCACAAAGCAACAAAGTAACTTTCTCGAGATCGCACGCTTGATCGTTGGCTCAGCCAGGATTCATTCCTTGACTGCTTTGCTCTGCTGTCCCCCCAGTGCCAGATGTTCAAAAGCAGATGTCCACTCACGGGGCGTTCAGGACGATAGTTGTCATAAAGACATTGATAAGTGAAGGCAGCAGTGATCCTGTCCAGCTGCACCGTCACCCCAGGAACTTTAGAGGCTCGTCCTGCAGCAAACCGTTAAACATGGAAGTTCTCGCGTCTTAGGCTTGGGGGTCTCTTCCCTTCTTTGTTTGTTCACACGAGGCAGCACTGTTCATGCCCAAAGCTTTGGTGCAGCCTCTTTGCCTAGGGCCTCCACGTCAGGTGCTGTGATGGCACGAGGATTATTGATTTGGATTGGCCACCTGTGGATGAAGGGGACTCAGGTTACGACTTAGGGCAAGCCCCTGCCTAAGCAAAGGGGGAAAACCCATCCCACCCCCTGGCACAGCTGAGTGAGGGAAGGAGGGGTGTTGAGGTAGAAAATCAGTGTGCTAATCCCCCACTTCTCATGTTTGTATGTTGGGGTGGGGTTTGTAGACAAAGATCGCCCTGCCTGTTTCTGCAGACATAACCTTGGGAACTGTGGTACACCAGTACAGTGTCTTCATTCTGCTCCTTTTGATGCGTGTAGGATGGAGCCTGGACATCAGTATTATCATTAGGAAGACACAGCTCTAAGGTGTAGCCAGGGCTGAGGACCACTGTTCTTGAGTCAAGAAGTTCTCAATTTGGCCACCATGACACCAGAGCCATGTTGCAGGTTTGGGCGATGGAGGTGCCCACATAGAAAGCCAGTGCTAAAATAAGCCTCAGCCTGGTCATCAGGGGGTCTAGAAGATTCTGCACAGCCAGTTGACCAGTCCACGTTGGTCATTCTCCACCTGACCAATGTGCACGGACTGCAAGGAAAACAACTAGAGTTACTCTTTCACTTTTCTTCTATGTCATCACTTCCAGGTTAAGAGATTGGCCAATACAGGGAAGTGATCTCAGGAAGAAAGGGAGTAATACGGTTCTCTCTTGGTTGTTTGTGTTTCTTAGTACCCTTGTGCCTTCTTTCTGCATTTGTAGGAAGTTCTGGTGGGGATGAATAACGTGTCCTCTTGAGGCTGGCAGCACCCCTGCCGGCTCAGTTCCGGGTGTGGCGTGCTTACCTCGTGCTGGCTGTGAGACTGGGTGTCTCCCACACATTGCGGGTCCACTGGAATTCTGCGCATGTTCATGGGCACCGCAGGCCCTATGCAAGAGAGCAGTGGCAAGGGAAAGCAGAAATGCACATCGCATGCATCCTCTCTGCTCATTCGTGTGTACGCTTTACTGTCCCATCGGACTTCACTTGTAAAATGCAAGCTCAGAGGTAAAATTATTAAGAATTTCAAGATGGTGACAGCAGAGCAGTAAACCAGGTGTGAGAGCCTTCTGAGCATGGGGCCCATCTAGCTAGCCCTGCTCGGAAATACTCTCCCGTATACCCAGATACTATCTTGGAGGAAAAGGGGAGAAAAGAAATTTTCTGCTACACCTGAAATGAGTCTGTCTTGATTATTGGGTTCTACTTATAAAATAATGAGCTTTTTAAAAGAATTCTCTGTTTTTGAGATTTGTTGCCTTAGTTAAGACTCCCTTGATTGCTGAGAGAAAAAAACAAAAATCATCATATGTGGACAAAGAAAATTATTGTTAGAATACAGAAGCCAAGGAGCGATGGAAGTGTAGAGGGGATGGGCACTAAAAAGGGGAAAGCTTGCAGAAACCATGCATCTGCTTTGGATTGCCAGGGTCTTTTTTTTTTTTTAACATTTTAATTAAAATTAATTTTTATTGGAGTTTGGTTGATTTACAATGTTGTGTTAGTTTCAGGTGTACAGCAAAGTGAATCAGTTATACATATACATATATCCACTCTTTTTTAGATTCTTTTCCCATATAGGTCATTACAGAGTATTGAGTAGAGTTCCATGCACTATACAGTAGGTTCTTATTAGTTATCTATTTTATATAAAATAGTGTGTATGTGTCAATCCCAATCTTCCAATTTATCCCTCCCCCCCACCCTTCCCCGCTGGTAACCATAAGTTTGTTTTCTACTTCTGTGACTCAAGTTCTGTTTTGTAAATAGGTTCATTTGTACCGTTTCTTTAGATTCCACATATAAGCGATATCATATGATATTTGTCTTTCTCTGTCTGACTTACTTCACTCAGTATGACAGTCTCCAGGTCCATCCGTGTTGCTGCAAATGTGGATTTCCAGGGTCTTGTGGATTCGAATGCAGCATCTCTTTTATTTCCCTTCCTCTCAGGAGATCTGCTCTCTCTGCTTCTCAAGGTGCACGTGACCAAACGTGGGAGCCCCTCAGTTCAGCCAAACGGCACAAAGAATAGCCTCCCTTTCCCTCTAGGCTGCGTGTCTGGTAGAGAGAATATATGATTGGCCAAATGTGTATCAGGATCCATCCCTGGTCCAAGCAATGAGGAATGGCGAGGGATGGGTGCCAAGGCCTGGAGGCTCGTGGGCTGGACAGATACTCCTGACACTTTCTGCTGCACCTTTGCACTGGATTAAATGTCCTGTGCATGAAGAATAATCATAATTAATAGTAATCAGGTAATAGTTACAGAGCCCATACTGTGTGCCAGAGCCTTTGCTAATTGTGTTATGTTCCTCATCTCCATCTCCACAATAAGTGCTCTGAAGCAGGTAGAGAAAGTGGACTCACACACGCTAAAGCACTTTTCCCCGATTACCTGGCCAAATAGAAGGGAGCAAAGGAAAGAGACCCAGGTTCATCAGAGGGCAAAGCTGTACACTTAACTGTTTTACTGGGAGGTAGTAAACGGGGATTGTTTTAGTGCACACTGTTGAGAGACTAGTATCACTATCTTATAGTTTCCCTTCCCCCCGGTTATTCATTGGCTGCTCTCAAAGTGTTGAGACAACTTCTGATCCTTGATTTTGTCCAAGGAACTCGATTAAAGGGATAGTAGCAATTAAGCACAGCAGATTCTCAGAAATGTTTGCCTTTAGTTTCTGATTGACTTTCAGAAGAGTGGGCCTGCATCCTGCAAGATGACGTGCAAAATCCCACAAACGTAATGCCAGATGGAACTGACCCATATGTGAAAATAGGTTTACTCACATAGTCCGAGTTTATTGTTTTCTCTGTCTACAGGCTGCCCCCTGCTGGCTGATGCGAGTGAGACACTGCAGATCCCAGAAGGATGTAAATGGCATATAGAAGCCCCAATTCCCAGGGTTGGGAGTGCCAGGGAGGTCTCACTTTAACATGGCCCTAGTACAGTTAGAAACCAGTGGTCTCTCCCCTGCCTGTGCTTTATCATTCCCCACATCACCTCCAGAGAGAAGGCAGTCAGCTTTCAGACCCAGTTATCATCATCCACTTGAGTCTACCCATGCATCAAAGGGCACACATGCTCTGTGTGCCTTCCTTGAGACATGACTGAAATCCCGATATAAAATCAAATATGTAAACATTCAAAAGAAGAAGATGCAAGAGGGCAGAGTTATGGGGACATATGTACATGTATAACTGATTCACTTTGTTCTAAAGCAGAAACTAACACACCATTGTAGAGCAATTATTCCCCAATAAAGATGTTAAAAAAAAAAAGAAAGCTGAGATTAATATGGTCATTTCTGTCCCTCTCATCTCTTACCTCCTTCACCTTTATAGAGTACTGATTGATTTAAAGGTATATGAATTAGGTTCTGTACTGAATAAAAGTCAAATGGCTATAGAGTATATTACTTGTTTAGACTGTTTCTATGTTTATTTGTATCTAAAATGTTCATTGAGGTTCTAAATAGCCGTTACTTAGAGTCTACTTTATGAACTCATTTTTTTTAGTGAGGAAAACTAAATTTTAAAAATAAGTATAATTTCCAGGGGCTTCCCTGGTGGCGCAGCGGTTGAGAGTCCGCCTGCCGATGCAGGGGACACGGGTTCGGGCCCCGGTCCGGGAAGATCCCACATGCCGTGGAGCGGCTGGGCCCGTGAGCCATGGCCGCTGAGCCTGAGCGTCCGGAGCCTGTGCTCCACAACAGTGAGAGGCCCGCGTACTGCAAAAAGTTTTCAGACAGAATGGTAAATGGAGAAATGAAAAGGATAGAGATGATATGTGTGAATACACACATGAAAAACTCTGTAGCTCTTCCTACTGAGAGAAAGAGACTGGGAGCAGCAATAACCTAACAGTAATGAGGGCACCTAGCACCCAGGTCTGATTCTACCCAGATTCCTTAAAAAGAAAAAAAAAAAAAAAAAAAAAGTATAATTTCTATATTAACTAGTATAATTTCCTATTAATGAGCTCTCATAAATAGAGCTATTGCTAATGTAACTTGTAGGTCATGAAAATAGGCTTTTGAACTATGTTTGTATATGGATATACATACGCACACTCAAGGCGGAATCATTATTTCACAAAAGAAGTGAGTTATTTCTACTCCTGTTAAGAGTTTAGTTTTTTAAGAAATAAAATATTTGTCTTATTTCTAAAGAAACATATTCTTTATAGAAAATTCAGAGAATACAAATACAAATTTAGAGAAACAAAATAATGACTACCCATGTAAAATTAATAAGTATGATGTATATTCCCAACACACATAGGTAAATATAATGTATAATTTACTTTCTAGAGATTTCTGTCTCAAACTTAGTATGAAACATTATACAAAAAGCCATCAATATGAGATCATCTAACCCAGTAACTGCCAATAACTTAATTGATGATACAGTCAGTGACCTAATATTAAATGTATGTAAGACTCCTGTTTGCATATCTTGCTTCCAGACATCTTATCAATAACCTAGACTTGTGAAATCATTTTAACACATAATAGTGTCCCTTTGTGAATGATATAAAGAGAAGAAAGATTATATTAGATATCAATGTTTGATTATTTTCTAGGCTTTTTCACCACCTAAATGATGTCTTCCCAGCAGCTTTAACAATGCTGTCTGAACTTGTGTCTTACTAAATTTATAAATTACGACAGGCCGTGGTTGTCAGTGCTAGAAGTATTAAATGCACGAAGAGCAAGGCTGTCTATAAAGTAATATGATAAATTTTTTAACACACCCATCAGAGCTCATACTTTGAAGTGTTTTATTCCACACAGTCTTGTTAAGAGGTTATTAACTGTCTCCTTAATCTATGAATGTATTTTTTCAGCGGTATTCACCTGTGAGTGCTCCGTGTGTTGGCATTTTCACAGGCCCGTGGATATAATAATGAATGAGGCAGGTAGGCTACAGTCTAATGAGGGAGAAAAGATGACACCAGCCATCGCAAGACAGGAGTGTAAGCATTAAATGACGGTGGCACCAGTGATGTGGAATCCTGCCTAACCCAGTCCCCGGGGTCAGGTCACATGTTAAAGCAGCATGACTCCTGAGCTGTATCCTGCCAATGGAATTTCAGAGTATGGGTAGAGTTTACAAGTGCATTCATCAGAGAGTCAATAATTATGTAATATCTGTGCGTGGTGACAGATGGCAGCCGGACTCATGGCGATCATTTTGCAATGTATAGAAGTATCGCTGCGCTGTGTGACAGGAGCTAGCGCAGTGTTGAAGGTCAGTTATACTTCAAGAACCAACAGGCGCATAGAAAGAGTTCAGACCTGCCAGAATTCGGCTTCTCCAGCTGGCTCTCCTGTGGACTTGATGGCTTATTGCAACTGCGTTACAGCTAGTTATACTAATCAGTGTTTTAATTTGTTCTTTGTTTCCAAATTGTTTGTGCTTTATGTCTCCCTGCTACACTACGGCTTTGTCAGTGTTACTAGCTGCATTCCTTATATCCTGTCTATTTTATAAGATTGTTGTCTCTTAAACAGTACCCAGTGTATAACCAGGTCTCCAACAAAATTGATGATGACTAAACATCTTGAGGAAATAGATCACATTTATGACTCTTATAAAATAACTGTAGTAATGTGGTTCTAGGTATGGGAAGAAGCAATAAGGGAGAACATTTCCTGGATCATAACAGAGGATCCAGAGAATCTTTAATTATCAACAGGGCCTAATCCGGAAATTAGCACCTGGAGTGGCATATCAACAAGAGTTTTCTCCTGATCTGGGATGAGCCTCCCAGCACCATGGGACTAAATTTGGTCATGCGTGTCTCCCAAGTATTGGTCGAATTCCTGACCAAGAGGATGATTTGAGAAATCGGATATTTCCTGCCATATTAGTAAACAAAGGATGTCACAGTCATCAGTGATTGCAGCCAGGTGAGAGGGTGAGCCCTGAGGGAACTCAGGAAGGAAAGAATACCTGCCATCTAGCAGCCATCAGACTGCAGCCACTCCCCGCGGTGAGCCCTGAGGAAACTTAGGATATGAAAACACAGGATACTGGCCCCAGATAGCTGAGGTGCGTATCAAAGGAAGGATTTCAGTGAGCCCAGACTCTTGCATCTTCCCATACGTAGAAAAGCCCTAAATTCTTTAGCTTGAGATATCTGGTTTTCGTTAATTAACAATAATCTTATGACATTCAGACTACCTGCCCTTTGTTGCAAAACTGCCTGGCTCCCCCCTTGCCTCTTCGTTTCTCAGAGCTATCTGAAATAGTGTCTCCTGGGATGCAGTCCTCATTTCACCCCAAATAAAACTTAACTTGCCAAAAAAAAAAAATCAGATTTGTGATTATGAGGTGGGGGGTGGCAAGAGGGGGAATGATATGAAGGCAGTGGAAAGGTACAAACTTGCAGTTGTAAGATAAGTAATAGGCATGTAATGTACAACATAATGAAGATAACCCTGCTGCACATTTTAAGAGAATAGATCCTGAGTTCTCATCACAAGGAAAAACTGCATATTTTTTTTGTTTCTTTAATGTATCTAATATATGAGATGATGCATCTTCACTACACATATTGTCATCATTTCATGATGTGTGTAAGACCATTATGTTCTACATCTTAAAACTTACACAGTGCTGTATGTCAATTCTATCTCAGTAAAACTGGAAAAAACTACATGATCAGGACTGCATCATAGTCACAGAAAAGGCAGGCAGCTCTTTTTTTTTGGAATCGTCTTCAGAAGTTTAGGGTATTTTACTGACTATCCCGTAGAGGGGCAAATTATAAATATTTGATATAAGTTGGATTCTTTTTCTGTGAATACTGCTAGTTCAGTAGAGTCATACTTACCTTTTGAAAGCTCTGGGATTTAGCTGAGGGAACGGCATACAGTAGGTACTTAATGACTATTTACTGATAATTGACTGTGCAAGAGGTCTGACAAAATGATTGATGCACAACTGGAAAATTCTAGTTCTGGCCTAGAACCAGACAGGTCTGAGTGCTGAGCTGGCTTTTCTTGTGGAGCTTGCTGATTCATTTTATCACTTGCAGGAGCTCTTCCGCGAGGTGAGAGACTCATTTGAACAAGAGAGGCGGCTGCCAAAGCACACTGAACGTGCCTCGGATATTCAGGGTGAGTACTTTCACAAAGACCATACTCATTTGGATTTTAAAATTCAGATGCATTTGTTGAAGTCAAATCAGTTTGATTTAAAATTACTTAGTTTGCATGTGCATTTACATACAGACACACAGACTGAAAGTTTAATTGATGTGGATTAAGGTAAGTTGGCGTTTCTTTTCCTGGTTCATGCATACTGTTTGGTTCAAATCCAGGGTGTACCACATGCAGCTGTGTGACCTTGGGGAGGTTACTTAACCTCTCTGTTTTTCAGTTCCTTAATTCATACATCACGGGTAATGATTACACCTAAATTATAGAATGTGTATGAGGCTAAATGAGTTAATATATGTGAAGAGCCTAGAATTTTGTTTGTTACATAGTAAGAACTTTTTAAACTATTGCATAATTATTATCTTCAACCGTAACAATATTAACATTAAAAATATGTAATTTACCAGATCAAATAGCCTATGAAGTATTTGTCAATATGTACAAGAAGATAATGATTATACTTAAAATGTAAAATGTTTCTGAAGCCAAATGGATTAATACATGCAAAGAGTATAGAATACATTTTGTCACATGGTAACTATTTTATTGTTATTATCCTTAACCATAATAATATTAAGAACATTTAGATTACTAGGTCCAACTAGTATTTTAAAATAGTTTACCATTTAGCTTTTGCTTGTTTTTAATGTTTTCATTATGTTGAAAAATATGAATTACCAAAATGAGAATGAAATTATATGGTTAAAATGGAAACACAGTAATTTAGAGTACCTTTCCTCTGTAGGTGAAAAATATATCCTCAAGAAATCCAATTCCTTGAAACTGAATGCATTTTAAAATTCGAATTCATTTTTCTTGCAATTTATAGATCTGGCATTATTAAAATATTCATATCTTTGAGCTCATGTGGCATAACAAATTTAATTTGCAAAACAAAGATGACATGAATAGAACATGATCCATAATCACTTTTTTTAAGCCTCATGTTGTAGGCATTTCATTAGAGAGACAGGTCAGACATATTTTATAACTCCATGGAGCTTTCCAAATAACCTCTTAGAAAGTCATGAAATAATACAATTTTGGAACAAAACATTTTGTATTGTTTTCATTGTTTCTCAGTTGTATAGGGTACCACCCCACCGTCCTTGACAGGGTTGTTTGACATGTATGGGGGTGCTTTGTGTTATTTTTCACCAGAAAGTCTTTATACCACAGTGTAATCGGATACTGTGAAAGGGGGGATGGAGGACGAAGAAACACAGGTTGCATTCCTGGTCCAGCGGCAGCTCCAGTGCAAGGATGGCCCTCGAGTAGCAAGGCACTGGGCAGAAATGGCCAGACCCTCGTACTGATGACCATACTCCACCAATGGGGAAAAGCTGGGGGCTTCTCCCCAAAGTGTGGGGCTTCCATTTAAACACGGGAGCAGACCTCAGGGGGCTGCCACTGGAGGCTGCCAGCTACATGTGCTCCTTGCAGCTGATAAATATTGGGTTGGCCAAAAAGTTTGTTAGGTGTCTTCTGTTAAGATGTTACAGAAGAACCCAAACGAACTTTTTGGCCAACCCAATAGGTTCTTCCTCGAAGGCACATTCGCGTAGCGCATCTGCAAGGCTGCTCTCACCCCGGTTTCTAAATCCAGCTGAGCATCTGTCTAGAGTCTGACGGTTTGCTCTGTATACCAAAGACTTCCAGAGTTCAACATTGTTACATGGCTGGGGGTGTCTGATTTCACAGAGTGTCTCATTTGAAGAATATTCATGTTTCCTTTTGGTTTGGGGGCAGAGTATGTGGAAGAGGGTAAAGATTAGCTCAAAGGGTTTTCCTGTGATTAAGGTTGTCTCTTTGCAGGGCCATTGACTCTGCCTATAGCAGGGATGATTATTATTAGTTCTAGCAGTAGTAGTAGTAATAGTAATAGTTATAGCAGTAAAAGGAGGGTGAAGAGGACGAGGAGTAACAGTAACAGCAACAAAAGCAATGATACAGTTGTTACTATTTCTTTGACACGGGCTAAGGTCTGCCGTGTAGCTCTGAGGCAGTACTTCCCGCAGCGCTGCAGAGCAAGAGCATTGGCATTATTTTAATTTTAGACGAGATATTTGCAGAGGTTAAGTAACTTGCCCCAGCTTATCAAGCTAATAAATGATAGAAGTGGAATTCAGACCTGTGTGCCAGGAATCCCAGGCACCTGCTCCTGTCTGCTGCCGTTGCTAATCAAGATGTGGGCATGGTTATTCCCTATGCTTCTTGTATAAGACGCCTGGTACCTGTGTATTTGATCTTTGAAACCTCAATTTCCTCACCTGTAGAAAGTCAATAATAACCAACCTGACTTTCTCATGGAGTTAATGTGAGGAAAAAAAAAAAAGATGATGTTGAGAAAGTGGTTTGTAAAGTATAAACTCTTCATAAATACGTGTTGGTTATTATCGTACTGGTATGAAATATTCTGTGTTCTAGAAAGGAGACTAAAAGTTTGACCACAGCAAGGGTGGGAACTTCATTCTCAGGAATTATACTCCCAGAATTTGAGATCTGGGAAAGCTTTGGAGAGTGTCAAGTTCAGTGGTTCTCAGCCCAGCTGCTTGTTTGTATCACTTGGGGGAGCTTTTAAAAATTGTCGATGCCCAAGATTCACTCCATTTTTAGAAATCCTGTTTAATTGGTCTGCAGTAGGGCTTAGACATCTCAGTATATGTATATGCATATGCATATGTATTTGTGCATGTAAACATGTGTATGCATATGTAGGTATAGGTGTATGCTTGTGTATGTCTGTTTTCTCCAAAGATGATTCTAATGTGTAGTCAGGGGCAAAAATGACTGAATGGAACTAACAAGCTTGTTTCTGACAACTGGAGTAACTTTTTGTTTACCCAGGACAGTTGCAGCTGACACCTGTTGCCCACTGACCCAGCTGATAAGCCCACCCCCTTTCCCTCTCATGTGTCCTGGTTTGGATGATAAATTATACCATCTCCTGCTGATAAGGAACTGAGGCTTTGGGAGGCTGTTTTCCTTCTAAAGGGAATTGAGTATAGTGCCCACCTTGGGCTTTCAGGGTTTGCTTTGGAGTCGTGTTGGACACCATGTAAGTAAGCAGGATGCTTTTTGACATTCTTAAGCTGAGAGAATTTCTTAGTTTTGCTATGATAATAAGAACTCTTTAAAATAGAACTATGCTGTGTTTCCACGTGACCCACCTAAGTTTTGCAATACCGAGGTCTCATCATCTCATCTGATTCATTTATGCAGGGAACATGTCATCACTGTTTCGGTTCCTGAAAGCACCTTCTCGTGAATGCTAGCAATTGTTATTTAGGAAATTAAATTTAGAAAACAGAGAGACTTCCAGGGTGGCACAGTGGTTAAGAATCCGCCTTCCAATGCAGGGGACATGGGTTCGAGCCCTGGTCTGGGAAGATCCCACATGCCGCGGAGCAACTAAGCCTGTGTGCCACAACTACTGAGCCTGTGCTCTAGAGCCCGCGAGCCACAACTACTGAGCCCACACGCCACAACTACTGAAGCCCGCGCACCTAGAGCCCGTGCTCCGCAACAAGAGAAGCCACCGCAGTGAAAGCGTGTGCGCCGCAACGAAGAGTAGTCCCTGCTCGCCACAACTAGAGAAAGCCCGCGCACAGCAATGAAGACCCAACACAGCCAAAAATAAATAAATAAATTTATTAAAAAATAAAGAAAACAGATCAACAGCCTTATCAGCTGCCTTGGTACTAGTTCTCTTTAACACCATGCAGGGCAACATGGACCCTGCTGGATATGACATGCCTGATGACGACATTTATGAGTCCAAAAGGAAATTTGACATTGACCAAGAGATCTGACCTGTAGTTGCTCTGACAGGCCTTGGTGCTGTCTTCTTGGTTGAGACTTTCTCAGCCAATGTGAAATCTAATTTTGGCATTAAGGTCCGCATAACCTAGGATATACATGCCCCAGAATAACTAAGGTACTTCTCAGCCAGTAGTCTGGCTTTACTGGAAGTCTGTGTTCAGTACACACATGAATCCGTGGATGTGGGTATGTTTCTGTGATAATAGTAAGCGCGTCTCCCCATCGTTGGAGTTATTATTCTGGGATGACTCAGTCAGAAGTGCAGCTCTCGGAAAGTGGAATATTTCCATTGACATCCATCAGAGTGGAACCAAGGACGGTAGGTGTTCCTATTACCCAGCATTGATGGCTTTACCTCCTTGAGGAAGCCAGGGATTGAACGGTACCCTGAAGATGCAATGCGTCGTCCAGGAGACTGGAGTATTCAGTTTTGTTTGTCGTATATTGTAGGTGAAAGTCAGAGACTGATTTTGATGTATTAGAGATTCCTTCATTTACAAGTCTCAGAAAAACTCTTTGCAAAATATACTGATACTTTCCTTGATTTCAAAATTGCAGTGGTCTCACGCCTGATGTTGGAAATGCGTTTGGCTGTCCCAAATGACTCCTTGGCAAACAGTGGGCCCCTGTTACTCAAAAAAGAAAAGTATAACTCCTATTGTGAGGATTTAGAGTCCAAGAAGTTCATACTGTTATTATTACCTAGTTTGAAAAAGAAAGGTTAGCAAATTTCCCCAGACATTGTCTGAGGGAGGGGGTCAATTAAAAGAGACATTTAGTACCTTCCAGTTCTCTTTGCAGATTCTCCCAAGACATGCTGGCTGTCCCTACTCTGTATTCTTAGTGCACCACACACATTCCTTTATCATGATTCATAGCACATTGTACTGGAATTACTTGTTTGCAAGTCTTTCTCTCATGCTAGACTGGAGAGCAGAAACCATGCTGTACTTGTCTTTGCATCCCCAGCACTTAGCAAAGAAATGAACACATATTGGACATACAAAGAACCTTGAGTGAATTAATAACTGACCACAGAACAAAAAGGAGCTTGAGTATCAATCAAGAATTGTATCCTTGTGTAACCGAAAGTGGGGTCCGGCTGCTCACCACTGAAAAGCTAATAAAGAGGCAAGGTTGATGGAAAGGAAAGTTTGCTTTATTTTGGATGCTGGCAGCTGGGAAGGAGGGTGGACTTCTGTCCAAAAGCTGACTCCGCGCCCCCCCGCCCCCCGACAATCAGTGGGCAAGAGCTCTTATAGGCGGAGGGAGGGGACTGCATGTAGAAACAGCACAGTCAGCTCTGACCGTCATCTTGAAATTGGTCATCAGTGGTTTGACCAGCTTCATCTTGATTGTTTTAAGTACAGTTAATCTCCAGTTCCAGGGTCGGTTTGTTTCCATTTCTTTGAGGCCAGTTTTCGGAATTGTGGCAGCTTGTGTCATGGCTACGGTCTGGTCATCATGCAGTTCACTTCTTCCACCTGCTGGGGCTTTCCGTATCTGTAAGACAGCTCACAGGATGCGGCTCAGAATATGATCTATAGCTCCTGAGGAGGGACTTAAAGGTCCTTGACTTTGCCTAATGAGTAAACTATTGTTACTTGGTCTCCTTTGACTGTTTTCCTTTGCTTCTGCATTTTCTTACTTCTCTGATTAAACTTATTCTTTGGCTAAAGTGTTTCCACAGACAAAAGGCAGGGGGAGGACATGGTGGGGAAGGGACCACAGGGTCCTGCTCCGTTTCACTTGGAGAGGACACATAGTAAGCTGCGATATTCATGCTGAAATGAAAATACAGAATGAAACATCATGGAAACCAGACATTTCCTCTGAATAAGGAGCTTAAACTCATTCAGTATTTGGAGAGGATCAACTCCCTACTATACCTGCTTGGAAGAAAGAGGGAGGTAGGGAGAGCTTATCAAAATCTGGTTTTGCTCGAATTAATCAGTATGTTTTGACGCCTCTCTACTACAGATGCTGAAACAGTCACGCTTATCAGAGTCCGTTCTGAGTTAATCCAATCAGTGCGGAATGTCTTACAACACGGAAATGTCCAAAGCTTCGTGATACACTTTCTGGAATAGTGGGATTATTAGACCAACCAAGGATGACCTGGTGAAACGATTTTAAGAAGTCCTAGAAAATTCTGGCTCGTTACCTGGGTGAAGATCACTGCACACGTAACAATGAACGTTAATTGCTAAGTCCCTTGTCACCTGCATAGAATGCTCATCTGTGACAGCTCAGTTGTCACCCCCAAAATGAGAGAACTCTGAGCCTTCCTGAGTCCGTTAGGCTTTCAATGTGTTTTTCTTACCTAAAGGTATCGGTTTCTGAGCATTGCATCACCTACATGGCAAAAAAAAAAAAAAGCTGTATATGGAGTTGGATTCCTGAACAGAGAGGTGCTTTTTATAATACCAAGCAGCTACTGATTTTCCTGTGTGCATTCAAGGGAGCATAAACCACCTGGCTGAGTTGAGTTGCGCCTATCCATCAAGCATCAGATGGCCACAAGACGCCAGCTTTGCTTACTAATCAAAAGCAATGTTGTCGATGTACCAGGTTAATGCACAGATTGATAAAGTTATGCAGTTATCGTGGGACTAGGGAAGTTTTATAACCATGCCAGGTTCTACACTTTTACAATTCATAGTGTTTACAGACCACTTTGGTTATTTTTCTCAGTTCCTTTAAATGTGCCTATTTTTATTTTATTTTATTTTATTATTATTTTTTTTTTGCGGTATGCGGGCCTCTCACTGTTGTGGCCTCTCCCGTTGCGGAGCACAGGCTCCGGACGCGCAGGCTCAGCGGCCATGGCCCACGGGCCCAGCCGCTCCGCGGCATGTGGGATCCTCCCAGACCGGGGCACGAACCCGTGTCCCCTGCATCGGCAGGCGGACTCTCAACCACTGCGCCACCAGGGAAGCCCCAAAATGTGCCTATTTTTAAATCAGTGCCTTTTTTTAAATCAGTGCCTTTCATCTTGTTATCATCTATACATCACTGAGGTATTTTGCTCTGTGCTTCTACCTGTTTACAAGATTAATGAAGCTCTTCCTTTGGATCTCAAACCAGCATATGATGTAAGAACCAACTGGCAACTTCCGACTCCTGGGAACCCCACACACAGCTAGCTCTCTGACATCCAAGCCATCAACATTTTAAGAAAACCAATAGGGATTTGGAACTATGTTGCTGTCCCAAAACCATATGGTAGCGGAAAATTTCCCTGAAGTTAGCCCTGGGATTGGTGGCAGGGTTGACCACCGCACTTGGCCTTTCTTCAGAGGTCTTTTCTCTGCCTTTCTGCTTGAAGGGGCGGGGCTTGATTATCTACCGTCCTCCACTGTCCCCTTGAAAGGAAATCTTTCAAATAACCCACTTCACAATTTACCACGAGCAATGAATTTTTTTTTTTTTTTGCGGTACACGGGCCTCTCACTGCTGTGGCCTCTCCCATTGCGGAGCACAGGCTCCGGACACGCAGGCTCAGCGGGCATGGCTCACGGGCATAGCCGCTCCGCGGCATGTGGGATCTTCTCAGACCGGGGCATGAACCCGTGTCCCCTGCATCGGCAGGCAGACTCTCAACCACTGCGCCATCAGGGAAGCCCCGAGCAGTGAATTTTTAATATGACTTGCATAATGGTGATTATATATTTCTGTTTCTCGAAAAACAGGAGAGACTTTAAAATATGATAACCTTGGACAAGCAGTGTGATTTTTTAACAAGAATATGTTATGTGTGGGACTTCCCTGGTGGTCCAGTGGTAAAGAATCCGCCTCCCAATGCAGGGGACATGGGTTCAATCCCTGGCCGGGGAACTAAGATCCAGCATGGCGAAGGGCAGCTAAGCCCATGTATCACAAGTACTGAGCCCACACGCTCTGGAGTCTGCGCGCCACAACTAGAGAGAGAGAACCTGCGCGCCACAACTAGAGAGAGAAAACCTGCACGCCACAACTAGAGAGAAGCCTGCGTGCCATAACGTAGAGCGCGGGCACCATCGTGAAAGATCCTGCATGCCGCAGCGAAGATCCTTCGTGCCGCGACTGAGACCCGATGCAGCTCAAATAACAATAATAATAATAATAAATGAAATAAGTATTAAAAAAAGAATATGTTATGCATAAGCTGCAGTGAAAGAATATTTAATTGTCTAATACATTTCATCTGAATATTGTTTGTTCCATTATTTTTATATTTTGGTGGTTCTTCATATTTTTTAATCTAAAAAAGAAAGATGTATTTTAGGAGTAGATAGCTCTGACATCCAGTTCTAATTTTCCAAATAGACATTTCTGAGATGATTTTTCTAAAAAGTCACATTTTGGCTTTTGCACAAGCAATTGAGTTACACTTCCTAGGAATAAAACTTTTTTTTCAATAAAATTTACACTCTAATATCCCTGATATGATCAATTTCAGATTTCAAAATAATGAGGAAATAGGTATACTAAATTAATTTCAAGAAGCGTTACTTTTAGAGCTTCCTGCTGCTCTGGCGATAGCAAAAGTGCATACCTTTCTATAGTGGAGAACGCGTTAGAATCAATTTTTTTTTTTTTTTTTTTTTTTTTTTTTTTTTGCGGACACGGGCCTCTCACTGCTGTGGCCTCTCCTGTTGCGGAGCATGGGCTCCGGACGCGCAGGCCCAGCGGCCATGGCCCACGGGCCCAGCCGCTCAGCGGCACGTGGGATCTTCCCGGACCGGGGCATGAACCCCCGTCCCCTGCATCGGCAGGCGGACTCCCAACTACTGCGCCACCAGGGAAGCCCCTAGAATCAGTTTTTTAAGTGGCTTGATAGGCAGTCTGCAATGACTGCAAGACCCAAGAATTTGCTTCTTTGGCCTTTTAATAAGATTCTAGTAGAGATGTGGCTTACTATTTCTAGGCAAATTGTTCCTCACAATAATAGTGAATATTCTTTTGTGTTTCATAGACCTGTGTGTTCTGTGAAGTTCAGGATTTCAGATAGAGCCGAATAAAAGTTGTTGCAGTATTTGGTGACTCACTAGGGCTGTTGGTTTGTCCGTGTCCACACTGTCAAGAAGCAGTCATAGCCTCTTCAAATCAGGGTGCTGCCCACACTCCATGCAGGTGTTGCAGCCCCTCTCTGGCCTGGTGTCTGAGTTTATTGCTGTCCTTCTCTTGGCAGAAGGTCCACCTGCTTTCAAATCCCATTAAACTCAAAGTCATAAGGAGAGCAAAATGTCGTGACTGTAAACACAGCTTCTCTTTCATATGTATCCAGGTATTTCTGTTATACTTCAAGGAATCTCTGTCAGTTGAAACTCATTGAGTACAGATGGCAGACAAGCATATGTCATCAGGGAAATGCAAATTCAAACAGTAATGAGATAGCACTACACAGCGTTAACATGGTGGGAATCCAAAACACTGACAGCATCAAATGTTGATGAGGAAGTGGAGCAACAGGACCTCTCATCCATGCTGGTAGGAATGCAACATGGTGCAGCCAGTTCAGAAGACAGTTTGGTGGTTTCTTACAAAACAACATACTCTCATCATACAGTCCAGCAAGTGTGCTCCCTGTGTCTATCCTAAGGTAGACATCCACACAGAAACCTGCACATGGGTCTTTGTAGCAGCTGTATTCATAATTGCCAAAACTCGGATGCAACCAAGATGTCCTTCAGTAGGTGAATGGATACGTAGACTGTGGTGTATCCAGGCAGTGGAATGTCAATGCCAAAAAGAGATGAGCTATCAAACAATGAAAAAACATGGAGGAACCTTAAATGCATGTTACTAAGTGAAAGAAGCCCATCTGAAAAGGCTACATACTCTGATTCCACCTAGAGGACATTCTGGAAAAGGAAAAACTGTGGCTACGGTAAAAAGCTTACTGGTTGCCAAGGGTTGGGGCTGGGGAGGTGAAGCGGGAGGGATGAATAAACAGAGCACAGAGGAAATTTAGGGCAGTGAAAATACTCTTGATGGTACTATAATGATGGATACTTGCCCAAACCCACAGAACGTACAACCCCAAGGGTGAACCCTAACGTACTATGGATTTGGCTGATCGTGCCGTGTCGGCGTAGGTTCATCGACTGAAATCAGTCACCTCTCTGGTTGATAATGGAGGAGACTATACATCTGCAGGGGCCGAATGTACATATGAAATCTGTGTACCTTCCTCAAGTGTACTGTGAACCTAAAAATGCTCTCAAAAGAAGTCAATAAAAACAAAAACAAAGCGAGTAGAGTAGTCACAGTTTGGTGTAGAATGTCAGATGATTTTAAGAGGTTGGAGCTTTAATTGATTATCTCTAAATTCAGTTTAATCCTTTGGTTGTTGTAAAACTAAAAATACCCTGCGTTCCTCTCTCTTGGTTTACTGCACAGTTTCTTTGCAGACATTCTGGCTCTAGGTCCGTGTTTGGGTTACTTTATGAATCTACCTGTGTGTCCTAGATCCAGAAACATGCTTTCTGTCGGTACCTTCCAGGCTGCATGCCTTGCCTTTGCCTGGGGTTGCCTTGAAACCGTCTGAGTCAGTGCCTTTCTGTGTCCTGGCACGGGTCTCCCAGGATGCTACACCCTGCCAGGCACCTCAACATGAATTTCTACTCCAGAATCCACAGGAACCCTTATTTCCATCTTTCTGTGCTAATGTGTGGCATTTTAATAATTTTAGAAACAGTTTACTAAGTACCCACTACGAGCTAGATATTCCACTCAACACTAGACATCACAGTATCATGTGTTCTGCCCAACGACCTGGACAGGAGGTGGGCAGTTATTTTATCCCTTTTGAGATCAGGAACCTGAAGTTTACCAGCGTTCAGTAACTTGCCCAAGGTTATACGGCTGAGAATTGGATGAGCCTGAACCAAAGAGCTGTATGATCCCAAAGCCCGCACTTTTAATAACCACGATGCCTCTGAGCTGAGCACTTTGCTTCCGTCGCTGGCTTTCTGCCAGGTCTAGTGGGGTCTAAGCCGTCTCAGACCCCGGCCCTGTTTGCGGCAGCATCCCGTGCTTCTGTGTGTGCGCGCTCAGTTTCAGAGCTGTTTTCTTCTGTTCCACCATCCGTGTTCTTTCATTCAGGCCTTACTGGCACACGTGGTTCCCTCGGTTGTACCGCCTGCTTCCCCCTCCTCTGCCTGTTTTGTTCCCTCCTCACCCTAGGCGCCCGCTACAAACCTCACCCATCACACGTAACGCTTCCTCTGCCGTCGCCTGCTAAGCTAGCTTCATCGCTCTGAGCTCTCTTCGGTGGCTTCATGCGTCGAGTTGTGGTTTCTTTCTGGTGTGGCTCTGTGACACTCTGAGTTCCTTATAGACCAGATCATGTTTCCTTCATCTGTGTTGTCTCCAAGACCACCCCCAGTGCTGAGACCTTGGTACTTACTGGTGTAATAAATACTTGCTCAAGTTATCCATGTGAACATTTCCTGCCACTTTGCTCCCCCAGCCCTGGTTGATGCTAGTTCTTAATGTCACATCATCAAAATGTCATGGCATCTAAGAGTGTCTCTCTACTGCACCTTCTCCACTGTCTTAAAAGTGGTCAACTCAGCATCTCATCACTTCTGGTATAGATGGTGAACAGCTTATAGGCGACTTGCCTTCAGAGCTTTTGTTGATACTGTCTTCCTTGTGTACAGACCCTTGCCTCCGACTTCACCCTTCATCAAATTCCATGTGTCCTACTTTTCCATCAGTGACTGCCTTGGCACCCGTCTTTGCCCTGTGTGTTGTTGGAAATGCTTCTTGGTGATGCTTTTACCCTGTGGTATGATTTTACTGGCTTGGCCATGAGACCTTATTGTGTGTGGTTTCCTGTATTCCCAGCAAGGTAGAAGAACCTTGAGAACCTTGAAACACCTGTCTTTTGCCCCTTGGCATAGTTTTTTTTCAGTGATGGTGATATGCCTTGTATTAGTCCATCAATAAGCTCCAGTAACTGTATTCAGCATCTGGAGTTAATACAAGATCCATTATTCTCATTCTCCCTCTCTCTCTCTCTCTGTCTCTCCCCCCCCTTTCCATCCCTCCTTCCTCCTTCCTCTTTTTAAGTGTTGATCGCTGATCTTCAAATTACAGATTAGAAATAGGAATTGAAAAATAAATAAAAATTTTAATTTAGATAAAAATAATTAAAAGGTAGTAAGTAGTAAATAATACCTACTGGTAATACAAGGATAGCCATTGCTGGGCACGTATAAGAAGGGTCCCTCTTTTTTGCCCCCCTCCATGATTCTGCATCACTGTCTTTCTTCACTGGCACCCCTCCATGTGTCAAGTGCCTAATCAGCTTACATGCTCACTTTTCAAGGATCGTGAGTTTTGTTGTGCTTCGGCCTTTGCACAAACTGTTGACTTCACTGAGCAGTTCCTCCTCCCTCGTCTGTCTTGATTGTTTGGAATCTCCCCACCGCTTCTTTGGACCAGCTAAGGCTCCCTTCCTTTGGGGTGGCATCTCAAATTATGTCCTTCCTGGTTGAGGCGGACAGAGATGCTCCCTCCTGCCTGTCTTGTTGATCCACTATTATTACATTTATCACTGCTTATTTACATAACCATATTTATGTATATCACTGTTTATTTACAAACCGAGTTTAGATTTTATTTTGTTCCTCTTTGTGTCCAGATACCATGGGAGCTGCCTAGTCCATCCTGGCCAGGGAGCAGTTACTGAAAGGTCCTCCAACTGCACATACACTGTGAAGACTTGATTACTTATCCAGCCTTGGGCTCCCTTGTGATGGAAAAGAAGTGACCTTCTTTCATGAACAATAAGCACAAACATCAACATCAATAATTTTTGCCTCAGGAGTTGAATTACTTATTTTTAGAAAAACCTTCCCATTTTTATGTGTCAATGAATTAGTGACTTTCACCCAAACCATAAGGAGAGAGCTGGTAATTTTCTTTAGGTATGTGTTGGTAAAGTTTCACTAGAATGGGGTTATATAGCTCCTTTAAAAAGCAGGTATTTTAGAGGGCCGTGGAGAGTTCTGCTTTCACCAATTCCTGAGGGACATGACTTTGTGGAAACACTAGGTTAGCTTTCCTGAGACTGTAGTGGACATCTCAGTTTTGCTTTCCATCTGGTGTATGACCGAGGCATGTCCCTCCAAGGTACATTCCCCTCATTTGTAAAATATATCATAATTTTTTATCTCATCTCATAATTTTATAAGATTATTTATAAACATGAAGTGGTATAAAAACATAAGGGTCGGGCTTCCCTAGTGGCGCAGTGGTTGAGAGTCCGCCTGCCGATGCAGGGGACGCGGGTTCGTGCCCCGGTCTGGGAAGATCCCACATGCTGCGGAGCGGCTGGGCCCGTGAGCCACGGCCGCTGGGCCTGCACGTCCGGAGCCTGTACTCTGCAACGGGAGAGGCCACGACAGTGAGAGGCCCACGTACCGCAAAAAAAAACAAAAACAAAAACCATAAGGGTTTAATAATATCTAGTTACTCAAACTTACTTCACTGCATTTTCCAATATATATACTTCAGCTGCTTATTATTATTATATTCTTATTTCTTCTTGCTCACCTGGACGTGAGGTTTTTGCTCTATAGTTCACTAAGCTGCTCCGTACAATAGGGGACTTTAGGAATTTTAGTCAAATACATTTTTCTTTACAGAAGAAAGCTGAAAGATAAAAGGAAAGGCAGCTCACATTTACGGGCCGCCTCCCCATCTCAGAAAGTGTTCCTGCTGCTTTCTGCTCAGTGATTCACTTGGTCCTCTCAGCCCTTCAGGTCGACAGAGCTGGCTTCCGTTTGCAGGGAGGAACATTGCCAGTGTGCTACCCAAAGCCTGTGCCGGAGAACTTAACGCATGCCTATGATACATTTCACCATTTAGCAGCATTTGGAGGGTAGTTTGGGGGCCCTGGTGGAAAAAATAAAAATCAAACTCAGTCTTCATGGGTGGACGTCTTCCCCAAATCTTTTTGTGGGATTCATACAACACATGACCTAGCTGCGCCCTCGGCTCTGTTCTGAACTGTTGGGTCCAAGTAATTTATTCTGGCTCCTTATCTTGTTACTGCTGACAAGCTTAGTACTTAATGTAAATAACAAAAAATTATGCAGAGAGAAAAGTGTTGCTGACAGCGGGCATACTAATTCACCTTCTTTCCTTTTTCCTATCTGTGTTGGAACTGACATTTCCATATGAAATATTCTTCTATCTAAAAGTAAAAGACCTCTATTTAATTTCCTTCAAGATAATGAATTCTTTCCAAGGAAATGCTGTTTTCTGTGGGGCCTTTTTTCTGTTCCTCCACCTTGCCGCTGCTTTGTAATTTATTTACTGTTCTCTTCTTTGATGAGAACACTGCTTTGCCATATGTTTCCACCTTTGTTTTTCCTGCAAATGGCTCCCCCCCTTTGTTTAATTTCTCTGCAACAAGCGTGCTCTAATACATTTTCACATGCGTCTCATGCTTATTTGATTCCAAATCTGCTCCTTGCATCACGCATGCACAGCCACATGAGAATCCTGTGGTATGTCTGACACTGGTGAGGTTGGTTGACAACTCAACATTGGTTCCCACTTTTTTCCTAAGTGTTTCTGAAAACTCATAAAAAACGATCATGTATGGCATCATCTATTTGCATTTTTCTCCTTAAAAAGGTTTTTGTGTCTATTTGATAGGACACGTGTCCTTGTGAGTCAGTTTCTTGTGTTTAGGTCTTTCATAACATTTGTTTTGAAAATGAAATCAACAGATCTTGGTAGATGTTTGTTTGGAAAGTAAAGTGATATTGCAAAAATAGGGGCATTTGAAATATTGATAGTTGACTGGAAATAGCAGTGCTTTTAGAGTTTACCAGTTCACTGATGACATTTTTTCCTCTCATTTCAAACCATATCTGCTTATCTAATCCTTCTCTAAGGGCTAAATAAAGTAGACAACTTTAAAAATTTATTTGCTCCCCAGCAAGGAGGTGGGACATATACATACATACACACATACACACCCACACAAATATATACATAGCTATATATGTCTGCACATGTACACACCCACATACATACATATCCATCATACCTACGTGTGTGTATACCTACATACATGAGTAATAGTAATGCACAGTTAGGCTGCAGCATGACTAATATAGCTGACAGTGGGATCTGTGTAGAGGTGAGGAAGAGCTGAAGGGCAGAAGGCCAGAGGAGTCCCCATCATTACACCCATTTCTAGCTGATTCTAGGGCAGGACAGAGTGTAAACCTAGGATGTAGGGCCATGGGGAACAAGAGCTTTTTGATAGCTTCAGTAGTTGCCATTGAAGGTTAGGGGAATCCATAAAGATTCAGGCAAGAGAAAGCAGAAACTGAGTCCATCTGTGAGATGGAGGGAAATGCTTAGCAGGAACAGTCCCTGTGGGTCATTGTCCAAACCATCCAGCTTGGAATTTGGGTGTACAGCCTATTACCAATAGGGCACTGAGTTGGAAAGCAGAAATTAAGCACAGGTCAACAGGAAGGCTTAGCTATAAGTGGGCCTGTGGCTCAGCAGTTTCTAAACTTTCTTGTTATCCAAAAAAAAAAAGAAAGAAAAATGTGTATTCACTGAGAAAAACACTTTTCAAAATGCTCATGGGATGATCTAGGTGGAAATGAAAAGAAAAGAAAGATTTGCGTGCTCTCAGGATGTGGAATGCACATAACGTGGCATTTGACGGCCGAAGGACGGACGTTGAGAGAAGTGAGGTTCCGTGTCCCCTTCAGTGACACTATTCATGGGTTTAGCTGCGAGGCAGTCATGGATCTTAGTGTCTGGCATTCGGGGCAAAGGCGGAGAGATGGGAACAAACTGGGCCAGGCTGAGGAACTAGCTTCATTTGGGAAATGGCCTCATGGAGGGTAACGTGGAGCCTGAATTCCTACTGTCCATGCAGGTACCACTGCTCCATTTCTTCATAATTTTTATGACCAAAGAAGATCAGGGCATGTATCAAAATAATGCTCTGATAAATGAACGAAGTCTGTGTTTTCATGACTTTTGTGGACTCTGCTGTTTTTCTTGGGGTCAGGATTCTTAATGCAGTGTCCAGAAGGCCGGAGTGGGTATTCCAGCTCACCAGTGGAACTTGGCATTGCAAATACACTCCAGTCCAAGAAAGATGGGCTGGTTGAAAGCCACTGTAAGAGCCAGCCAGGAAGCGTCAAGAGGAGCAGGTCAGCGTGCCTGAACGCAGCGTGAAGATCCACTGTGCATGATGCTTCAGAAGCAGCACTTTGGAGTAACAGATGGCGCGAGTGAGGGCGCGCTGCAGGGAAGGGCCGCAATCATTCCCAGCGTTTGTGCGCAGGGACTTTCTCTGGTTATGGATTCCATGACATTCTGACAGATCCTCAAGCATGATGCTAGGATGGCATTTAAAACAAGCTCCTTCGTTTCATTCCTTTGCCTTTAGACCCTGGCCGTTCTATTGAGACAGAACTTCAAAATAGGATCTGCAATCCGCTTTCTCACGCGGGTCATGCGAGAGCATGCTATGTCCACCAGTCCCACTGGGGCAACAACATAGAAAACATGGTGGATCCTGAAATAGCAGAATAGCCAGTCTCTGTCAGCTGGATGTTTTATCCTCAGGGGGCACACAATACTGTCCTGACAACCTCCCTATCTCACCTTTCTCTCTCTTGCCTCATGTTTGTATCTTTAGTTACACAAACGTGATATCAGCTTAGAGTTTAAAGACCCAGATAGCAAGGATGGAAAAACTGGTAACTGGTTGTAAAGTAGATTGGAAGTAAGATCAAATGCAAAATGATTACATTACATCATTGTACTTTGAACATTAGAATGTAAGTGAACTAGCCATCATGCTTTATCGTTCTTCCAAATAGTCTTTTCATCAGCCTGAAAGTTACAAAACAGTATTTCCAATGACAGAGATAATTTGCTTTCACATATTTTGCATAAGAGAAATTCTTTAAAAATTAATTTAAAAATACTATGTGAAAGGGCATGAGATTTTGAATTAGAAGTCTTGGGGTCTGGGTTGACCTTCAGACTCTTCATCCTCAGTCAGTTCATTGTCACATAGGACTTTAAGCTAAATCATCCATAGAGGTACCGCTAATAGCAATGCTTCCATTGTGTTACTGCAAGAGCCTCACAGAGAGCTAGTGTGTGTAAAAGAATGTAGCCAGCTGCAGAGTTCAGTGTGAATTTAGAGATGTCATAGACGTATATGGTCCTTGCTTTAAATAGCAATATATATATACATTTTTCTTTTAGAACTTTATTCATAAGAAATTAATATGAACAGTAATAGCAATTCTGTTACTGGAATAGTAATTCTAATTCCTTGAGTAGTAAAACTAAGTGTAATTTCTTTTCCTGTATATGCCATTTGATAGCAAGACAATAATGTTTAAGGCTTTCATAGGTTAGAACTCTTTTAAAAAATGATTAAATTTGTCCTTGAATAATAAAAAGACATTGCAGTCAATTTAGCATTCAGTTGGCTTTTCTTATCCCAACTTTCTGAGCTATTTCCTAAAAAAATCATTGAATAGTTCTTTTGAAATATCACAAATAGTTCTTTTGAAATATCACAAAATGATATTTAGGGAAGGATTCTGTTTTAGAAAGACACAAGGTAAGCAACATTGAATGAGTATCTATAGTGTGCAGAATATCTAGAAAGTATTATATAACTGGAATTTTGATGGGGCTCAAAATGAGGGTACAATGGTACTTTCTGGTGAAGCTTGGTAAAGTTTTGCCCTCTCTGCCCACCTCGATTTCACTTGAATGAGCTGATGTATTTGGGGTGGTAGGAACACCAGAGACAGGACAGGAAACATCAAAACGGGGCCAGCATTTGCTACACACAGATAACTGTCTGGTGGACTGTGGGCAGGGGTGGGGTTGGGATAGGGTGGTGGGGGAGGGACTGAGGCAGCCTTAAGAGCCAGATCCCAAAAGTGGCTGTCGTGGCCACTGAGGTCACACTCGGTTGTAATAAAGGGAGGAAGCCTTCGGCGCCCCGGTGAGAATGTTGGCAGGGCAGGCATGTTCCAGGTTCATCCACCGTCCCGATGACATGTGAGGGTGCTTGGAAGCAGAACTCAGTAAGAGATCAAAGAGCTGCTTCTGGGAAAGCAGAAGCCTACTAGAAAGCAATACACTGTCTTCCTGGATGTAAGCCAGTCTTCGTGAGGCCTGGAGAACTGCAGTAGCTTCTCCTGTGCCCTGAAGGGCGAAGGGAGTCTTGGAACTGCCACAGTTCCCTTTCCTGTTATATGAAATAATAATTTCCCTCATTATAAAAGCACTTTGGAGTTAAGACTTCCTGACTTAGAGCTGAAATCGTCCCACAGGATACGTCTTTTTTTTCCTGGATAAAATTTGGGTTATTAGAAGACCCAGGGAGAAATGACAGGGATAATCTGCACGTACCTGGCCTGTATTCTCTCCACTTCTGCCTGTAATCTAACGAGGGACTGAGGTAAGGAGGAGAGAGGAATGATGGCATCGCTGCTTCCTTCCCCTCTCTGGTCGGCCTCTGTGCCTTCATTCTGTATTGGATCCCTATTTCTAGATGCATTCTTGATTCCTTGATGATAGCTTGTCCCAACACAAACCTTGGTTAATTAATGATGCACATGCAGAGAGAATCCACTGCGTGCTAGTAATGCTGTAGGTTATGGGGAACCGTAAGCCAATGAGTAGACCTGGTGTCTTCAACCACAAAGCTTAAAGGGAAAATAAAGTAGAAATATCATCTGGATGAGAATGTTCTTCCTACCATTCAGTATTCTCAATGGCTTCTCAAAAAAGGACGGAAAAGAAAAGCATGTCGTGGAACTTGCCTGGTGGTCCAGTGGTTAAGACTCCGCGCTTCCACTGCAATGGGTGTGGGTTCGATCACTGGTCGGGGAAGTCCTGCATGCTGCAGTGAGGCCAAAAAAGAAGAAGGAAGGAGGGAAGGAAGGGAAGGAGGGAAGGAGGGAGGGAAGGGAAGGGGAGGGGAGGGGAGGGAAAGGAGGGGAAGGGAAGGGAAGGGAAGGAGAAAGAAAAGCATGTCGTATTGCTGGCACGTGCTCAGAGACATGGTGGGAGAATTAGAAATCCTGTGAGAGGGCTGGATTGCTCTAACATCACACAGATTCTCCTGGCCAGGAATTTACACCCATCAGATTAAAAATAAAGACGTTGTCTCAAAAACAGTAAAAAGCATTGCCAGGCATCCTGGACCACCTTAGAATTTGTTCTTCCTGGAAATGATTCCTTTGGGTTTTCCTTCCAACGCTGTGATTCTCTGCTTGACTCTAGTTTTGGCAGAACTTGTACTTAAGCCTGTGGTGTCCAAATTAAGCTCAGGGCTGTGATGTTTGCCTTCCAAAAAGTCACTGGCAAATACCCACTCTTGGTTTGTTTTCAGATTTGCTGCCCGGCTGATCTCCAAGCTTGTCGATCAGCCAGAAAGCATATATCCTGCAAATCACAACTGGAGTCCATCCCCGGTACAAAGCTGGGCTGCCAGTTTCAGAAGATAAAGCATGTTTCACTCAGGAATCACATTTAATTATGCAGAATTTATGTGTTTTATTTTTCATAACTCTTGAATGTTAAGCCATAAATGTGAGCTAATGACAGAAAACGTGTGTAAAATACCTAACAGGTTAGGTGGGTGGTAGACACGCAGAATACAGTCCTTTCCCTTCCTCTTGTACTTCTCTCCCTTTACTTTGCAAGTGGATAAATAACTTGTTAGAGGTGGTTAACTAATATAAGCTTCTGAGAAGCTTATCAATCCAAAATGGTGCACATATGTGCATGTGAAGGTAGATGAGGTAGATGGAGGGTAAGATTACAATGTCTTATGGTACATTTCTTGGTGGCCAGGGTTAAGGCATGCAGAGCAGTGAGAGCATTCTAATGATCAGAGCATAATACGCGCTAACGGTAGTATTACTTGCTGCTTACACTGATGCTGCCTTGAAAGCTGGTAACTAACCTCTGTTTCAAATATAACTTAAGAAATATCTTAGGAGCATCCAAAGTGCACGAGGAGCAAATATGGAAACGAAGAAGACGCATTGAACGTCTCCACAACACCACCACCACCAGGGGGTACGTTTCAGAATTCAGCTCTACCAACGCCACCAGCGCTTTACATCTCCTCCCACTGGAGGTCTTCCCAGATCCAATTTGGAATGTAGAAACGGCTCTTACTGTTAGTATTGAGGAAGATATAGAGAAATAAGTAAGTGGAATACAAGGCATGACATAAATGGATAGTGATGAGAGTGCCTATGTGATGCGTTTGTGTAATTTTAGTCATACTTGTATTCACTTGAACTTTTATCAGTTGATAATTTGATAAATGAGACAAGGAGGTCTTTAAGAAGAAGATACGAGGATTTTGTACTTCCAGTAAACTATATTTCTAGATCCAAAATTCTTTGATACTGCAATGCATAATAAATTAGAACTACCTTTCCTGGGTGCATCATAAAAGCTAAAAGGAGCAGAGGCAAAGTTCAGTGGGCTGTAATGAATTTCCTGGAGGGGTTGAAAGTATAAATTTAATAACTCCATCATCAATTAACCTGCCAGCTAGAGAACATTGCTAAATCCTGTACAAGTTAGAGTCAGAGGAAAGTGGGACTCGAATTACTTGCCAAGCTAGTCTAAGAACATGTGACTGTGAGATTTTGCTCAGTGGACAAGCAAGAAAGAGGCCATGGCCAATCCAAGAAGGCATGTATGTGTTCCACAGAGTGAAATTATAGTGCCTGCAAATCAGTAAGGCCAGTTAGCATAGCACTGTGTAGCTTCACATGGTATCTGAATTAGAAGCTTTGTGACCCAAGTGAAGTGAAGGAAGCCAGTCGGGAGACAGATATACTGCACTTGCTAGAGGTGGCTTTGATGGAGATCACTACAGAGCCGTACCAGTGCAGGCCATGTGATGGTGGAAACATAACGTTTATGGAAATGAAAACATTGCAGGGGACTTCCCTGATGGTACAGTGGTTAAGAATCTGCCAGCTACTGAAGGGGACACGAGTTCAAGCCCTGGTCTGGGAAGGTCCCACATGCCCAGGAGCAACTAAGCCCATGCGCCACAACTACTGAGCCTGCGCTCTAGAGCCTGTGAGCCACAACTACTGAGGCTGCATGCCACAACTACTGAAGCCCGCATGCCCAGAGCCCGTGCTCCACAACAAGAGAAGCCACTGCAACGAGAAGCCCACGCACTGCAACGAAGAGTAGCCCCCACTCGCCGCAACTAGAGAAAGCTCACGTGCAGCAATGAAGACCCAGCGCAGCCAAACAAGCAAACAAAAAACGTTGCAAATAAATCTCATGCCTCTGTGTGACTCTCTTCATTAAAACACAAATTACTAGGGGTGTTACAACTAGAAAGGATGGAATCATCTAGGCAAAAGCTGAGGAAAGCAATTAACAGGCATAATTCACTTAAATCTAGATCTAGGGACATTGTTTAGAGAACTGAACAGCAGTTCCTCTCCCATGGAGTGTTGCCCGAGGGCAAAGAGCACGGAAGCTTCCTGAGGCTGGGGGGACCACTCTTCATTTCTTCCCACCATTTCTTCTTGAATCCAGTCACATGCTTGCCATGAGGTTTTGCATAGTGGCCACTCAACAAATTGGGTTAAATATTTAAGAATCCGATGGAATAATTTCATGGGCTCTAAAACCAGAAGATATTTTAGCTGTCATCCTCTTCAAACATCCTCTTCAAATTCGGCAGATGAAGTGCCATGTAGGGGAGGAAACTAATCCTTTTCCTCTTTCCTTTTAAGTTATCGACTGGGATCCATGTAACAAGAGACAGGCTAACGAGAAAAGCATACACATTTATTTAATGTAAGGTTTCCCTGACATGGGAGCCTTCATAAGGAAATGAAGACCCGAAGAAACGGTTAAACCTGTGTCTTTTTTTATTTTTATTTTTTTGCGGTATGTGGGCTTCTCACTGTTGTGGCCTCTTCCTTTGCGGAGCACAGGCTCCAGACGCGCAGGCTCAGTGGCCATGGCTCACGGGCCTAGCCGCTCCGCAGCATGAGGGATCTTCCCGGACCGGGGCACAAACCCGTGTCCCCTGCATCGGCCGGCAGACTCAACCACTGCGCCACCAGGGAAGCCCCGAAACCTGAGTGTTTTTATGCCAGGTTTGATGAAGACTGGAAAATGGTGGAAGAGATGATAGAAGAGAGGTGAGCTGAGTGTAGTGAACTGGGGGAACCTTTGCAAGCCCTGTGCCTGTGGATTGCTCTATGTGTGCCTTTGTCGTCCCAGGTAAAGGTGCTCCTTTCTTCTGGCCATAGGGAGCTGACCATCCAGTGAGGGTTTTCTGCGAGTGCCATTCCTCAGATTCCTTCAGCTGGAAATATTCCCTATACCAAGGTACCCTATTTTGGAGTAGTATGTCCTGAACTCCATCAGCTGAAATCCAAACAGATCAAGTGATTTAAGTCCATTTCCTACTCTCGATCCAGTGCCCTTGAGTCTGTGCAGTGCCATTCCCCCGTATGACTGGACCTGGCTATGAAACATGTTCCATGAGAAAAGTCAACATCTTGTATTTGATAATTTAATAAGGAAAACATCTGATATTTTCTTGAACTTAAATCTCATCTTTCTGTCATGCTGTTCAGATGTATTCTAAAAGAGTGTGCAATGTAGTTCTATAAAGGAATTCTGTGATGGCATTATATAACTTATTTTCACTGAATAGCTCAGGAACACATCTGCTCTATAAATTAGGATAAACTAGACTCACTATGATTTCCTATTTTATTTGGTCACTTGACAGTCATGACCATTTATGGACTCGTTTTTCATTCCTTTGAGATTTCTTGTTGGGAACTACATATCTTGGAATGTTCATTTCAGTGATGTTTATCGAATACCTAATATTACTAAGCAGGAATTAGAGGGGGCTGCCAAAATAAACAAGACGGATAGACACAAGGAGTCACAGAGCATGTGACTTGGAAAGAGCAGACTATGAAGCAAATGGGGAAAATGAGACAGGAAGAGACTAAAAAATGCTCGGATTCCCCTTTCCCTGAGCTGTGTATTGATTGTCCTTTTCATTTATGTCTTTCTTTGTGTTCACGAGATAGGGTATAATTCATGTGAATATGTTTTCTTGGTTTCTCCCACGTTCTGCCTGCAGGCAATTAGATCCCAGCATCTTGGTTGCGAGGCGTATTGCATCTCCTTTCGCACATTGACAATATGTATCTGGAGTCGTTGCAACATTGGTTCATCTGCCTCAGAACATGAGCGACTGTAATCGTTTGCCTTTTAAGAGGTCACTGTGTTTCCCTCTTTTCCAGTTATCTCCTTGTCTGCAAATACCGCCAGGCTCCTGGAGGAACGGCCCGAGCGCCCAGGTTCTGAGGCTTTTGCCTGTATTATTTTCTCGGGCTGTGCCCTTCCCTCCTGTCTGCACTCCCCACCATCCTCCTCGGCCCTCAAGGTCTCATTCAGTCCCTCTGTTGTTCCCACCTCCTTATTGCCTTACGGTTCGTGTCCCTCCGTAACCTCCCTGGTGTAGTTTGTATTTGCACCGAAGGTGATGGTTTTTGAAAAATATTCTTGTGGTCTTGTTTGTCCTTGGGCACAGCTTCCCCCCTCCAAGGAACCAGGATCTCCATTATCTAAAATGCTGGTAAGGACTTCTAAAGCAGGAGTGGAAAGAAGAAATAATGAGGTCATTGTTCACCCCCAACTCCCAGAGCCCGCTCTTTTTTTTTTTTTTTTTTCCTTCTTTTTGGGGCGAGGTTGGGGGGGATTTGCAATTTTGCAGAAGGGAAGCGAGGGGAGACGACTAGTTA
>NW_006775372.1:2372072-2375228 GCF_000442215.2 Lipotes vexillifer
GCAGGGGTGGAAAAAAGAAATAATGAGGTCATTGTTCCCCCCCAACCCCCAGAGCCCGCCCTTTTTTTTTTTTTTTTTCCTGAGAACCTGAGGTGAAGCAGCCAATCTTGAAAGGCAGGCTTTCTGGGGAGAAGGGGCATTTATAGCCAGCTTTACATATCAAAAGCAAGGCTGGGCGGCCAGCGCGTCAAGTCTTACTTAAGTCCTAGAATAGAGAGAGTAGAGGGTCAGACTTAAGGCAGGGATCAGCACACTTTTTCTGTAATGTGTCAGATAGTAGATATTTTAGGCTTTGCAACCACTCTGCTCTGTATTCTGGCGCAAAACCTTCCACAGACTAATGCATAAACCCTTGAGTGTGTCTGTGTGCCAGTGAAACGTTGTTTAGGACTGAAATTTGAATTTAAATAATTTTCGTGTGTCACCAAATCTGCTTTTGATTTTCTTCAACCATTAAAAAAAGATTAAAAAAAAATAGTCTTTATCTCTTGGGCCATAAAAAAGCAGGGCCGGGCCTGGATTTGGTCCTCCTTGGGCTAGTTTGGAGACCCCTGACTTCAATGAAGATTCTCTCCCCATAAAAACTTTAGGGAGGCATAGGAGGCAAGAAAGGAAATAGCTGCTTGAATGCTGCAGTAGCGCATCTTGACCCTCCTTTGCAGTTACCCACAGTGGGAAAGGGCAGCACAAAGTTTGACAGGAAGGGAAGCCAGAGGCACAGGGGTGTTTGTCCTGCTTGCAGCTGGAAATTCTGGAACACAGCAGCTTTAGAGGTTGCCCCATGTGAACAGGAGGGGAGGGGATGCTCGGCCGAGTAGAAACGCAGGCGTTGTTGCTGAGGAGATGGGCCTCTGCTCCTCACTGGCACGGAGGGGGACCCAGGTGGTCCTAGGGACTCTACGGGGGGCACGGAAAGTGGCTCCTGGTGGTGACTCAGTATGCTGTTGTGTGGCAAGGGGCAGGGTGGCCTTGCAGCAGAGGCAGCGGGGTGGAGAGTAGGTGACATGGGGCAGGAGGAAGAGAAGGGAAGGAGAGAAAGTAGTCCCTGTAGGAGTTGACTTGTAGAAGAAACGGGAGTTTCATATTTCGTGCATTTTCTCCTCGGCTGCCTCAACATGGATATTCATTGTTTGTCTCCTCTCACAACTGGGAGTTATTTGAGAACATGGCCCTATAGTCCATTCCTTAACCCCCTCGATCACTCAAAATCTAGCCTCACTGCTTTGGAAATAACAGGTGCTTGATGATTCTTTGTTGAATTAAGAAGTTATAGTATATTATGTGCACCTAAGATGTATGATAAAGGAACTAAAGACCCAAACTCACATGTTTTTCAGTGAGCCGGTACTATGGAATGATTTTATGACTTTTTGTCTAATCTCCGTTTGTCATTAATGCTTTAGCAAGAATATTTGGTAATACATATTGATAAAATTTGCATTTATTATACGCTTGAAAAATTAATACCTATCTTCCTCTTTTTTCTAACTTTTAGAATCTTAAATCTTTAAATATTTGTGTTCTTTGTCAATGTACTGTTTTTAAACTGACACTTTCTCCTTTCTCCCTCTCTCTCCGCCCCCGCCCCTTCACTGTCTCTCTCTCTCTCTCTCTCTTGAAATGAGCTGACACTTAAAACATAGGCAGTAAATTGGTTTGTCAAGAACGGTGTTTGTAGGAAGAGCTTTATGGAATTTTCATAATAAAATATCCTGAAAGGTAGTTCTTACCTAAATTTAATTTGTCCAGAAACATGGTATTTGGAATTTCATATTATTGAAGTTTTGGCAGTTTGGAGAATATGTAAGGGAAATTTATTATTTTTCTTAAACCCCAATGCAAATCTGCATTGCACTGAAGGGCAAGAAGAAATGTGACAAGGATTTCAGTATTCAATCCAGTGAAGTATGTGAATGTACATTAGGAATATTCTCTACTCTGATTATAATATGGAGGTTAGCTTTATTAATTTCTTTATTATGTCAAATGAAAAATAAAGTGACCATACCATCACATATAATGATCATAGTTTCTTGAAATATAGATATTTTTCTGGGAAGCTGTTCTAGGCCGAATTGTGTCACCCCCAAAATTCATATATTGAAGTCCTAACACTTAGGACCTCAAAATGTGACTGCATTTGGAGATAGGGCTTTAAGGAGGTAATTAAGGTAAAATGAGGTCATTAAGTTGGGCCCTAATTCATTCTGACCCACGTCCTTATAAGAAGAGATCAGGGTACAGGCACACACAGAGGGACGACCGTGGGAGGACACAGGGAGGAGATGGCCATCTACACGCCAAGGTGAGCGGCCTCTCCTGCAGAGACCTTGATCTCAGACTTCCAGCCTCCAGAGCTGTAAAATCCATTCCTGTTGTTTAAGCCCTCCAGTCTGTGGTGCTTTGTTATGGCCTCAAAATAATACAGAAGCATTTGGGGATTTGTAGATCCTAGGAGATTTGGATAATTAACCTAGATGTTATTACAGCATCCTTTCTCTTGCTGGGTATCTTTTAGTTCTTGACTTCCCTTTATTAAGATAGGCACACAGCTGGTAGCAGTCCAAGCACACAGAACGGCAGGGCTCTACTGGGCTCATGGGGGTGATGTTTGGATGTCAGGTGTCACTAGGGGGATGGCCAGCTGGTTGGTCCCCAAAGGCCTCATGGAGTACAGCTGACTTTAGTGAGTCCTAGAAGTCCAGGGTTTCATCCTTAGCTTTGAAGTTTCAGAAACTTGATCCAGCTGGATTCCAGCAGGGGGTGGATTTACTTTAGGTCTGACCACACGGGCCGTGAGATCAATGAGGTGATCAGTCATATTTCAGCCCTCTCCTCCGCCTCCTCTTTAAAGGGCCTTTGAACATCATTATTCTAAACATGGTGTGTTGGTTTTGTCGGCATTCAGAGGGGTGTAGACTCAAGTGCTTTAACGGCCCTCACAAGGATATCTTTCTGCCCAGAAGACTGCTGTGCGTGCACGTCAGTACGTTAGTCAGTCATCGTTATTATTACTGGGATGCTGTTCTTGGTGGTGGTATGGAGACAGACAGCTCAAGTTATCTGAATATCTCCTCAAGCCATTCAGCACAATGTTGGAAGAGTTCTGCGGCTGCTTTTTCTTCTTCCCGTTCTTCTCCCCCTCCCCTCCCCCTC
>NW_006775372.1:2375428-2393330 GCF_000442215.2 Lipotes vexillifer
CCCTCCCCTCCCCCCTCCTGCTTTGTAGGAGAAATACTGCAAATGAAAGAAAGTTAATAAAAACTAGCTTACAACGAAGCTGTATCCCAACAGTCTACTTAGAAATTAATTTGTAATTTTGTGGTTCTTTTGGATACAGATTATAAATAGAAGTTGTGTTCCTGGTCAGTTTGTAAAAATGTATTATGTAAACCATAACACACATGGAAATAGTAAATAAACTGCATTTGTTTGATTTAAATATTCTGTATTTGGAAGTCAGACTACCATTTATGCATATTTTTATAGTATGCAGTAAAAGTGTATGTTTTGCACATTGACCAAGGAACAAGGCAACATGGAAATTGCCCCTTTTCACTCACCCAGTATAACCAGCATAGATATTTGCTCTGGCCCCATGGAATCTGGGGATAGCTGGTTGTTTAGTGCTGGAAAGAGGGGCTGGTTGGCCCCATACCCACGTGCCTATAAGGCTTAGCTCTTCTGGAAACATTTTGAAAGCTGGGGTGAACAATGTTGTTACTCAGAAGGAAATCTCACTATTTCAACTTCACCCATTTACAGAGACCAAAACCAGAGGATAGGGCACATCAGTTCTTGACATTTCCTAAGCTCCTTGTCCGCTCGTAAAGGATCCAGCAGGACTTCTTTCTTCCATAACATCTTTCCTCCGTATCAACCCTCAGTGATCCTTTTAGCGCCGGGAACCAGGAAGCCATCCATAAGTTGGCTGAGAGCGTGAAGACAAACTCCTTTCTGCCTCCGCTTCATCGTGGCCGCAGAGCGTATTCCCCAGGACACTGGCGCCAGGTGCAGGAAGGCTGTCCGAGAGCTAGTGTGGTCCTCTTACCTTAGAATTCACGAGGTAGCCTCTGAGGGGGGAGGGTGTGGAGAAATGGGGTCATAGGAGGGGCTGCTGGTGCCAGAGGCCAGGCAGAGGGAGTGAGAGGAGGAGGGTAGGCAAGGCTCGGTGGGTCAGGGCAGCCCTGAATAGGGCCCGCCGGGCGGTTCTTGGTGAGAAAGGGCGGGGAGTGAAACCCACATACCACTGCGGGGTAGGGAGAGGCACCGAGAGCAAAGGGATTCACGCAAATAAACCCCAGTGTGATTGTGTAAAGGCAGTTTGCTCAAATCGCAAAGTATGCACTTGAGAGCGGCCATGGCTACACTTTTAACAAAGAAGCCATGCAGCACTGTGACAAGTGTGGTACTTCCTGGATTGCAAATATATCGAGGGTTATCATCAAGGGTGTGCAGCGACTCCCGTGATGAAACGCTGGGAGAGCAGAATGCCATAGGTTTTATTTGGATCCCAATTAGATTTCTGTTGTCAGTCACTAGAACGATAGACTGGCAGACACTGCACTGGGGACTCCCCTGGCAGCCCAGTGGGCAAGACTCTGCACTCCCAATGCAGGGGGCCCGGGTTCCATCCCTGGTGGGGGAACTAGATCCCGCATGCATGCCCCAACTAAGAGTGTGCATGCCACAACTGAAGAAGCCCGCGTGCCACAACGAAAGATCCCGCGTGCCGCAACTAAGACCCAGCTCAGCCAAAATAAATAAATATGAAACAAAGTTTAAAAATAATCTCTCTAGCATGCCTTTAGGTATGAGGATGAGAGACAGAGGAGCAGGTGACCCCCACTGAGAGCTCACACTCCCCAAGTACGTGAGTAGGAGAAAGAGCTGCAGTGAAGACACGTGAGCCGGCATGGGAGAGTGCTCTTTATTCTCAGGTGCCTTTACAGCATCCGAAATGAGGCAGCTGTTGCCAAGAGGGAGAGAGTCTCCCGTTGGCCTTTCAGACAGAGAGGCCTGTCAACTCCAGGTGTACTAAAAACGTACTGTGGCTTGGTGGAGCTTTCCTGTGTGACAGGGCCTCTCTGGGGAGCTCTCAGGGGGTGGTGTAGGCCGGTATCCAGGGAGAACACAAAGAGATTTGGGGGGCAGAGTATTCTCAGCAGTTTCCTCCCTCTGCCAGACTTGTAGCCCCCGGTACCCTGCCAGGTGTTTGCCATGGATGCCTTCAGAGCGTCTCGTTCCATAGTTGGGAGGGAGCTATAGACGATGGGCCACACCTGGCCACTTTCCTGCTCTCAGTTACTTGGGGACCAACATGCAGAAGGCTTACACTTGACAAGTGAATGAGAAAGAAAGACGGAGAGAGAGCATCTCACCTCACTGCCATCTGGCTTGGCCCTGGGGAGAGTGAGGTAGAAGGTCTTGTGAGGCTTGAACATCTGGTGTAGTCTGTGGGCTCGTCTGGAGACAGAAGGATGTGTAACAGGACATGCAGCAGAACTGCTCTGACCTCTGTCATTGCTTTTCTCTGGCTCAGTTCAAGCTGCGTGTCCACATGTACAAGGTGCCCTGGCTGGGGTGTTCTTAGGTCAGGAAGCTCCTGCCTTGATGATGTTCTTGTGTCAATAGTAATGAAAAATATGTTGAGTAGCCCTGGAATAACGACTTTCACATGCATAAGATGCAAATGAAATCCGCACAGGTGAGATAGAGGTCAATTCCAAGGGTCTGTTCTCGTTGAACCTCCACCTTAAGAGGTCTGACCCTCAGGGCTTCCTTGTCCCTGACAACTGAGGGCCACCAGGTCATCTCCAGTAATTAGCATCTGCTTGGATTTTAACCTGATTTAGCTATTTGTACGTGGCTTATTATTATTTTCTATTAATTTATTTTTCTTTTATCCTACTATTTTAATATTTTTTACTATTAATTCCTTTCTGTTGCCATGTATTTCATCTTCAAGAGATGAAACCATTGCTGAGGGCATTGCATACCCTTCATGATAATCTTCAAGAGATAAAACATGTGGCGATAGAAAGGAACAATACTAAAAAGGATAATTCAAGGATATTTTCTTGAAATAAAGGATGGTTTGAATCTCCACATTGGAAAGGTGCACTCGATAGCTAGGAAAACCAAACCCCAAATGATACACATAAAGATGTATTCTAACAAAATGATCAGACTTTAAAGAAAGTGAAGGAAATGACCCTCCCCTAAAGCCTCCGGAAAGAAATACAACCCTGCTAGCACTTTGATTTTAGGACAATAAGATCTTTTCAGACTTCGGATCCCCAGAATTATAGGATGATAAACTTGGGTTGTTTTAAGCCATGAGATGTGCTGGCCAGTTGATGCAACAGTAATAGGAAATCAATACAGCATCCATTTCTGTTCTCAGTTGCTGTTTCTATTTTGCAAAAGAATTTATGGAGATTTAAAAAACCTCACTACTGTCATCTTGCCTTTGTCTGAGATGCTGATGATTTGTTTAAACTTTAGGGCATAGGACTAAGTTGCAAATTATCAAATATTTTCCTCCCCTAAACCGTGATTGGAAGCGATATTTTATGGGTAAGAAAATGGGATTCATGATACTGCCTCTTAAATTAAATGTCTGTTTTTATAGAAAATATTCTGGGCTTACTCAGTGTTTACAGCAAAGGGAAAGAAATTTGTGTTCAATTTTTCATCCCATTTTACCAACACACTTGTTAATGGATATTGAAATCATTCCTGGGTGTCTTCCCTGTAAGTAACAGATTTGTACTTTTCAAAAACCATCCTAGAGAGAGCAAAGCTCTGAGCTAGTGAAAACCATCTGTTTGTAACCAAGAAGGGATGAACCACAGTTGCCTGAATCTTTGGGTTCGGCAAGGTATGAACCATCGGTTAGAAACTCTGTGAAGAGATGGATGCATGCAAAGACTTTTTGCAAACATCTTGTCAAATGTAGCGAATGTAGATGCTCGATTGGGGAGGTGACAAATACATTCACGTTATACTGAAATGAGAGAATTAAATATGTGAAATTTGCTGTGGCATAGATTTAATAGGCAAAATGTTCCTTTCTAAGTTCTTCTCAACCTCTTCTATTATGTTCAAGCCTTTTTGCTTATTAGAAAATAAAAAGATTCCAAGCCCTCTAACCCATCTTCCTATTTGCTGTGACACAGGCACTGTCTCCACCACACCCTCTCAAAGTCCTGGTGCCCCAGAGAATTTTCACGAAAGGATGGCCTGCTGCCCCTGACCTTCGCGTCTGACTCTCCCTGAAAGCAGTGGTTGGCAGTGATACATAACTTACAGCAGACACATCTGGGACTTGGAACTTTTCTGTGCAGCATGGGTCACTTTGCTTGTTATGATAGAAATCTCATATGTGCCTCGGAAGAGTGATTTCAGGGCGTGAGACTTCAGGGATGCTGAGCCTAAATTCTCAAGTCATATCTCAAATCAAACCAAATGCAGCTCTGGGGACTTGTGTACAGGTTAGCTCTCTCAGCAGAGCAAGCTTTGGCAAGCAAGTTCACGGTGAAGAGTCAATAACTACTCAAGTGCTTTCTCCTGAGTTCAGTGGCTCTCAGATCCTGGAGTTAATGTGAAACCTCTCTCTTCTCTCTCTTCTGTCTCTCTCTCTCTCTCAGACTGCCAAGATCTCTAAACTCCTGCAAATACTATTTCGTTAATCCCCTTTCCATCAGTCCAGTGGACTAAGCATGCAAAGGTATCTTATTTCTGTCGAGAGGCCTCCCTTTGTCCCACCTTCCTGCCATTCTTTCTCCATCCCTTCTCTGGTTCTCTGTGCCCGGAATGATCCAGCTTCTTCCAACTAGTCTTCCTTTCTGCTGCTAGCTCCAGCCTCTGTCCCAACTGCCAGCTGAAGCTCCCTGTGGGCCTGCCAGAGCGTGTGTGTGTGTGTGTGTGTGTGTGTGCGGGAAGCGGAATCTCTTGACTGCCCCAGTCCTCCCCAGCACAGCACACAGATCCCTACCCCACACGGTGTTCGTTGTGAGTGACTATGCATCGGGCATCTCTGGAAAGAGGCTTCTTGTAAAATATTTGAGGGCGGCTCTGTGTCTCCTACTGCAGTGTACTCTCATAGTTTATCTATGATGGTACCTTGAATCTAGTGGATGTCCAAAGAATATGCATTAATTAATTCATTCATTGAATTAATATAGCTAAGCTGTGGATACCAAAGGAAACTTCATCAAATATCAGCCTCTCTCTCCTACCAACGGCTCTTTAACTGTGGAGATCTTCTTGGCTTTTCACCGGCACTTTTACAGTTCATACTGCATACCTTTAGACGTGCGTAGCCCTGAAATAGCCCATCAAGGCATATGCACAATCAAATTTTCTGTGTTTTTAGGCACACAGGTGCCTAAATCCAATGTGGATGTTATTAAGGTTTTCTTAACCAAATTTAATGGGGGGAAAAATATCTTAAAGGCAAACACTTCATTCATTTTATGAGAAAGGTATAACTGTTTTGGGGATTGATGGGTCCGGTCAATAAGCATAGAAGAGATTAGGGAAAGGCAACTATTTGTAGAAAACCATAGTGATAAGTATTACATAAACAACATTATTATTAATCTGACTGTTTTTAAAAAAGTTAAGCAGCCAGCTTTGTGCAGAGGTTTTCCTCTTTGTGTTCTCATGTGATGTCCATAAACACTGTGTAAAGTATAATTACATAAAATAATAATGTTCATGCTACAGTTGACAAAATGTCCCTGAGAGTGTTGCCTTACCCACGGCCATGCCATCAGTAAGTGGCAGAACCAGGACCGACACCAAGGCTTTGAACCCAAACTCAGTGAGTGTCCTGCTTCACCCTGGCTACCGAATTCTAAAACCCAGAGAATCTTCCCGAATCTATGCATAGTCTTCAGGGAGGTCGTAAGCACCTGAAAACTGTATGTGCATGTCCATCAGTACATTTTCCCAGGGAAAGCACCTTGATATTTCAAATTTCTCAAAGGTTTTATGATCCATACAAACCATCAGAGAGAAAAAGCATAGGAAATGGAAACTATAAAACTTAAAGAGAGGCAGTTTCCCATCTTTTCTGTTTAAAACATATGGTCTCACAGAATGGACCTTCAGAAAAACTCTTTTTTTTCACACTAGTGGCATAGGGATTTTTTTTTTTTATGATGGCAGTGGAGATAATGATAATTAAATGTGTTGGTGTTTCTTTACTTATATATGAATGATTTATAAATTGTATAGCGTTTCCAGTAGTTAAATATTAGATAACAACTTTTCCTGATGAAAATCACTGATGATGTTCATTTCTTTCTCGTCAAACACCAACTCTCAATATAAAAAAGCATCTCTGAGCCGCTGTGATGGACTTTGAGATGTTCTTTTTATTCAGTAGAGATGGTGGCATTGTGCTGCACCAGCTGTTCATATAGATAATCCTTTATAAAGTGCGCCCCCTGGTGCTGGGCACTGCGGAATTGCACAGCTGTCGGCCGCGGCCCTGATTCAATGAGCAAAAAACGGAAAACAGCGTCAGGGCAGGAATCTGAGAAGAGACAAACTCGGGACTAAGAAGCTAAAGCCTGACCCCGTGTCACATAGAAGCTGGACAGTGCAAGGTGTCAGAGGACGAGATAAATTCACGACAGGCAGTGAGGCTGCGAAGGTGGGCTGCTGTCCTTCAGTATGTGGTATACACAGTCAAAGACTGGATATGGTACTGTGTCTCCGATGAGATGACACACGTCCTGAAACCAGGAGTAAAAGCAGGAAGGTCCCCACTGAACGGTCACTTCTCCCGACCCGCCGGGGGACTCTATGCTTCCTGCCCCTGTAAGTGCTCAGCTTTGCAGGGTTACAGGCGCTGGTCCCCAAAGACGCTACACATTTGCCAGGGGACAAGGAAGAATCCAGTGAGAGGATAAGCCACAGCTGCTGCCTGGGCACTTGAGGCTCTCTGTTTCCAGTAGGCAAGAAGAGGAGACCTTCGTCCTGAGATGAGAGAGGGTGGCTGTTAGCTCCGTGAGGGAGGGAGGAAGCGGTGTGTCTCCACGGTGACTTATTTTCCCCGAAATGAAGAGGCGCAGCGAGGCTGCGTTCAGAAGAACGTGGTGTCTGCGCTCCTGCTTCTCAGGGTTGAGGACCTGTGTTGCCCCATCAGGGAAGCTAGCCGGCCAGCGGAGATGCTCGCTGAGGGTGGGCGCGTCTAAGAGCAGATGCGGCACTTGGGGCTGTGGTTCGTCCTACTGGCTTTGTGCTGAATTTCCTCTGGGAGGAGGATCCAGGAGCTAGAAGAGGCAGACGTGGTCCCCGAGCAGGGATGGGCAGCAGAGGGGGACTGAGGGGGCCTCGCGGCAGTCCGCCCAGGTGCCCCGCCCAGGAAGGTCTTGTAGCCCAGCGTGGGTGGCGGGGAGCGGTTAGGAGGGAGTTGCTTCAGCTACAGAGCATCCTTTTGCTCAAGTGCGTATCTTTCCCGGGGTGACCCCCATGCGAAGAGTGCTTGGGGTAGGGATAGGAAGCCGCGTCACTGCAGGGCGGCGCAGGACGACTGTCACAGGTGCATCTGCTCCCGCACTCCCGGGGCTCGGCCAAAGCTCGCTCAGGGCTGCCTGGCGGCTCTGCGTTTCTCCTGCGCCACCGCCTGCTCCTCCCCTGCCCTCCACGCGTGTCGGCCCATAAGTCATGCTGTAAGACAAAGACGGTTGCTCACGCTTGGCTTCTGCAAGCGTTGAGTCGTGAGCCGCCGCCAGAGTTGACCAACAGTGCACGCTGAAAGGGCTTCAGGATGAAAACCAGCCTGAGGTGCTCTGTGCTTGGGGTAAAAGCCAAGCCCTTCGGTAGTTAGATCTCAGGAAAAGAATTATCAACCCATACATAGAAAAGCACGGAAATCATTGACGGAGGTAGCTGTTTCTCGTGACCAGCAGTACCCACCTCCTGAGAGGTGTGCTTGACTGTGTGTATTCCTCAGAAAATCACATGTTCTCTGGCTTATCCCACTGCCTCTTCGGAGCTTCCCCTAGGAGCTCCCGAGACGCTGTAGTCTGGCTGTAGCCCTCAGTACAGCCCCTGAATAAAACTGAAACTCGCAGCGCTCAGGGTGTGCGTTTTAAAAATTTCAGTTGACAGTACCCCCCTGCTGGATCCACCTCAGTATCTGCTTCCAGAGAACTCAGTCTACAGCACCTGTACGCTCCAAAAGTAATTCCTAAGGAGAAATATTTTGGATGATTATGTACTTTGTTATTGTCGATTTAGCTGACAATAAAATATCTAATTTTTTATTTAATATCTATTTTTTACTGTTAACTTCTTTATTCCCCACCTCTTTCAGAATTTAACAGTGCTTGTTCAGGATAGACCGGATTTGTGGGATTATTTTATCTATCGTAAATAGAACGTAGGGATAGCTCATTGGTAAACATATAACTTTAGATAAAGTGTTATTTTAAAGCGAGAACAAATAGGTGGAAATACACTATGATGTAGTTTATTTTAATTTTTTTTAATATTTATTTACTTATTGTTTATTTGGCTGTGTCAGGTCTTGGTTGCAGCACGCAGGATCTCCGTTGTGGCACGCAGGCTTCTCTAGTTGTGGTGCGTGGGCTCGAGAGCTCACGGGCTCAGTAATTGCGGCGCATAGGCTTACTTGCCCCGCGCGGCATGTGGGATCTTAGTTCCCCGACCGGGGATCGAACCCACATCCCCTGCATTGGAAGGCGGATTCTTAACCACTGGACCACCAGGGAAGTCCCCTATGATGTATTTTAATTAGTTCTCTGACTTTGGGATTCATTTCCCCACTGCACAGTGAAGAGACATGGCATGTAGTGGTAAACTTTAGTTTGTATTTTTTAATAGCTTTAAAGGTGATTTGTATCTGTTTATTATGTATGCTTGGCAAACAGCTTCCCTTTGTGGAAATTTTTATAATGCGGTTTAATATTTTCTTCTTAGGAAGAAACTAAAGATTTGTTTTTGCACATTGTATGTGATCTGAATTAGTGCTACAAACATAGTGTGATTTCAGTATGAAATATCCTAACAAGACTTCTCACCTGTCTGTTACTTTACTAAGTAACCAAATGTAACATAGAAAATTTAGGTGGCTGAAAACCTTTACTCTGAAGTAAAGGATATTTGTTGTTCCTGCAGGGGGCACTGTCCTACAATATAAAAGACCAATCTAGGCACTGGTCCTGGGTTTGCCCTGCCCTCTGGTTATAAGTTTAGTACTAGGCTTCTTGACTCAATGCTTAAAAAACATATTTTCCATAATGTGGCCACAAACATGTTTTGTTTGTGGTAATATACTAGCAACTGGTCTTGGTCCTTTATTAAAAATATATATATAGTTTGAACTTTTGCTATTGAACATCAGATTCTTACTTTCAGTGTGTATTTTTAAAACGGTATCCAAATAGTAAAATAATGTTTTAACTTTCTGGGCTTCGTTTATTATTATTATTATTACAAAGTTAATAAGGCAAAAGTGATGTTGACTTGTCCTAAATGCAGCTAAATTGCTGGTCTCTAGTGGAAGATGTGGGGGAAGTGTCCCTTGATCCTTGTGTGGTTCTGAGGGAATTGCGCCAGTCCCCCTTTGACAGGCATTAGGACTTTTCTCCTGTCAGCTGGAAGGGTAAACGTTTTGGCAAGTGGTTCACCCTGTAGCACCTCGCAGGACTGAGGAACTTAATCCTAGGCGCAAAACCTTGGAGTCTGTCCCCTTGGAAAGACCCTAGTCGGAATATTGTTACCAACTTGAATTTCCCCTTCAAGTAAAAAAGAATGCTTGTCGTTTTCAGTCTCCTGTGCTGGGATTCAAATGCAAGTATGGCTTCGCCTGCCCGACCACAGTGGGAGGATGAACAGTTAGAATCCTGAGGTTCCGAGAACTGGGTGGAGGCCCTCATTTTATCTCCTGTCTTTTCAACCTTGCCCCAGTAGAGAACTGGGTGGAGGCCCTCATTTTATCTCCTGTCTTTTCAACCTTGCCCTTGCACACTCCGTCTGTGCAAGGATGTTTCATGTACACCCTCAACAAAGCAGCCTGGGAATCAGGCGCCTGGTGGCTTTGTGGTACGGGATGGGTTTCCCTTTCCCATCTGTGTCAACCCTCCGTCCTTACCCCCATCCCTAACTTTAGCACCTGAGGCTCTGTGTTGGGCTGCTGGCTGTGTTGTGGAAGCCCTCCTACTGGTAATCTCAGTCGGGACACATCACCCCAAGGCTTCATGTGTCCAGGCTGTGTTTGCATTTTACTGGCTCTCCTAACCCTCTTCTGCAATTTCATTTGAAGATATGGACTCTATGAATTTAATATATAGCAATCTACCGAGCCATGTTGAGACCAAATCTTTCAGGGGTGCTTCTAACTTGGTTTCCTCTTGTTTTTTTTTTCAGTATTTTTGAGGTATGGTTGAAAAATAAAATTGTAAGATATTTAAAGGGTACACGGTGATGATTTGGTGTACGTGTAGATTGTGAAAGGGTTCCCCCATAGAGTTAATCAACACATCCATGACTTCACGTCCTTCCCTTTGTAGGAGGGAGGGAGCCTGTGATCAGGGTTGGAAAGGAAATGAAATCTCACAAGTAAGGCACTTCAATAATTGTTCTCCTCTAGGATGGGAGGTGGAAAAAGCCACATATTAAGGAAATCCAGAAGGTCAGAGCTTGCATAGTAGTCTAGGAAGACACTTCTCCAAGCATGGTCTGTAGACATTTGCGGTGCGACGAGCTGAGCTTTCAATGTGGCCCTCACTGGTCTCTCTGGATTGTATGGACAGTGGGCAGTTTGGGATCCAGGGGTGTCTCCCTCCGTTCCCCAGTGTGTGTGTGTGTGTGTGTGTGTGTGTGTGTGTGTGTGTGCACGTGTGTGTGCATGTGTGTGTGCACGTGTGTGTGTGAGTGTGTGTGAGTGTGTGTGTGTATGTGTTTTGGGGCTGGGAGGGCTGCACACACGCTCAGCTCCTCATGACAGGAGGGGCTATAAGTGCCAAGACCGTGTGTCCAGCCATGCTGGCCTCCGAACATCTCTCTGGAGGATGACGAGAGGATGGAAGCAATGGCTTCTCTTTTCTCACTACCCTTGGCTTTGGAACTTGCCCCGTTTCCCAACGAATCCCATTCCTTAAGGCACACTGTGACGTGGTGGGATTTCTCGTAAACACTGATGCATCGGAGAGAGTGACCCTGACCTTGCCCACCATGCCCCAGTGACCTAAGTTAGAAGCAAGTGGAGCTCTTCCAAAAACTCAGATTTCTGTGCCCTAGCAGAACCTATTGAATCAGGATGGAGCCTGCCTTTTCAACAGGTTCCCAGGTGACATCTACACACACTTGACTTAATGTATGATCCTCCATGTATGATTCCCAGTGCCTTCAGCCCCCAACTAGCCTTAGGCAACCACTAAGCTACTTTCTGTTTCTGTTGATCTCCCGATTCTGTACATTTCCTACAAATGGAATCATATATGTGCCTGGCTTCTTTCACTTAGCATAGTGTTCTCAGGGTTCATCCACGTTATAGCACGTATCACAAGTCCATTCTTTTTTATGGCTGAAAAATATTCTTTGTATGGATATATCACATTTTGTTATCATTCATCAGTTGATGAGCATTTGGGTGGTTTCTACCTATTGGCTATTATGAAGTACCTACCTCATTAAGTGGTAAGTGAGATGGTCTTACTGGTGCAACCTTAAGTGAACACATTTCATATTGGTTTCTAAATTTTGTGGTGTGGCTAATTTAAATTTTTTTCTTGAACAGTGTGGTTACATTGGGGTTGAGTTGGTACAACTTAAAGGTACACAGACATAATTTTGAAAAAATTTTTATATATATATTTTTTGAGATTATATATATATATATATTTTTTGAGAAATATTACACATATATTACTTTGAAACAATCACCAGCTTATAGAAAAGTTGCAAGTAGAGTACAAAGAACTTTCTCTTTTCCGGAAACATTTGGAAGTAAGTTACCCATCTGACACCTTGGACCCTGAAGAGTGTAGTGTGCATGTCTGTAGTATGTAGACAGAGTGCAAGCACCAGGATCAGGAAACTCACACAGATACATTACCACCTTCTAGTGATCAGACCCCATTCAAGCTTCACCGGTTGTCCTAATAATGTCCTTTCGAGCACAAGGAGCCAGTTAGAATTACGCACTGCCGAGAGTCGTCACGTCCCTTGACTCGCCTTTGATCTGGTTCCTCATCTTTCTTTGACTTTCTTGATCTTGGCACAGTTGAAATTTACAAGCCAGTCGTTTCATGGAATGCCCCTCCGTGTGGGTTTATCTGGTATTTCCTCACAGTTATGTCTGGGCTGCACGTCTTTGCCAGGGGTAGCACAGAAGTGATGCACTGTTCTTTTCATTGCACTCTGTCAGAAGGCACATTATTTTCATCAGTCCCTTTACTGCTGCTGATTTGATTAAGGTGGCCCCCAATTTTAACACTCTTATTTTATATGCGGTTAGCTCTTTACGTGATGCTAGTTCAATAAGCAACCAAGGTTAGAGTCTGTAATAAAATCGTTCTATGAAAGTTTTAGAGATGAGAAACATCAATTCCTCCATTTGACAAGTACCCATAATACCGAGAATGCAGGTTGACTGCTAACTCATTTGTCATGTAGATTTTACCTTCGACTTTGAAGTCCATGTAGTACTTTAAAAGAAATTGAACCGAAGTTGAATATTTCTGATTTAATTTCACTTAACGTTTGAATCGTCTTTTTTCTGGAAAATTCATTGAACTGAGATGTCTTGGAGTAAGAGCTTCCTAGGTGTTTCTTTAGGAAAATAGGAGATCATAGTTTGGAAAAAAAGGGTGTAAAGAATTTTACTTTCCAGAAGACTATTTCTTATCTCATACCTAGTTTATTTATATTTATGTACAGACCCTCGGAATACATAACATTTCATTTAAAGGATATATTTTCTCATGTTTTAGGCTTGTTTTATCAAGAAAAGGTAAATGCCCAAAGTAAACTGTGGTTTCTCACCTTTCGCATCACGGTCATTTGGGCTGGATGATTGTTGTGGCGCGGTCCTGGGCATGCTAGGGTGCAGAGCAGCTTCACCAGCCTCTGCCCACTGGATCCAGAGCCCCACCCTGTCCTGACAACCAAAAATATCTCCAGATATTACAGACATACCTTTCTGGGGAGCAGAAGGGTGGACAAACAGACTTGCCTCTGCTTGAGAACCACTGAAACAAATTGTAGAATTTTTATGTAATTTTAAAATCTTGCCATTTAGAAACTATCGGTGGAATTATAGACTCTAATTGAGATTTCTATTCGAGTAGAATTTTCAACAGTATTAAATATATGGGATTGTAGGTGTTAGTTTCAAGAGAAAAGTAGATGAGATAAGGTTAAGTTTTAAGTATTTCTGGAGATATATTTTTGCACGATAACACATATTAAAGTAAGTGCCGTAGGGGTGACATTTATTTTTTGTTAAACTTCATGAGAGTTTAGACACCGAATCAACCTTTTTCATGTCAGTTAAGCCCACTGTCATATCCCTGACTAGACGTTGATAGAATTCCTTGTCACATAGAAGGATGAATTGTCTGGAACTGCAGTCAGCAAAATGACACTGTGCTGGTGATAACCGGTGAGCACAGCGCACATTCCTGATGGGAATTTAGGTGGGAATATTTTTTCCCGAGGCACTTCACAGTCAAATCAAATTACCTGCCGTAATTGCTTTTCAGTGGTGCCAACTTATACTTCTTTCAATCCTTTTCTGTCACATTGCCACCGTGAGGACTGAATTGCAAGGAACTGCACACAATTTGAAGTGGGTGTGTATTAACTAGAAAAATCCTCTTGGCAAACGAAATACTTTTTAAGTAAATTCACTGTATGTGGTAGGGAGGAAGGAAAAATACTTTGCCCCAGTATCTCCTGAGTCCTTGGACAGGTCAGAAATGAAGCTTTAGTAACCACAGGTGCTCAGAAAGGAATGCAAAAATATTTCTGATGTGTTGTTTGCCCGTTATGCAAGTATTTGTTTTATTGCAGCTATTGAAATACCTTTACACATATTTTCTGGCAAAGCAAGCATTTATTTTGGAAACCTTTATTTGGCTTTTAAGGTTGCTATTACTCAGTTGTTTGCTCAACAGAGGAAAAAAAATGTTTGGGAAATGCTTTTCAAGTTAGTTCTCACCTAGTGGCTCCTTCATTCCCCTCAAGGAGAAATCTTCGGGGGTTTAGGCGAGTGTTAAAACGGTTCAGGAATCAAAGAAATACCCGAGGAAGTCCAAAGAAGCCAATCTGATTGCTACATGAAGATGACAGCTCTTGGCAACTCATGCTGCAGAGGGTTAAGAATTTAAAAAAAGAGAACACACGAACCCCAAAGATAAAAACTGGAGAAAAGGGCTTCCCTGGTGGCACAGTGGTTGAGAATCTGCCTGCTAATGCAGGGGACACGGGTTCAAGCCCTGGTCTGGGAAGATACCGCATGCCGCGGAGCACCTAGGCCTGTGAGCCACAACTACTGAGCCTGTGCTCTAGAGCTCGTGAGCCACAATTACTGAGCCTGCGCGTCTGGAGCCTGTGCTCTGCAACAAGAGAGGCTGCGATAGTGAGAGGCCCGCGCACCGCGATGAAGAGTGGCCCCCGCTCGCCACAACTAGAGAAAGCCCTCGCACAGAAACGAGGACCCAACACAGCAAAAATAAATAAATTAATTAATAAACTCCTACCCCCAACATCTTAAACAAAAAAAGAAACTGGAGAAAAACTACAGGCAGATATGAGACTAATGGAAGTTAACAAGAGAAGGAGCTTCACAGGAACAAGGAATTTCACTTTGTTCTAAGTTTCCTTTTGTCTACGTTCCCTTCCTCAGGTATCAGAGGCGATCATGGAAAGTGGGTAGATAAGAGTATGAGGCAGGCTTTGGTTGGGCGTGAATATAAGTTTGCGCTAAACTAGATTTATGAACAAACGAGAATGTCTGTTGACTGGAAAAAAATGCACGACGTAAGAGCTGTGAGTTAAGTTTTATTTTGGGCAAAATGAGGGCTGTAACCTGGGATGCAGCCTCTCAGATCGCTCTGAGGAACTGCTCCGAGGAGGGAGGGCGGAGGTCAGCGTGGATGTGATTTTAGTGAAGGAGGATACGTGCAACGAAGCGTACGTTTTGGTGGAACGTTGCTGCCGGTCACAAGAAAGTTGCTGCTCGTCACAAGGAGCAGACGTCTCCGTTAATGATTTAAGTGCTTTTCTAGATATGAGAAGATGCAAGAAATAGGGCTCATAAAATCTTCTGTTGAAAAGATCTAACTTTCTGCAGGCCTGTTCTGCCAGGTTTTCCAGAGCACAAGTGCCTCATTTCTGATCTCTGCCCTGAACTCCTTTCAGGGGGTGTTAGAGGTCAGCGACAGCAGTCGCCAGTGACCTCATCCTTGCAGAGGCAGATGGCAAGCGCCAGTTTGTAGTTGGCAGCCCTAAAGACAAGAACGAAATCAGTTTAATAATGAGATTCCATGGGATGTCTTGGGTAAAGGAAATAAAAGACGATTCAGCAGATGATACCAATCTAGACGTGGTGAGCTGAGGTGAGGAACTGTGAAACCCATGTGGTAGAGAAGTGTATTGGCGGCCCCCGGCGCACAAGTGGAGTGCTGAATTCTGAGTGACCAAGACTGGGAGGGTTTTCCATGTATAGTTGCATTTTTATTTCTGCTGCTACATAATTTATCCTACGATATAATCAAGGCACACAGAGTGACAAAACTCAGCACAACAAAGACCATGAGAGAAATATTTCACCTAGAGACATGGGGGAAAATTAAAAGAGCTTTATTTTCATAATAATTTACATTTCTAATGCAATTACCTAAAAAATAATGCTAGATCATCTCCCACCCATAGTATCTCAGCATCAATTTTTGGAGTATGACCAAAACAAAACCAAAAACCAAAAAGCAAAAAAAAACACCCAGAGAAAATAATGAAAGTTTAGTGGAGGATGAAAAGAAGAATAGATATTTTATCCTTCCGTAGGGGATATAAGACTGTATAAGACTCAGTATTATACAGATGTTAGTAGGCCCCAAATTAATCTCTAGATTCTTTGTACCTAACAAAATCCTAAGAATTTCTTAAGGCTTGTCTGTATTTGTCAACACACACACACATATTTACAACAGATATGCACATAAAGAAAATATGTAGGGCTTCTCTGGTGGCGCAGTGGTTGAGAGTCCGCCTGCCGATGCAGGGGACACAAGTTCGTGCCCTGGTCCGGGAAGATCCCACATGCCGCAGAGCGGCTGGGCCCGTGAGCCATGGCCGCTGAGCCTGCGCATCCGGAGCCTGTGCTCCGCAACGGGAGAGGCCACACAGTGAGAGGCCCGTGTACCGCAAAAAAAAAAAAAAAGAAAATATGTAATAAAGGTGATATTTCATGTCAGTGGCTTAACAGTATTGGTAAACATGATTCTGATCAAAAAAATTAAAAATTTCTATACCAAAAAACCCCAAAACACCCAGGCTTATTCAAGTTGGAAATCTGGTACCTGTAGGTTTTATTAGCTTTATTCAGAAAGCTAACAAATAACACTTCCGCTTCTAGAATTTTCCCTCACGTGACCTGGAGAGACATAAATATAATCAGTCATTTTTGTTATCAAAGAAGTGAGCTTGTGACCCCCTTCTTCTGTGAGAGGCACCTGCTTGTCCCTACTTTCCTGTCCTTTGTGCCTCCTGGAACCCTCTCTCCCTTTCCAGATGTCCCTGACCCCGAGCTCGTCTCTCTTCTCTCTGGTTAGGCTGGACGCCCCATTTCAGGTCTCTGCTTCTTGGCATGTGGCCACCTCAGAGGCATGGCTGCGTACAGGGGAGCTGCAGGAGAGAGAGCAGGTGACCCCATATCACCTTCTGTTCACTGTGGGAAAAGTAACGTCTATGGGCTGCTTAGATCAGGTGGTGCCGAGACCCTCCCGTTCCTCCCTGGCGGCGCATTAGCTTGTTGACATTGGTTCCAGCTGATTGTTCCTCATCACGTAACCGCCACCCCTCGGTTTAGCTAAAGGCAACACTGCTGGGGTACAGACGGTGCATGGACAGCCACATGCTTGAGCTCCATGTTCTAAGACTTTCAGCTGATGTAACAGACTTCCTTCTCACTGGACAATAAAACATGTGACTCTAGGAGAGCATTTTCTCTATCTCCTGTCCCTCTTTAATCTCTTGATGAAGCTGTCTCCTTTGTGGCACCCCAAAGCTTTTATTTTTTTATTTTATTTTATTTATTTATTTATTTTGCGGTACGCGGGCCTCTCACTGCTGTGCCCTCTCCTGTTGCACAGCAGGCTTAGTGGCCATGGCTCAGGGCCCAGCCGCTCTGCGGCATGTGGGATCTTCCCAGACCGGGGCACGGACCCGTGTCTCCTGCATTAGCAGGTGGACTCTCAACCACTGCACCACCAGGGAAGCCCCCAAAGCTCTTATTTTACAGTCACTCTCAGTGCCTTGGCTTTTTTGGATGCATCATTACATGTATGGCCTGGGGGAAGGTGCCAGTCACCTTTGGGCTGTGCTGCCAAGTAGACGTGATTCCTCTGCTCTCTCTTCTGCATTTTAGCAGCGTTATGACCAGCTTACACTTGAAAGGGCTTGAAAGGGCTCCCCTTTCTTTCATGCTGAGGAGTGAAAGTACTTTGATGGCTAATAACCAAGGAGTTCCTCATGAACAGCAACATGTGTGATCCTTTTATGTCCGCTTCTGCATTTCCACTTTGTGCAGTGCTTTGTGTATGGATAGGGCTCAATAAATATTCACCACCATGAGCTAATCTAAGATGAAATTGGTCTCCCTAAAGCTCATGGTTTGGTGACAGTTTTGGACTGTGAGAGAATGGCTGGCATCTGTCATCGTGCAGATAAGCATTCCTAATCAAGTTTAAATGCTGGAGGAATTTGCCTTCATTCCAACCTTCTATTAGGACTCATTCATAGGTTGGGAGAAGCTGAGAAGTCTTGTCAACACCGTATCAGTGGGGACAGATGAGTTCCTTCCGTCCTGAAATGTTATCCACAGCCACAGCAGGAA
>NW_006775372.1:2393380-2398283 GCF_000442215.2 Lipotes vexillifer
TGTTATCCACAGCCACAGCAGGAATACACGGCCGCTGCTGTCCAGGAGCATTTGAAACCCAGGCTTCAAGCTACCCAATACTGCACTGATACTGTCGGAGTTTATTACCGGATTTCCATCCCCGCAGAACTGTCACCCCAGGCCAGTCATGCAACAGCAGCCTGTTTGTTGGATGAATGAGACCAAGTTTATTCATAGGAGGAGCTATAAGTGCTTTACGTAAGGAGAACACAAATAGCTAATGCTTTCGAGTAAGTTTAACTTTTCTAATGTGATGACTGAATATTCTGGCCATTCTGGCATACAGAAGTATTAAATTGTGTATTGTGACACAAGATTTAAGAAATGTATCTTCGTTTAATACCATTTCCCATTAAATAAATGAAATAGATGAGCTTATCAGTTTTATCTCTTTAAGTTTTCATCTGCTGAATTTGCTTGAATTCTTTCTACCAAAACCCTTCTGACTAAATTCATATTAACTCAGCTAATAAAAATATCACCTATAAATATTACTCAGCCATAAAAAGAAATGAAATTGAGTTATTTGTAGTGAGGTAGATGGACCTAGAGTCTGTCATACAGAGAGAAGCAAGTCAGAAAGAGAAAAACAAATACCGTATGCTAACACATATATATGGAATCTAAAAAAAAATGGTCTGAAGAACCTAGGGGCAAGAGACAGGAATAAAGACACAGACCTACTAGAGAATGGACTTGAGGACACGAGGAGGGGGAAGGGGAAGCTGGGACGAAGTGAGAGAGTGGCATGGACATATATACACTACAAATGTAAAATAGATAGCTAGTGGGAAGCAGCCGCGTAGCACAGGGAGGTCAGCTCAGTGCTTTGTGACCACCTAGAGGGGTGGGATAGGGAGGGTGGGAGGGAGGGAGACGCAGCGGGAAGAGATACGGGAACATATGTATATGTATAACTGATTCACTTTGTTATAAAGCAGAAACTAACACACCGTTGTAAAGCAATTATACTCCAATAAAGATGTTAAAAAAATCACCTATATTTCCTGCCGTTGGTTTGGTTCTTTTTTTTAATGTTTATTCATTTTAATTTTGCCTTTTTAAAAATTTTGAAGCCAATATATTGTGTTTTCCACATCAAATATATTTTCTTCTTTTTAATTTTTTTTTATACAGGAGGTTCTTATTAGCTATCTATTTTATACAAATTAGTGTATATATGTCAATCCCAATCTCCCAATTCATCCCATGACCACCACCACACCCCTTGGTTTGGTTCTTTCGGAAGAAACAGCAACATTCTGAAATAGTGTTCAGAGGTGTTTCAGTTGCCACAGTCCTGCCGGGATTCCACAGGCAATGAAGTAACTCAATAGAGAAGGGCCCCAGGTCACTCACAGCTTTTGAATGCCCCACGGGGTAAAGTTATATACGATTCTCCAAAGCCAAAAGCTAACTTTGTTATACCTCAGAAACCCAAGACATTCTCTTTATGGTTCTAACATATATTGAGTACTGGAGGAATGCAACCTGCAGGTCACTCGAAGAAATATTTTACTTTGGTTCGTTGAGAATACCAATGAGAGTTCACTACTTGAGAAAATCTCGTCATTTTTGAAAATCCCCCTTGCTCTCTGAGTTGTGGGTAGATACTCATGTATCAGGCTGCACGTGATATTATCTATTTTTGGTAGATTTACAACTAGGCACCAACATACTTCTCCGTTTTCAAAATGTCAGTTTTTTTCGAAAGTATCATTATTCATTTGAACAGTGTCTTACGTCTCCTATATCTAAGTTGTTGTTTAAAAATAGGAGCAACCCTGTAACAACCTCATTCTGCATTCTATTGTCATTGTGCCCAAGTATTTATATATTTAAAAACAATTATAAAAAATTATAGTGTCTTTGTTTCTGCTTTGCATTGCAATGGGCATTGTTTCCTATAATATTTATAATAATATATGTAGGTAGACTATGGTACCTATGAATTTTATTTCAGGAGAGTTAAAAAGGTACGATGAAGTATTTCTGGTACAGAGGGGGGATGGTCCAGAGAAAAGAACCACTGATGTAAAGGATGCAGGACATGGGAGGAGCTGTAATCATTCGTGGAGCTCTAGAAAATCACGGAGGTCTAGGCTTTAAAAAAAAAAAAATCCATATAGTTATGGAAAGGGGGCCAAGCAGATTCCAGGGAAGCATGGCAATGGAGTCACTCTGACATGGACTGTTAGCAAAATGTTGAACATAAAGTAAAAATACATATATAATGTTTTTTCTAAATCTAAATAAAAGTCACCTATTAATTACAAAGCTGTGTCCTACAGAGCAGACAAAGATGACTAAGACAGTTCCTACTTAGGAGGAATTCACATCCTAATTTGAGTGAAAATACATAAACACTGATGTAGGAGAAGACAGTTGGTTCAAATGTTTAAGAATGGAATTCAAGTTTGTAAGAAATATGACTGGTAACGTTGCTAAATGGGCTAAATCTTGAAGGGTTAGGATAACCTTTATAAGTTTCTAAAAACTTATGATTTAGTTTATATATAATTATATATACTTAAAATTATTATGTATCATTATAATAGAAAATGATTCTTTTCCTCCACTACTTAAAAGATTAAACATCCTTCGCCTTGAGGAGATGAGACACTCATCTGTGTCTTCTTCTTGGCATTTTATATTTTTTATTAAATTCGCTAAGTCACTGAGGATTAAAGTCAGTGTTTGATATGATGTGAAACTCTGAATCTTTTATTTTAGCCAGATTGCTAGCCAGTTGTCCTGATACCATTTACTGCACAATTCTTTCTCTCTTAATAGGATGGTTCTGGTCATTAATCCTCCTCTTCCCTCTCCCCCCATGGAGTTATGTTTAATATATTTTTCCAGTTTCAACTCAGGAACATTATACTAATGAAAGTCTGACTAAAGTCCCAACGATAGAATATGCACGGGCTTATTTCCATGATCTCTCACTCACTGGTTATTCCTTATTTCTATTAATGCTTACTGAATTTAATAGATGAGAAATATCTCATTATTTTGGTTAATAATATTGAGATTAAATTATTTTAAGTAGCTGCTGGCACCTTTTTTGGTATACAAAGTTTTACAACACTTTCCTAGTGACTTTTGAATATTCTTTGCTTATTAAAGGTATTTTAACATCTCTCTTAGTCAGCTTGGGCTGCCATAACAAAATACCATAGGCTGGGGGGTCTAGACAACAGAAATTTATTTCTCACAGCTCTGGAGACTGGAAGTCCCAGATCAAGGTGCTGGCATAGTCAGGTTCTTGGTGGGAGCTCTCTTCCCGACTTTCAGATGGCCAGCTTGTCCTTATGGCATCACACGGGGGAGAGAGAGCACTGATGTGTCTTCTTAGAGGGACACTGAGCTCACAATGGAGGCTGCTCTCTTACGATGCAGTCATCTCCCAAAGGCCCCACTTCCTAATACATCACATTGGACGTTGGGACTTCAACGTATGAATTTTGGGGAGGACGCAAACATTCAGTCCGTACAAAATCTTTTCCACCACATAGATTTGCACATTTTTTCCCTAGATGTTTAATGAGTAAATTTTTTCCCCATGTTTTTGTTAAAATGCAAAAAATTAAATTCATATATAGTGAAAATTTTAACCTATTTTGTTTTCTGTTTGTAAAGATCATTGTGTATTGCAGCATGAGATAAATATTCGCTCATATTTTCATCTAGTTCTCAAAAACTTTTATATTTAATTTCTCAGCCATCACAGGAGGAATTTGTTGTGCCCATGAGCTCAAATTTTATTGTTCAAAAAGTTATCAGTGAATAATATAGTCTTCCTTATTATCTTGAATGGAATGCTTAAACTTGGATCCTCCGTCACAAGATTAGCTATTTGTACTATTGACATTGAAACTATCCATATGAATTTGCTTAAATAAAAACATTATTATAGGGCTTCCCTGGTGGCGCAGTGGTTGAGAGTCCGCCTGCCGATGCAGGGGACGTGGGTTCGTGCCCCCGTCCGGGAAGATCCCACATGCCGCGGAGCGGCTGGGCCCGTGAGCCGTGGCCACTGGGCCTGCGCGTCCGGAGCCTGTGCTCCGCAACGGGAGAGGCCACAACAGCGAGAGGCCCGTGTACTGCAAAAAACAACAAAACAAAAACCAAAAAAACCCATTATTATAATTGTTGCATCTGGATAGTACCCTTAACGTGTGATGGTGCATAATTGTATGTTACTTTTGTTGTTGTTGTTGTTAAAAATTTCAAGGGTATTTTCAAACATATATTTTTCCCAGTTACTTTTTGGTTACAATTTATAATTTTATATGTTCATCACATTCTTGAGATTTTTTTTTATGGTAATTTATTCTAGCATTATTATTTTATTGTTATCATTAGTTTTACCTTTATTTGCCTGTTAGGTAAAGTAGGAAATTATGTATCTGTATATTTTCTTATCTGTGACTTCTATTTTTATAATTTTTATTTTTTAACATCTTTTTTGGAGTATAATTGCTTTACAATGGTGTGTTAGTTTCTGCTGTACAACAAAGTGAATCAGCCATACGCATATATATACCCCCATATCTCCTCCCTCTTGCGTCTCCCTCCCACCCTCCCTGTCCCACCCCTCTAGGCGGTCACAAAGCACCGAGCTGATCTCCCTGTGCTGTGCAGCTGCTTCCCACTAGCTGTCTATTTTACATTTGGTAGTGTATGTATGTCCATGCCTCTCTCTCACTTCGTCTGTGACTTTTCAATAGGCGAACGAACGTTGGAGTCTTTAAGCTTATGTGTGCAATCTTAATTCTGTCTTTTTGCGTATATTATTTTGATTTTTCTAGTTTCTTGTGTGTGTGTTTATGTCCCCATTCCCCTACGTATACTCCTTTGTTGTTGTTGTTCTTTCCCT
>NW_006775372.1:2398293-2473953 GCF_000442215.2 Lipotes vexillifer
TTTCCCTAGAATTCTAGAATGCATGTGATTCTTGTGGTCTTTCTACTGAAGGTCACCCTTATATTTTAAAGAATACACTTTAGTCCCCTTGTCTTCAGTTGTCACCAGGATTAATAAAATTTTACTTTTCAGTGTTCTTGTGTTTCCTCAGTCTTCCCAGTTGTTAGTTATCATTTGCTTCTTATAGAATTTTGCGTCTGGATCCTCTTTAAATGATCTTTTACCTTGATTTTCAAGCATTATTTGTACATTTTTTTTAGGTGTTACGACCATATAAATAGCATGTGTGTTGGAGTTTTTCCTGTTAACAAGCTTTTTGACTTTGCCACAACTATTTCCATATCAACTGTTATATTCTTGACTTCAGATTTATTTATACGAGGGAGGTTAGTGTAATTTACTTCTCACGGGTAATATACTCTCAGTCCCCGCACATCCTAAAATGATCTTTCATTGTTCCCGTTCCCTGAATGACAAGTGAGATGGGCAGAAAATTCTCAGATCATGAGCTGTTTCCTCAAGAGCTGATTAACTTGGGTCTAATGTCTTTGGTACTTAACATGGTGGGGGAGAGTTTTGAGCCAGTCTGACTTTGTTCTTTTGATGCACTTTAAAAAGAACTTATTTTTAAAATTGCAGTGACGTCTGCCACCTTTAGAACACACACGTTTTGTTGGCTCGGGTGTGGGTGTGGGGCTCACACTCATTTTGTCCTGCAGGAAATGAATCCTTACAACCTCTACACCATTCTGAATTCCGACCCAGGAAAATCCCAAAGTCCCACCTCAGCCCTCTCTTCTCTGTGTTATATCCTCTTCCGGAGACATTTTATATACTTGCCATATCCTTTCTATCCTGAGAGTGTGCAAGTTGGTCCTCTCTCTCAGTAACTCATTTCTTTGCCTTGTTAATTCCACCTTGTATTTGGGTGTCACGAGCCCTGATGCTGTAGAAAGACTAGGCAATGGGAGGGGATTGGAACAGCACACCAGGCCCTCACAGCCTGCTTCCTCACGGTATTTCTACCTAGCGGAATAATTGTAGTTGAATCTGAACTACGGATAATACAGTGGGTCAGCAAGGTCCTTTGATATATGACTTGCGTGCAGGAATTCTCAGAATTCGAATTAAGCCGAAGACCAGCCAGCTAACTCTCCAGAATACCAGCTCCTGAGCAAAAAAAAATTAAATTGGATCTAAGTAGTCAGTTAATTCCTGTTTTTCCATATAACTTCTCAAGTGACCAGAGGAGTGTAATTGGTGTCCCCCTTGAAGCAGATGCAGTGTCTTCAGGTGCAGATACTAAACAAAAAGACACTCCTCCTGTTAAACAAAGAGACTTCTGGCTGACCCTCAAACTCTGAGGCAGTTGACAATCAACCAAAATATTCTGTTTCAGTCATGTGAAATTCTGCAAATTAATAATGCCTGGGGCAGTGTGGTAAACTAGAAGCAGACTTTGTAATTCTATCCACGAGACTAAACTGTGTCCTTAGTAAGGATGAGTGGTTCTCTGCCAACTAAGTTAGGATATTATGTTGCATGCGTGAAATACATTTCTTACCTCAAACACAGAAGAATACGCACATGGTTATCTGTATTAAGACAGTTTTCCTCCTCCATTCAAAAAATAGTTCACGGACATAGATATTAAGGAATATATTTTCTAGAGGTACCCACTTATTATATTATCCACGGTCTCCACGTAGCTTGATTTGGCTTTAGGTAGCTACTTACTGTTTTTTCTTGCTTACCTCCGTTATGTTTATCGTGAGTGGAGGTTCTGCTTGTGTCTTCTGAGGACAGGCGTGGTCAGATAGCTTTCAGTGGTAGAGAGAGAGATTGTCTTTCTTTTGCTCAAAGGTATTTCAGTGGGAAGTGAGAAATCGGAGCAGGAGTCACCTTTCCAGGCCTGGCTGCATTTTCTAATAGCTCTGTGATTCGGGCCACGTTTGTTTCTCAGCCTTGTTTCTGCGAGTGTGATTAGGAAGGAGCAACATCTGCATCATACGGTCACGAGCAGTGGCTCTAGTGCTTGTGAGCGTTCGGTGACTAGTAACTGCCATTAGTATTTGCAGGGTAGGAAAAAGGTGTGTCAGAGACTAGAAGGCAACTGATGGCTTGTGCAGGAGCTCTCTCCCAGGTGGCTTCAATAAACAGCTGTCGAATGAATGCTATGTGGATGCCGAGGGGACTCATTACTAAGCAAACATGGTAACACATGGCGAGTCATAGTCCTGGCTGGACCAGATCTGCCCGCTTCCCCTCTGGCCATCACCCACCTCTCCTGTGGGTCTTGCAGCTTCTCGACCATAAAGATGAACTTCAAATGTGCAGGCTTCTATCCATGAAAGTCAGTTATGCGGTGACCTAAATGGGAAGGAAATCCAAAAAAGAGGGGATATACGTATACGTACAGCTGATTCACTTTGCTGTACAGCAGAAACTAGCACAACATTGTAAAGCAGCTCTACTCCAATAAAATAAATAAATAAAAATTTTAAAAAAGTCAGTTACCCTGGATGAGTCCTCCTCTCCACTGCTTCTTTTCCTCTGGAATTTTCTCAACCACATCTTGAATCTCTGGCCCCAAATTTCCTGCCTTGTTTGTACCTGCGTTGGGTCTTTGGGTTTGAAATATTTACAGGGCAGTTTCTATATTGGTTTTGGTTTTCCTCTAAGGTTCTTGACTGGGTTTAACCCCTGTGGTTCTCCGTGATCTGAAACACGATATTCATTCCATTGAAATATCTGAGATGTTATGTGTTGCAGGGGAACAGGACTTCCAAGTTACAGACCTTGAAGTTTGATATATAGGTTCTGATATTTAATGCAAGAATGGTAGTATTATAAGAAATAAATGAATTTAAAAAGTAGCTATGGGTCGGGACTTCCCTGGTGGTCCAGTGGTTAAGACTCCGAGCTTCCACTGCAGGGGGTGAGGATTTGATCCCTGGTCAGGGAACTAAGATCCCGCCTGCTGCGCAGTGTGGCCAAAAAATTAAAAATTAAAAAAAAATAAAAGTAGCTATGGGTTAAAAACCTATTATTTCATACAACTTTTAGACATCAAGTAGAGGTAGCATAATTCATCATTTTGGATCAAGTAAAAAGAGCTGAGGTTGCCTGAAAATGGGAAAGTTAATACATTTTAAAAAATTCTACTTATTGACAAATAATGAATTCACTTGTTTTACCCCTAAATCAGAATTTGTCACACGTGTGTTTTTCTTAAAAGCCATCAAGAGGGAACCGTCTTGCGGGGATAACAAGATGCAAGAGAGTACTGCCTACCTGGAAGGCTTAGCTGCTCTGTGAATGGAGGGCAGCACAGGCCCTCGCTCGCAGGATTTGTTCTCAAGGTTCACATTCCACAGCTCTTTGGAAAGTGCACACCAACGTCTCCCCCTCATTTTCCTGTATCTTCTTTTCAGAGTTCTCTCTGCCTCTACCTCTATAGCAACCCAGCTCCCTACCACATGACCTCTGGCTCACGAAATGTATGGTATTTCCAAATGTGAGAAACTTTTTAACCTCCCTTGAGATCTGCATCACTCTGATTGTAGACTGAATATTGCGAGGCCGTGGCATCACTGCACTCGAAGTCCACGAGACCATGTTGCCCATTACTCTGTGCACGCCAGAGAATAATTTTCAATAATCATAAAAACATGGTTTTTGAAAGTATGATCAAAAATAATATCCTTTTAGGACACCTCTACAGTATTTCTTCAGATCATTCCCTGTTCCCCTTTGAGTCCCTTGGAATCTCCTTCTGAATCTACAAAGTGGGAATCTACCCACTTTGTGGGTAAACCGGGGGGACCAAACTATGCTAAGCCCCTTCTGTCAAAGGGGGTGTTTGACAACAGCCTAGGTCAGCGGTTCGTAGCTTCCACACTATGGACAGTCAGAGCTGGACCGTTCTCTGCGGGGGGCCGTCCTGTGCACTGGAGGGTGCAGAGCAGCATCCCTGGCCTCCACCCACTAGATGCCAGGAGCACCCATGCCCCAGTTGTGGCAACCAAAGATGTCTCCAGATGTTGCCTGGTGTCCCGGGGGGATGAAATAACCCCCAGTGGAGAAGCGCTGAGCTGAATTAATGTCTTCCTCATACCAAGGCTTGTCATTAGCCCCTTAGTGTGGGAGACTTGGCAACTTAGAACAGTGTCTAGAAGCTACGGAGAGACTGATCTCTCTAACATAACTTGTATTGCTTAAAGATCCCTCCCGGTGTTGCTCCAGTTAGCTATATGAGCTGTTTGAACTCTACCTGACTAGGCACTCAAAATTAATGTGCCTCAGGATTTTGTGGTCAGAACAAGCTGTGCAACAATCATTAATGTAAAGCTGTTTGAACTTGAATACTATGTGTGTCATACACACACATATACACATCCATTTAAAAATCAGCTTAATCAGATAAAACAGTTGTGCTCTGAAAAATTTTTTTTTTTTTTTTTTTGCTGTACGCGGGCCTCTCACTGCTGTGGCCTCTCCCATTGCGGAGCACAGGCTCCGGACACGCAGGCTCAGCGGCCATGGCTCACGGCCCCAGTCGTCCCGCGGCATGTGGGATCCTCCCGGACCGCGGCACCAACCCGTGTCCCCTGCATCGGCAGGCGGACTCTCAACCACTGCGCCACCAGGGAAGCCCTGAAAAATATTTTAAAGCAGATAATTGTACCAGCAATATAGCTATCCTTGGCATTAAAAAATATATAGTAAAAAATAATCAAGGGTATTTTTCCTGTAAGGCAATATTTCTTCTTTCAAACTCCTTAGCAAATCCAGTGTCTTTGAATACTAAGTATTTTTATTATGCAGAAGTAAAGTTTACTTATTTCCCAAGTTATTTCTACTGACTAGGAACATGTATTCTCACCAAAGTGTTAGCAAAATATTTCTAATTATTCTAAAGTCCTTTAAAGTTCCCACTGGTAGAAAGAAATTTAATCCAAATATAATACTTTGTTTTTTATTTTGAAATAATCTTTTTTTTTACTTATTTCTGAGATATACATTTAAAAGTAATAACTAGAATTATGACTTATAACATTATACCAGAATATATAAGATTTTTCGAAATTTCATATAATGTCTGAAACATTTATATTAACATATTTCCATACAAATAACGCAAAGAAAGTTTAGTATTAGTTGTTTTTTATGTTTGTTTGTTTTTTTATACTGCAGGTTCTTATTAGTCATCAGTTTTATACACATCAGTGTATACATGTCAATCCCAATTGCCCAATTCAGCACACCACCATCCCCACCCCACCGTGGTTTTCCCCCCTTAGTGTCCATACGTTTGTTCTCTACACCTCTGTCTCAACTTCTGCCCTGCAAACTGGTTCATCTGTAAGATTTTTCTAGGTTCCACATACATACGTTAATATACGAGATTTGTTTTTCTCTTCTGACTTACTTCACTCTGTATGACAGTATCTAAGTCCATCCACGTCTCAACAAATGACTCAATTTCGTTCCTTTTTATGGCTGAGTAATACTCCATTGTATATATGTACCACAACTTCTTTATCCATTTGTCTGTCGATGGGCATTTAGGTTGCTTCCATGACCCGGCTATTGTAAATACTGCTGCAATGAATATTGGGGTGCATGTGTCTTTTTGAATTATGGTTTTCTCCAGGTATATGCCCAGTAGTGGGATTGCTGGATCATATAGTAATTCTATTTTTAGTTTTTTAAGGAACCTCCATACTGTTCTCCATAGTGGCTATATCAATTTACATTCCCACCAACAGTGTAGGAGGGTTCCCTTTTCTCCACACCCTCTCCAGCATTTGTTGTTTGTAGATTTTCTGATGATGCCCCTTTTAACTGGTGTGAGGTGATACCTCATTGTAGTTTTGATTTTCATTTCTTTAATTAATTAGTGATGTTGAGCAGCTTTTCATGTGCTTCTTGGCCATCAGTATGTCCTCTTTGGAGAAATGTCTATTTAGGTCTTCTGCCCTTTTTTGGATTGGGTTGTTTATTTCTTTAATATTGAGCTGCATGAGCTGTTTATATATTTTGGAGATTAATCCTTTGTCCATTGATTCGTTTGCAAATATTTTCTCCCATTCTGAGGGTTGTCTTTTCATCTTGTTTATGGTTTCTTTTGCTGTGCAAAAGCTTTGAAGTTTCATTAGGTCCCATTTGTTTATTTTTGTTTTTATTTCCATTACTCTAGGAGGTGGATCAAAAAAGATCTTGCTGTGATTTATGTCAAAGAGTGTTCTTCCTTTGTTTTCCTTTAAGAGTTTTATAGTGTCCAGTCTTACATTTAGGTCTCAAATCCAATTTGAGTTTATTTTTGTATATGGTGTTAGGGAGTGTTCTAATTTCACTCTTTTACATGTAGCTGTCCAGTTTTCCCAGCACCATTTATTGAAGAGACTGTCTTTTCTCCATTGTATATCCTTGCCTTCTTTGTCATAGAGTAGACCATAGAGTGACCATAGATGCATGGGTTTATCTCTGGGCTTTCAATCTTGTTCCATTGATCTATGTTTCTGTTTTTGTGCCAGTACCATATTGTCTTGATTACTGTAGCTTTGTAGTATAGTCTGAAGTCAGGGAGTTTGATTACTCCAGCTCCGTTTTTTTCCCTCAAGACTGCTATGGCTATTGGGGGTCTTTCGTTTCTCCATGCAAATTTTGAAATGATTTGTTCTAGTTCCATAAAAAATGCCATTGGTAATTTTTATTTTTTTATTTTTTTTGCTGTACGCAGGCCTCTCACTGTTGTGGCCTCTCCCGTTGCGGAGCACAGGCTCTGGACATGCAGGCTCAGCGGCCATGGCTCATGGGCCCAGCCGCTCCACGGCACGTGGGATCTTCCCAGACCGGGGCACAAACCCGTGTCCCCTGCATCGGCAGGTGGACTCTCAACCACTGTGCCACCAGGGAAGCCCAACCATTGGTAATATGATAGGGTTTGCATTGAATCTGTAGATTGCTTTGGGTAGTATAGTCATTTTCACAGTATTGATTCTTCCAATCCAAGAACATGGTTTATCTCTCCATCTGCTGGTATCGTCTTTAATTTCTTTCATCAGTGTCTTTTTTTTTTTACATATTTATTGGAGTATAGTTGCTTTACAATGGTGTGTTAGTTTCTGCTTTATAACAAAGTGAATCAGTTATACATATGCATATGTTCCCATATCTCTTCCCTCTTGCGTCTCCCTCCCTCCCACCCTCCCTATCCCACCCCTCTAGGTGGTCACAAAGCACCGAGCTGGTCTCCCTGTGCTATGCAGCTGCTTCCCACTAGCTATCTGTTTTACGTTTGGTGGTGTATACATGTCCATGCCACTGTCTCACTTTGTCACAGCTTACCCTTCCCCCTCCCCATATCCTCAAGTCCATCCTCTGGTAGGTCTCTGGTGTCTTTATTCCTGTCTCTGGCCCCTAGGTTCTTCTAGACATTTTTTTTTCTTAGATTCCATATATATGTGTTAGCAAACGGTATTTGTCTTTCTCTTTTTGACTTACTTCACTCTGTATGACAGACTCTAGGTCCATCCACCTCACTACAAATAACTCAATTTCGTTTCTTTTTATGGCTGAGTAATATTCCATTGTATATATGGGCTACAACTTCTTTATCCATTCATCCAATGTTGGACACTTAGGTTGTTCCCATCTTCTGGCTATTGTAAATAGAGCTGCAATGATCATTTTGGTACATGACTTTTTTTGAATCATGGTTTTCTTAGGGTATATGCCCAGTAGTGGGATTGCTGGGTCATATGGTAGTTCTATTTGTAGTTTTTTAAGGAACCTCCATACTGTTCTCCATAGTGGCTTTACCAATTTATATTCCCACCAGCAGTGCAAGGGTGTTCCCTTTTCTCCACACCCTCTCCAGCATTTACTGTTTCTGGATTTTTTGATGATGGCCATTCTGACCGGTGTGACATGATATCTCATTGTAGTTTTGATTTGCATCTCTCTAATGTTTAATGACATTGAGCATTCTTTCATGTGTTTGTTGGCAATCTGTATATCTTCTTTGGAGAAATGTCTACTTAGGTCTTCTGCCCATTTTTGGATTGGGTTGTTTGTTTTTTTGTTATTGAGCTGTATGAGCTGCTTGTAAATTTTGCAGATTAATCCTTTGTCATTTGCTTCATTTGCAAATATTTTCTCCCATTCTGAGGGTTGTCTTTTGGTTTTGTTTATGGTTTCCTTTGCTGTGCAAAAGCTTTGAAGTTTCATTAGGTCCCATTTGTTTTTTTTTGTTTTTCTTTCCATTTCTCTAGGAGGTGGGTCAAAAAGGATCTTGCTGTGATTTATGTCATAGGGTGTTTTGCCTATGTTTTCCTTTAAGAGTTTGATAGTTTCTGGCCTTACATTTAGGTCTTTAATCCATTTTGAGCTTATTTTTGTGTATGGTGTTAGGGAGTCTTCTAATCACATACTTTTACATGTACCTGTCCAGTTTTCCCAGCACTACTTATTGAAGAGGCTGTCCTTTCTCAACTGTACATTCCTGCCTCCTTTATCAAAGATAAGGTGACCATATGTGCAGGGGTTTATCTCTGGGCTTTCTATCCTGTTCCATTGATCTATATTTCTGTTTTTGTGCCAGTACCATAGTGTCTTGATTACTGTAGCTTTGTAGTATAGTCTGAAGTCAGGGAGCCTGATTCCTCCAGCTCCATGTTTCGTTCTCAAGATTGCTTTGGCTATTCGGGGTCTTTTGTGTTTCCATACAAATTGTGAAATTTTTTGTTCTAGTTCTGTGAAAAATGCCAGTGGTAGTTTGATAGGGATTGCTTTGAATCTGTAGATTGCTTTGGGTAGTAGAGTCATTTTCATAAAATTGATTCTTCCAATTCAAGAACATGGTGTATCTCTCCATCTGTTGGTTATCATCTTTAACTTCTTTCAACAGTGTCTTATAGTTTTCTGCATACAGGTCTTTTGTCTCCCTAGGTAGGTTTATTCCTAGGTATTTTATTCTTTTTGTTGCAATGGTAAATGTGTTTCCATAATATCCATAATTTCTCTTTCAGATTTTTCATCATTAGTGTATAGGAATGCAAGAGATTTCTGTGCATTAATTTTGTATCCTGCTACTTTACCAGATTCATTGATTAGCTCTAGTAGTTTTCTGGTGGCATTTTTAGGATTCTCTATGTATAGTATCATGTCATCTGCAAACAGTGACAGCTTTACTTCTTCTTTTCCAGTTTGTATTCCTTTTATTTCTTTTTCTTCTCTGATTGCCATGGCTAGGACTTCCAAAGCTATGTTGAATAATAGTGGTGAGAGTGGACATCTTTGTCTCATTCCCGATCTTAGACGAAATGCTTTCAGTTTTTCACCATTGAGAATTATGTTTGCTCTGGGTTTGTCGTATATGCCCTTTATTATGTTGAGGTAGGTTCCCTCTATGACCACTTTCTGGAGAGTTTTTTTTTTTATCATAAATGGGTGTTGAATTTTGTCAAAAGCTTTTTCTTCATCTATTGAGATGATCATATGTTTTTCTTTCTTCAGTTTGTTAATATGGCGTATCACATTGATTGATTTGCGTATATTGAAGAATCCTTGCATCCCTGGGATAAACCCCACTTGATCATGGTGTATGATCCTTTTAATGTGTTGTTGGATTTTGTTTGCTAGTATTTTGTAGAGGATTTTTGCATCTATATTCATCAGTGATATTGGTCTGTAATTTTCCTTTTTTGTGGTATCTTTGTCTGGTTTTGGTATCAGGGTGATGGTGGCCTCATAGAATGAGTTTGGGAGTGTTCCTTCCTCTGCAGGTTTTTGGAAGAGTTTGAGAAGGATGGGTGTTAGCTCTTCTCTAAATGTTCGGTAGAATTCACCTGTGAAGCCATCTGGTCCTGGACTTTTGTTTGTTGGACGAGTTTTAATCACAGTTTCAATTTCAAAACTTCTGATTGGTCTGTTCATATTTACTGTTCCTTCCTGGTTCAGTCTTGAAAGGTTATACCTTTCTAAGAATTTGTCCATTTTTTCCAGGTTGTCCATTTTATTGGCATAGAGTTGCTTGTAGTAGTCTCTCAGGATGCTTTGTATTTCTGCGGTGTTTGTTGTAACTTCTCCTTTTTTATTTCTAATTTTATTGATTTGAGTCCTCTCCCTCCTTTTCTTGATGAGTCTGGCTAGTGGTTTATCAATTTTGTTTATCTTCTCAAAGAACCAGCTTTTAGTTTTATTGATCTTTGCTATTGTTTTCTTTGTTTCTATTTCATTTATTTCTGCTCTGATCTTTATGATTTCTTTCCTTCTGCTAACTTTGGGTTTTGTTTGTTCTTCTTTCTCTAGTTCCTTTAGGTGTAAGGTTAGATTGTTTACTTGAGATTTTTCTTGTTTCTTGAGGTAGGCTTGTATAGCTGTAAACTTCCGTCTTAGAACTGCTTTTGCTGCATCCCGTAGGTTTTGGATCATCGTGTTTTTGTTGTAATTTGTCTCTAGGTATTTTTTGATTTCCTCTTTGATTTCTTCAGTGATCTCTTGGTTGTTTAGAAACGTATTGTTTAGCCTTCATGTGTTTGTGTTTTTTACGTTTTTTTCCCTGTCATTCATTTCTAATCTCATAGTGTTGTGGTCAGAAAAGATGCTTGATATGATTTCAATTTTCTTAAATTCACTGAGGCTTGATCTGTGATCCAAGACATGATCTATCCTGGAGAATGTTCTGTGCACACTTGAGAAGAAAGTGTAATCTGCTGTTTTTGGATGGAATGTCCTATAAATAGCAATTAAATCTATCGGTCTATTGTGTCATTTAAAGCTTCTGTTTCCTTATTTATTTTCATTTTGGATGATCTGTCCATTGGTGAAAGTGGGGTGTTAAAGTCCCCCACTATTGTTGTGTTACTGTCGATTTCCTCTTTTATAGCTGTTAGCAGTTGCCTTATGTATTGAGGTGCTCCTATGTTGGGTGCATATCTATTTATAATTGTTATATCTTCTTCTTGGATTGATCCCTTGATCATTATGTAGTGTCCTTCCTTGTCTCTTGTAACATTCTTTATTTTAAAGTCTATTTTATCTGATATGAGTATTGCTACTCCAGCTTTCTTTTGATTTCCATTTGCATGGAATATCTTTTTCCATCCCCTCACTTTCAGTCTGTATGTGTCCCTAGGTCTGAAGTGGGTCTCTTGTAGACAGCATATATATGGGTCTTGTTTTTGTATCCATTCAGCCAATCTGTGTCTTTTGGTGGGAGCATTTAGTCCATTTACATTTAAGGTAATTATCGATATGTATGTTCCTATTACCATTTTCTTAATTGTTTTGGGTTTGTTTTTGTAGGTCCTTTTCTTCTCTTGTGTTTCCCACTTAGAGAAGTTCCTTTAGCATTTGTTGTAGAGCTGGTTTGGTGGTGCTGAATTCTCTTAGCTTTTGCTTGTCTGTAAAGCTTTTGATTTCTCCATCGAATCTGAATGAGATCCTTTCCGGGTAGAGTAATCTTGGTTGTAAGTTCTTCCCTTTCATCACTTTAAGTATATCATGCCACTCCCTTCTGGTGTGTAGAGTTTCTGTTGAGAAATCAGCTGTTAACCTTATGGGAATTCCCTTGTATGTTATTTTTCGCTTTTCCCTTGCTGCTTTAAATAATTTTTCTTTGTCTTTAATTTTTGCCAATTTGATTACTATGTATTTCTCCTTGGGTTTATCCTGTATGGGACTCGCTGCATTTCCTGGACTTGGGTGGCTATTTCCTTTCCCATGTTAGGGAAGTTTTTGACTATAATCTCTTCAAATATTTTCTCTTGTCCTTTCTATCTCTCTTCTCCTTCTGGGACCCCTATAATGCGAATGTTGTTGCATTTAACGTTGTTCCAGAGGTCTCTTAGGCTGTCTTCATTTCTTTTCATTGTTTTTTTCTTTATTCTGTTCTGCAGCAGTGAATTCTATCATTCTGTCTTCCAGGTCACTTATCCGTTCTTCTGCTTCAGTTATTCTGCTATTGATTCCTTCTAGTGTAGTTTTCATTTCAGTTATTGTATTGTTCATCTCTGTTTGTTCTTTAATTCTTCTAGGTCTTTGTTAAACATTTCTTGCATCTTCTCGATCTTTGCCTCCATTGTTTTTCCGAGGTCCTGGATCATCTTCACTATCATTATTCTGAATTCTTTTTCTGCAAGTTTGCCTATCTCCACCTCATTTAATTGTTTTTCTGGGGTTTTATCTTGATCCTTCATCTGGTACAGCCCTCTGCCTTTTCATCTTGTCTATCTTTCTGTGACTGTGGTTTTTTTGTTCCACAGGCTGCAGGTTTGTAGTTCTTTTTGCTTTTGCTCTCTGCCCTTTGGTGGAATAGGCTATCTAAGAGGCTTGTGTAAGTTTCCTGCTGGGAGGGACTGGTGGTGGGTAGAGCTGACTGAAATACTCTTTTAAAAAAAATATTTATTTGTTTATTTATTTATTTATTTTTGGATGCATTGGGTCTTTGCTCTTTTTTGCTGCGTGCAAGCTTTCTCTAGTTGTGGCGAGCCGGGGCTACTCTTCCTTGTGGTGTTCGGGCTTCTCATTGCGGTGGCTTCTCTTGCTGCAGAGCACAGGCTCTAGGCACACGGGCTTCAGTAGTTGCAGCATGTGGGCTCAGTAGTTGTGGCTTGTGGGCTCTAGAGTGCAGGCTCAGTAGTTGTGGCTCACGGGCTGTAGAGCGCAGGCTCAGTAGTTGTGCCACAAGGGCTTAGTTGCTCCGTGGCATGTGGGATCCTCCTGGACCAGGGCTTGAACCTGTGTCCCCTGAATTGGCAGGCAGATTCTTAACCACTGCGCCACTAGGGAAGTCCCTGAAATAATTTTAAACTTAAGCACAGTTGCAAAAAATATTCCAGGAAGTTTTATTTTTCCAAACCATTTGAAGCCAACTGTTGACATGATACTTATGTGTGTGTTTCCTACAAACTAGGACATTCTCCTACAAAACCACAATACAACCATCAAAATCAGGAAATTAATGTTGGCACGCAACAACCACAGACGCTGCTCAAGTTTTGCCAGTTGTCCTAATACTGATCTTTATAGCAAAATATTCAGTACAGAATCGTGCATTGCATTTAGTTTTTGTGTTTCTGTGGTCTCTTTCAACCTGATATAGGTTCCCTCAGCCTTTTTTTTAACCTTTTGTGACTTTGATATTTTTGAAGGTTACATGTCACGTATTTTGTCCGCTGGGTCTCACTTGGAGTTTGTCTTGTCTTTGCTTTTGATTAGATTTGGGTTGTGTATCTTTAGCAGGACCAACGCCAGTGGGATTCTGCACTCTCCTTGAGTCCCCTGTGCTGCTAGGTTCGTCCCATGACTTGTGATTTTTTTTTTTTTTTTTTTAGTGGTACACGGGCCTCTCACTGTTGTGGCCTCTCCCGTTGCGGAGCACAGGCTCCGGACGCATAGGCTCAGCGGCCATGGCTCATGGGCCCGGCCGCTCCGCGGCATGTGGGATCTTCCGGGACCAGGGCATGAACCCATGTCCCCTGCATTGGTAGGCAGACTCTCAACCACTGCGCCACCAGGGAAGCCCTATGACTTGTGATTTTTAAACGTGATCACTTGATTACAGAGGACACTTATAGGTGTTTCTGTTGTAACCAATAAGTGTTCTGTGCAGAGGTGCTTTGAGGGTATGAATACATTCTGTTCTTCATCAAATTTGCAACCACTAGTTTTATCATCCATTGATGATATTTCTTGAATGATGGTTGCCAAAGAATGATGTCCTAATTCCATCATTTCTTCTACTTTCTTTGTTTAACATTGTACTGTATGGAAGAGGTTTCTCCTTTCCATATTTAATGATCTCAATATGGACTTAGATTCCTATTTTCTCTAAATATCTTTATTGGAGTATAATTGCTTTACATTGTTGTGTTAGTTTCTGCTGTATAACAGAGTGAATCAGCTATACCTATACTTATATCCCCATATCCCTTCCCTCTTACATCTCCCTCCCACCCTCCCTATCCCACCCTCTAGGTAGACACAAAGCACCGAGCTGATCTCCCTGTGCTATGCGGCTGCTTCCCACTAGCTATCAGATTCCTATTATATTTGGAGGATTATAATTTCTTTTTGTCATTATTTATGTAATGCTTATTTTCCACTAAATCCAGCAATGTATTCATACATTCTTTCACGCATTAACTCTTTTTTCAGGCAGTGCCTTTCTTAGATTTTTTTTCTGTAACTTTTTAGTCTGTAGTCATCTCTACATATTGTAACGGTATGCCCTGCAAGATTAATGCAATGAATCTCTTTAAATTCTTTCAGCCTCTCTTGTTTTAATGTGGGTGCTTAAATGATACATGTTCCACCTGGGTTCTCTTGGAGCAGTACGGTGCCACCTTTGCAACTGTCTCATGAGCGTGTGATCCACAGTTCCAGCGTCTCAAGCAAGTCCCAAGACGAGAAGGAATCACATGCCAGTTCTCAGCTTGCCGTGTTCTGATTTCTCCTGCCCTTTTGGCCTCAGACCACTTAAGCAACAGGACTGTCTCTGCCAAGGGGAATCCAGCATTCTCTGCAGTCACACACTTACCTACCCACGCTGACCTAGGGCTCTGTCCATTGTTATGTCAGCCATAAGCTTGGTGACGGCTGCCAGGCTGGCAACTTAGGAAATGAGTGTTGGCACATGACGAGCACACACCCCACTCTTCTCTGCTGTACCACGTGTTTCAGCAGCCCCAACAGGATTCATTTCGGTTCTTCTCTCTCCCCCCGCTTTCCTTCAGACCATGTCCTGGGCATGCTTCCTTCAGTTTCCCCACATCATCCTTCCCTTTCCACCGCAGACTTAAGGCTGAGGGGCTCACGGGAGGCCTTTGGTCTGGTTTCTAGTCATTAAAGTACTACCGAGGCTCACTTTTGCCAACTGCTCAATGAAAAGTGAAAATATACACACGTGTAGTGGGTAACCCTTTTCTTAATGTTTTGTTTGACTTGAGAGACATTTTCATGACCACTGGAATACTTATCTATTAGTGGTTCTAAACCGGAGGTGGGGCTTTTTCCCCCGCACCAAGGGGCATGCTTGTAGCATCTAGTAGATTGAGACCACGGTGATGCTGCTAAATGGTTCCTCCCAGCAAAAAATTACCCCAACTGTTAATAGTTCCAAGTTTCAGAAACCCTATTCAATATAAATAGTATTATCTTGAGGTAATTCTACAGTTACAGTTCTTTCCATGTTTCCTGAAGCCTTTCAAAAATTGATTTTCTTAATTGATTACTTACTATGCTCTCTATATTCAAATTGTTCCAGACTTATTTCAACCTTCTGTATCTCATTGTTTATTTTCTCTTCTCTGACCTTCACCCTTTGCCCCCAGATTCAAGTTGGAGAAAGTGTGGTAAAGTTCCATAGCTTACGTCGAGTCACTGACCGTTAAGATGGAGGCCTGAGCCTAAATGCTATCAGCTTAGGTTGTGGAAATAGCTCTCCTATTGACACTAGCTGTATTTATTTTATTTAGTTATCTTGGAATGTATAAATATTACACAGTTGATATGTGTCATAGGACAATTTTCTTTCACTTAAAAAAAAACAACAACTGGAATTTGGTGTTTCAGCTTTGCATATTCTCCACGTGGTGGACAGTTGAGCTTCATCGTGGAATAGGAAGAGCTGTCCTCTGGAGAAAAGATTAGCTACGTCCAAGCTAGGAGAGAAAGGAAGTCTCCGCCTGGAGTGTTTTCATGCTGCTTTTACAAGCCACATCGGAGCATTCTGTGTGAGCTGAATCGTACTGTAATAGGCGCTTTAGGGCTTCTTTTGTTATTCTAAGAGGACACTATCACTTATTGTTTTCTACTTAATTGTGAAGACCTTGTAGGCTTTTGGGCAGTGTTCTACCCATGAACACTGGGCTGGACTGTTTTCCAAAATGATCGTATGGTCCTTGCTAACTACAGGAACTCAGGGACTTTAAAACATAAACCCAGACACCTGGATTTGAGGGAAGAAAAGCTGATTAGAAATAGATCCACATTTAGATCTTAGCACAGTTGTCAAAATCCATGGATTTGGGCTGATTTATATAGCACACTCTTACAGAAAGGCAATTTCCTGTTTTCTGGCTGCCAGCAGTGCACCAATTAAGAATTTGTAACTTACCCCTAGGCAGCAGAGATCCTTCCCTAAACTATTAGATTCAGGAACTTGGTCTCCTATTCTTGTTTAAACAGATACCATGAATTGGTCTTGAAGATATAAAGAAATCGAGAATTCCTTCCTTTAGACATTTAGAACAGTAATCAGTGTAAAATATTTGTCAGTTGCATCTGACTTTGCCAATTTTGAGCAACTCAACAGCTCTCACCAAAGATCCTGGCTGATATTTGAAGATGTTTGAGATTCCAGTAATAGACTGTGAAAGAGTAAGATGTCAGTTAATGCTTAGGTTTTCCTAACACATTAATAACTAGGAGGTGGCTTCATCAGTGCTAGAATCATGTTCTATAATGCCAACTCCAGTGCACTTCCCCTGCATCTCACCTCCTTTGTCCCTGAATATTGCCAAATATATGGGGCACACTTGTTAACTATTTTTTCGAATGAATGAATGTTTGTGTTTGAAGCAGAGAACGTTGCATTTTTCTTGCTGTTTTAATAATAGTTGTTTTTGTGACATAGAGAAGTAGGCAGAAAATATTAAACTAGGTTTCCAAAAAAAAAAAAAGATTTAAATCTCCATTCTGTTGTTAACAAGACTGTAACCACAGGAAATTCTCTTAACTTCTTTTGGACACAGTTTCATTATTTTTTGAAAAACAATCTGGGGAAGGGAATTTGAATGGATATTATGGTGGATCATTTTCTTGCATGAATGTCTAGGGTTTTACATTTAATTGAGCAGAATGAAGCTTTAATTCAAAAGGTTTCTGTAAAGTTATTTAAAGGTAATACAGTTTTTAATTGTAAAAGTTGTTCTTGTTTACAATAACTAAAGTATTTACTTAAATATATATCACATGGCTATGGAACAGTTATTCTTAGTAAAATTAGAAATAGTTCTTTATCTAAAGCTCCCAGGAGTCACAATATGCAGTTAATGGTCTGCCCTGAGATATGAATTATGTTAGATAATATCGCACATTTCTTGGGAATGCCTTTTTGCCTATTTTGGGTAGTTGTGTTTACTTGGCCTTATATTTCGCTTCTGTCTTACTGGAGGATTTGATTATGGAAGAGCAAATGTAAGCCCTATCATCTGACTTGCAATTATTCAAAATGTTGTTTACGTTATGCCTTCAAACTTCTCTCAGATGGCTAGTAAGGGCCTGGCACCACATGAGGCTCTCAGTACTTATAGATGTGCTAGGTGTGCCCTCTGACCTCCTGGGGTTTCAGAGAATGGAGAGGTCGCTTCTGTGTGTTGCTTGAGAAGATGCTTACGAACAGTTTCTCAGTGGAGACAGTTGGACTGCTTCTTAACAGGTGATATTGGAACTGGGAAAGGATAGTCGAGGCAGCGAGGAAAAAGGTAGTTTGGTACAGGTAGCACTAGGAACAACGGCATGGACCCGTGACACAGTTGTGACTTGGGGCAGATGGAAGTCAGCAGTTCGTCACGTGCATCAGCGAGCAAGGGTACATGGCAAGAGATGGGGCTGTGGAACTGGTCGGGACAGACAGCAGAGGGCTGTGCGTGCCCTGCTTTGTGTCTTTTCACGTTGACCCTGGGGAGCTATTCCAGAGTCTCAGTTGAGTAGTTCCATGGTCGGGGTCATGTTTAGGAAAACCCCTCTATTGGCAGTGTAGATAAACTTAGTGTGTGCGGGGAGATACAATATTTAGGACACTGGTGCCACCCTCCAGGAGGGAGATTTTGAGACCCAGAGCTAACACACAGCAGTAGGATTAGAACAAAGGGATGATGCAGTGCGTGTTAAGGAGAGTCAAAGGGAGGTTTTAGGAAAGGGAAGGAAGATGTCCAAGATTGTTTGTTGTGTGGCTTGGAAAAAAGGAGCGAAGGATGACCGTCACACGGGAAAAAATAATTCTAGTTTAGGGATATACTCGTTTGGGGTCATGGCGGGGCATTTCTTTGTATAAATCTAGTTGGTAGTTGAATACACAAGCCAAGAGCTTAGATAAATCTAGGAGGTGCTCGAATACTTGGGTTGAACAGGACATGGAGACTTCTGATTCTTGAACCATTGATGGAGCTGGGGTGAGGTCATGAAGCCTTATAAGTGAGGATTTCAGAAGGCACCAGGCACAGAGTGCTGTCATGTGGCGGGGGCGGGGCGAGGACTGGGGGAGTACACAAAGGAAACTGAGTTTATTATTTAGAAGCTGTATTATGTTTTGTTAGCCTATGGGTGAGAAGGACTCTCAAGTTATCAAGGCACAACCTGTGCTGTATTGGTTTCTGGGACCAAGCTTCCTGCTTCCCCGTGAAGTAAATACGCCTGTGGAGTAGGGCAGGAGTTGGTGGAAAGGTAGAGAGGGATGTGGTGAGAGAGTGGGGCTTGAAACCAGTCTGCTTGGAGTTTACACTTGTGATCCACAACTGGGCTGTGCTTGCCGCTAGCCACCAAGTCATCATTTTGTGTCCGTCTCTGTGTCCTAGTAGTATGTTAATTCCTGAGGGGCTTAGGACTTGCCTTACCCCAGTCCTGGGTTCTGACCTGTAATGTAGCCTCTCATACCGGCAGATCTACTGCACACTGTCATGAAGCCAGGCTCTGTCCACTCGCAGGTGGTCATCAGCTAACCACCCGGAGACATCCCTGAGTTCCCTGACCAGGGATCAAACATGCGCCCCTGCAGTGGAGGCACAGAGTCTTCACCACTGGACCACCAAGGAAGTCCCGATGGTTCCTCATGCTTTAGTCCCTCAACACTCACGTTCTGCGTAGCTTCTTTGTATTCCTCACCTATCACCTTCTGATGTTGTTCATTTTCTTAAAGAGTCCACTTGTCTTTGATCTCAAAAACCCCTGAAGTCAGAGAATGTGAATTGTAACTTGCATCCCTCCCACTGCAGTCTTCTCTCTATATAAATAGAGTATTTGCCAAATGCTGGTGAATGTGGGGCTGGTCCAGCCGCTGATGATGTGATGGAATTATGGTCCTATCTGAAAACAAGGGTAGGAACAAGAGTCATTTCTGTATTAATTCATCAAGAATGTTTGAGCCTCTAATACACGTAGAGGACACTGCTGGGCACCGTGGAAGATTCAAAACTTGATCACACAAGAGCCCCACTGTAAAGAAACTTATTGGTCAGAACCCCACTCATTGGTAGGGTTACGAGTGATCCTAGACCAATTATAAGCCCCGCATTGGTCCCTATTTTATTTTTTTTTAATTTATTTTAAAATTAAAAACAAATTTAAATTCATCCTTGCTTGAGACTTGTCACCAAAGCAGTAGCAATGGGCTTCAAGCAGCAATTATTAGAAATCCCTGAAGATAAAAGGGAATATGTGCACACTTTTGTTTTGAGATAGTAACTTACATTTTTTAGACGGACATGGCGAAGGTCAATAAATAGTTACACAAGTGCTATTAAAAATTAAAGAGAAATCTATTTTTATTCTGAATTTCATCTTCATAAAGTTGAAAGTGTGACCTCTCTGTAGCATTGAAAGACTTTTTTTCGTAGCTCCAAAGATCATTGACCTATAACCTGGAGTCTAGAATATGTTTATTATTGACAGACACTTGTTAGAACATTTGCTTCAGAAAACTTTTTTGTTTACCTAAGTGTTTAAAACATGTTTACTGTAGGAGGTCGAGCTGACCACTAGCTTTGGAGACAGTCAATATTGGTGACCCCTCACTGATTTAGTTAAACTCAAGATAGGCAATTTTTTTTTTTTTTGGTAAAAATATGTTTTCAATAAAATTAAGTGAGTTTAAAAGGTAACTTGTAAATAAAATACAGAATCTCAGTTTTTGATGTTAAGTCCCTGCAACAAATGAGGGAAATGATATAAAAAGGGAGTTTTCTGGCCAGTGGCAAAGGCAGAACTACAGCAAGCCAGGTTTTCACTGATTGATTGATTGATTGATTAAATGAGTGGGTCATCCATCTATCCATCCATCCATCCATTCTTTCTTTCTTTGATTAATTAAAATTTTCAGTTGAGAGAGCACATATTGATTAGAGCAGAGTGTCAGGGATTATGTTAGGTTTTGAAAAAAGAAAGAAAAGTAAGACACACTCTTTTTAAAAAATTTATTTATTTTGGGCTGCGTTGGGTCTTCGTTGCTGCATGCGGGCTTTTCTCTAGTTGCGGCGAGCGGGGGCTATTCTTCATTCTGGTGCGTGGGCTTCTCATTGCGCGGTGGCTTCTCTTGTTGTGGAGCACGGGCTCTAGGTGCGTGGGCTTCAGTAGTTGTGGCACGCGGGCTCAGTAGTTGTGGCTTGTGGGCTCTAGAGCACAGGCTCAGTAGTTGTGGCGCATGGGCTTAGTTGATCCGCGGCATGTGGGATCTTTCCGGCCCAGGGATCGAACCCATGTCCTCTGCATTGGCAGCCAGATTCTTAACCACTGCGCCACCAGGGAAGCCCCAAGACATACTCTTTTTAGATCAATTATTCTAAAGGTGGTGCCTCAGAGGAGTTTCTATACATCATAAAGCTTTTCTCAGGAGAGTTTTTGACTCACCATATAATTTCTCAAAGAAGCATTTACTACCTCTTGTTAAAACATGAGGACTGCTGCAGGGGTTAATGCACTCAGTTGCTTAAGTGGGGAACTGACTGAGCGCTAACTGGAAAAGGCATCAAATGAGCCTTTTTTATGTCCCACCCTAACGACTCTCACTGCAGGGCAGAGCGCCCGAGAGGCGACTGGAGGCCCCTTAGGAGCTGTTGGAGTGATGTGTCAACAGTCCGCAGCTGACCGGTGGGGACCCACGGACAGCCCAGGCTGGCGGTTCCAGGGCAGGCCAAGCTCTGACAGCAGCCAGGAGGTGTTCAGCGGTTGAAAGGGACCGCTAGAGCCCTCTGCAGAGACAAGTGGGGAGAGGTGCTGGTTTTTTTGTAAAGTTGAGGTGGCAGGGCGGCATGTGGGAGAAGGGCAGCCTGACTGGTGAGCTGCGGGGAAGAACGTGAGAGCTGCACAGCAATCGTAGGAGACCGAGGTCCTGCACTGCCGGCAGTGAGGCGTGGCTCCAGGAAAACGACTGAAATCCGTCATGTTGCTGGTTTGTGCATTTAGCAGATTGGAGTGTTCATGGAAAATGATCTTTTTAAGATTAAAAATACATGCCTATACTATATTGCTGTCCCTTTTCGAGCCTTCAGTATAGTTACAGGACTCCCTGTATCTCCCAAACACAATAGCAAAGAAATCCTAGTATAGTCATTCAGTGAGTCAATACATGTTAGAAAATTAGGTTTTCAGAGTCAAGCTTTTGTGGGTTTGTAAAAATTTCTTTTTCAGTAGTGACAGTTTTCAGACTGGTATTTATGAAACACTGTTTCCTAATTTTGATAGGTTTTTGCAGAGGTGCCTGGGGTGAGCGTGTAAACTTTTCAAACCATGATTTTTGGAAACTCTTGTGGTTGCTGTCAAGTGTTATTTCAAGAAAACATTGCACATTTTTTTTTTATATATTGCAAATTGAATTAGCAGTCGTTATTTCACCATATCTGCTAGCCTTTCTGTGCCCAGGATGATTTTTGGCTGCATCCTTCTATATAAGGATACTATAAAAGAGGAGAGAATCCAAAAATGATTAAGGGCGGGGAAGCATTTTTAAATAAGTGTTAAAGCTGACTGCTCAGAAGGATGTGGGTGAATTAGGTGTGTCAATCCAGTGTGTTTGCCAAAAACATACTGGCTTAGAGACACACACTGGAAATGGTTTAATGTCTTGGATTGTCATCGTGGAGTCCTGGGGGCATAAGGCACCGCTTTTGCTACTGGCCATTTTCCTAAATTGTAATGTCCCCTGTCCTGTTCTTGGGTGCCAACCCAGCTATCTTGAGTAGCACCCAGTTGGCTCCGTGCTATCCTGTGCCATTATCAAGTGGGAAGACCTTCAGTTAGTGCTTGAAGGAGACACACAAACATTCGTTAGATTGGAGAAGTGTCTATTTAAATAATGTTGAGGTAAATTAACTTTGGAATGTTCTAACTGTTCAGTGTTGACGCACCCTACATCAACATTACAAAAATAAAAATTATGGTGTGTTTCATATGGTGCCTTTGAGGTGTTTAGTGTTATATTTGGCTTCATGAAATTTGGAATTTTTATGATCATTGTTACAGTACGAAATTTCAAGGGAATCATTTTATGGTATGTATTTTACTTCTTACTCACAGCTTGGCTTCTAAGTCTATAACGTCCACTTACCTTTAACTTTGTGAATTAAGTTCAAATATTTTCAAAACCCCCTTTGTGTTCTAATTGTTCTTGGCTTCAATAGGTTACAGCAAAGCCAAGTAGAATAGAAAAATGAGTCTTAAATAAAAATCAGAAAATATTGGATTAGCCAAATGCTTTCTCCTTCATTTAGTTGAGAAATACTCATATTTTGCCAAAATTTGAAACAAAATTCCATTGTCCTTTAATACATCTCTTTTCCATCACTTGACTAAATGTTCAACGTTGTTCCTGTGCGTTAGAAGAGAGAGAACTGTTTACATTATAAAAGTAGGGGTACATACTCCAGTGTCCACATTTTCAGAGAGCTACAGCAACAAATTCTAGAATTGTATAAGTAGGAAAGTCATGGATTCTTCTGGTCCATTAAGCCATGGTACTCATTTTGCACAGACTACAGTGGGAGGGTGGGCAGAAGAGGGAAGGAGAATAGCACAAAAATTTAATTTTTAGTTTCTGGAAATCTGTATCTCATAGGAGTACAGAATGGTATATTTGGAAGGGACTTAATTTTTCCAATCCAGCTGTCTACCCCATTCATGGATACTCTCACCAAAATCCCTACAGAGGCCTTCATTAAAGAATCAGGAACTGATTACCTTCTGAGACAATCACTTTCAGCTTTGAACAGATCGAAAGTTCCTGCTTGTTCTGAAACAAAAGATCTCTCTGGAATGCTGCTGCCTTATTTCTTGGGCCATCCTTGCCAGCGACACTGAACAGCTTTAAATGAAACCATTTCTGTTATTTGAGGATTATGACTGTGTCTCTACTCCAGGTCTTTGCTGCATTTTTCCAACTCTCTTTTCCATTGGAGGGCTTCCCGTGCTCCAGCTGTGAGCTTCACCCTTTAGAACATCGGTCCAAATTGTTAATACCCGTGTCAAATGGCTTAGAACTGAGAACAGCACCCTCGGGGTATTCTAAACACGAGGAATGGAGTTATTGCTTATTTATTTTTCTCATGTTCCCAGATTCACTAATGAAGTCAGAATTGCATTAGCTTTTGAGACAATAATTACTCTATTGATTTATATTGAACTCATAGTGAAGTAACTTTTTAAAGTAACTTTATATGCTACTCTCCCACATCAAATATTTATGGATTTTTTTAAATCATAAATTCAAGGCTTTATATATTTCACTGTTATGTTAAAATAATATCTATGAGTAAAATAATGTTGAGGAAAACTGAGTCAAAAATATATAAAAGATATTATGGGGTTGCAAGGTTGAGGGTAGAGTTCTTTTACCTTTTTAATTGTTATTTTTGAGTTTCTGTTAATGTTGATATAATATTCGTGCCCTCGCATTTTAGAAAAACAAAAATTATGTTGGTCTTGAGAGCTTGTTCCAGATGGTTGAGATCTGCTTTCTCTTTTCTAACTCATTGACTATTCTTTCCAAATCACGTCCTTTGGAACACCTATATCATCATCCAGGTGACCAAAGGTGCTGTCAGAAATGTTCAAGTTGAGAAATGAATCCATGGCCACCAAGTCCCATTTCTCCACAAGTCAACATCAGCTATAACATTGGCCTGTTAATCGGCCGTCCTTTTTTGGAGTCAGTTAAATATCTATCACAGAAATTAACAGTCTTTCATAGCCATGAGTTCATGGGTTAAATGGTCAGGAAGACATTTTTCTGTATCCACAAAATGATTAGTCTGAAAAAAACAGATTCGCTCTTAAAATGTACAAACCCAGAAACAGTAACAAAGTAATTTCAGCCTAACTCCTCTGGGTAGAACAACCAAAAATCAGACCTCTGCCAAGGCTGTGTGGGGGAGGGGGAGTGGATTGGCAAGGGTGTGGAGAAAAGGGAACCCTTGTGCACTGTTGGTGGGAGTGTAAATTGCTGCAGCCAATTTACAAGAGGATCCTCTGTGCCATCTTCTGTACGGAAAACGGTACGGAGGATCCTCCAAAAACTAAAACAGAGCTACTACGTGATCCAGCAACTCCACTTCTGGGTATTGAGCCATGGGATTTAAAATCAGGATTTCGGAGAGATCACTGCATCCCCATGTTCACTTCAGCATTGTTCACCATAGCCAGGATGAGAGAGCACAGCCTAGAGGACGGTGAACTAATAACTGACTGTTGCCGGAAGCCGCCTAGTTTGTGGTAGTTGGTTATACAGCTGCAGAAAAGGAAGGCAGGTAGGGAAGAGGAAGGCATCCGGGGAAGATGGGCCGGAGAGCGCTCTTCCCCAAATGAGTGAGCTGTCACATGAGTTCATTCCTAGCACCCAGTGTCCCCAGAGACATCAGCTTGGTGGCTGTGCTGCGGCTGCTGTCACAAACGATCACGGACTTGGTAGTTAAAAGAACACACCTTTGTTACCGTACAGGTCTTCACGTTGGGAGTTCAAAATTGGTTTTACAGGCTAAAGTCGATGTGTCAGCAGGGCTGCTTCCTTCTGGGGTCTCCAGAGGTGAGTCTTTTCTTGTCTTCCAGCTTCTAGAGGCCACATGCATTCCTTGGCTCACAGCCCTTCAATGTATGAAATCACTCTCTCCATAACCATCAGGACGCCAAGTCCTGTATTCTACAGAAGACCTTAGTTAACAAAGAAATCTTTACTCTTACGTTCCCAGGATCTGTATTGTCCCTTTGTCTTCGGAAGGAAATCCCTTTCTCTTCAAATGCGTATCTTACCTTATGTAAAGTGACTTCTTGTGTGTTTTTGTTACCCCAGAAGAAAGCCCTGAGAAGAACATTCCCATGCATTAGTTACTTGGGAAGGGGGGGCCTGGGGGCTGAGACATGGGAGGGAGGGTGGCCAGCAGGGTGTTTGCTTTCGTTCAGGTGACCCCACAGGTGACTGGAGCTTAGTCTCCCCTGGGGATTCTGCACAGGAGAGTGGAACGTACCACGTAATCATCCCACCTGCGGGCAAAGGAAGATGGAGCATTTTTACAGAGGCTCAACTGTGTGTCACTGACCGGAGCTGCTGTGCGGTGTGTCAATCTGTCAGCAGGTCCAGGCAGGTAAAGTAGGCTCTGACATGGAGAGGGAGCCCTCAGTCAGAGGAGCTCAGGTGCTAGCATGGGACCACGCGGTGTGTTTGCTTGTTTTTTTTTTTTAACATCTTTTTTTTTTTTCTTTCTGATTTTACAACGCTTATATTTCTTTTTTTTTTTTAAATTTTTTTATTTTTGGCTGTGTTGGGTCTTCGTTTCTGTGCGAGGGCTTTTCTCTAGTTGCGGTGAGCGGAGGCCACTCTTCATCACAGTGCGCGGGCCTCTCAGTATCGCGGCCTCTCTTGTTGCGGAGCACAGGCTCCAGACGCGCGGGCTCAGTATTTGTGGCTCACGGGCCTAGTTGCTCCGCGGCATATGGGATCTTCCCAGACCAGGGCCCGAACCCGTGTCCCCTGCATTGGCAGGCAGATTCTCAACCACTGCGCCAGCAGAGAAGCCCTAACATCTTTATTAGAGTATAAATGCTTTACAGTGATGTATTAGTTGCTGCTGTATAACAAAGTGAATCAGCTATACATATACATATATTCCCATATCCCCTCCCTCTTGCGTCTCCCTCCCACCCTCCGTATCCCACCCCTCTCGGTGGACACAAAGCACCGAGCTGATCTCCCTGTGCTATGCGGCTGCTTCCTACTAGCTATCTACCTTACGTTTGGTAGTGTATATGTGTCCATGCCACTCTCTCACTTCGTCCCAGCTTACCCTTCCCCCTCCCCGTGTCCTCAAGTCCATTCTCTACATCTGCGTCTTTATTCCTGTCCTGCCCCTAGGTTCTTCAGACCATTTTTTTTTTAGATTCCATACATATGTGTTAGCATACAGTATTTGTTTTTCTCTTTCTGACTTACTTCACTCTGTATGACAGACTTTTGGTCCATCCACCTCACTACAAATAACTCAATTGCGTTTCTTTTTATGGCTGAGTAAAACTGTCACTGTTTGCAGATGACATGATACTATACATAGAGAATCCTAAAGATGCCACCAGAAAACTGCTAGAGCTAATCAGTGAATTTGGTAAAGTGGCAGGATACAAAATTAATGCACAGAAATTTCTTACATTCCTATACACTAACAACGAGCAATCTGAAAGAGAAATAAGGAAACACTCCCATTTACCATTGTAATACCTTTTGAAATATGTTTACTTTTGAGATCCGGGACCTGTCTCTTCTATGAATCCCAAAGACATTTCTTGAATGTAAATAGGGGTTGTAAGTAGGTTCTCAAAGAAATTTCTGGAAAGTTCTGTGGCTTGGGGTGTGACTCTTGTGTATGCACAAGTGTACTTTTCTAAAAATCGGGAAAGTTAGATGTGCTGAGGAAATGGAGGTGGGACTTCCGGAGACTGGCTGGCGAGCACTTCCCTTGTCTCTTTGCTTCTCCATTTTGAGTCCATTCTCCTGTCCTCTACAGTCTGAGTACGTGCAGCCCTGCTCACAGACCTGGGAGCCCCCCTCCCTCCTTCTCTGCCTCCTCCTGGGACTGTTTCTCTCCGCTCTTTGCTCGCTTTCCACGTCAGCATCCCTTCTTCATGTGCGTGTTCTCTCACCCCTCCTGGGATTCGTGGGCGTGAGAATCTGTGGAACACTGAGCCCTGGGGGGTTGAGTGATTGCGGGACCGCAAGAAGGCGGGACCCTGGCCAGGGGAGGATATGGCGGGGGGACGGCGGCTTCTCTGAAACCTGGCCAGAGTCAGCAGGTCAGCGTCCTGGTGGTGAAAGGGTGACTCTTGGCCGTGAGTGGGTCAGGGGCACCGTCTGGACTCAGCTGACTGTGAGCCTCAGTGAGTCTCCCACGCCCAGCTCGAGCTCTGACACCGTGTACGTTTTAGGGTTAACAGACCTGTGCAGACCCCCTCCTTCAAGTCCCTTCCTACTGGGCCTCCTCCGCCTGCGGCATTTGCCTTTCCATTTGTATTTTCATTTACCCTCTGAACTCTGATTTCAATCCTTATGACTCAGAATCGTTTTGCGGTGTTAACTAGAACTTGCACATAACACAAGTTAAATCTTTCCTGTATAAGGTGTATATGATCTATATAAACATAGATATTTATATGTTTATGTAAAGATTTTATATAACTATACATAAATTATATTGTATGTATAGATATAAAACTGAATGAAACAATGCTGAGGAGACTCAGTGTAAATTGTCAGAGTTGAATAGATTGTTGAAAAACAAATGAGCTGTGATGTTCTCTCCTTCGCACTGTACATGAGACCTACAGTCTGATATCTGCTCTGACTTATACCTTATCGCCACACATGCCAAGTTTAATGGAAAAATTGGGTGGGGGGAGGCATTATAATAAGTATGACAAACATATATGAGCTAAACAGGATATATACATTGTCCTTCACTATGCAAATTCTTGTAACCTGAATGCTTGCTCTCCAAATTCGTGAACAGAATGGATTCAGAGTTTTTGAGATACGATTATTTGGGGGAAACTTTCGAAGATACTTTCCTTTGGATTCCCTTGGATAAATAACACACCGAATATCTGCACCCAGGAACAGAGCTGCTTTGGAAGAAATAAAGCCCCTTTGTTGCTATCCTTTAGAAACATACCTTGGACAAAAGCAATCATTTCAGGATACAACTTTTTAAAACCGTGAAAATGTATGACAGTCATCAGCACACAGGTAATTTACTGTGTAATGCTGAGGTGAACTGAAGGATTTGGTGTAAAATGGTAAAGAATGCAACTTTTTCATACGGACAGGTCTGCACTACACGCTAGAAGCGTTTGTTTTAGTAAACTGTTAACTGTAGCACCGAAGGCCCCAAGTGTCTGTGATATCAACCAGCCCTATCTAATAAGGCAGCAGAGTCACCCTCAATAAAAGGCGTTTCTGAGATTTAAGAGCGTTGAAAAGTGTTGCTTTTCATTTTTATGAACAGTAGCAGGAGAGATTCTGCCAGACAGTGTCTCAAGTAGAGATTTCAGCATATGATTGTTGTTGGTTTTGGCACAAGCTTTGGTAGGTCATCCAAAGTGGCTTACGGGTGTTCTCTCCTTCTTTGTTTTGTTTTCAAATCTGTCTCTGGTTTTGGGTGAGTAATGAAGAATTGTATTAATTAGGTTATAGCAATCGGCGTCAAGAGGCCCTCTACCTTAAAGCATCCGTTGGATGCCAGTGACCATTCAGGGCAAAGGTTTTATTTATATTCCTGCCTGTGCGTCTTTTTATTCCTGACAGCTGTGCACTGCATGCTTGTACACTCTCTGGTGCTTTGGTTTCACCATCAACAACCAGAACAACGAAAACGTTTGTGGGAAGGTTTCATTCAGTGAAGAATGCAGTAGGTGGGAAATCCTGATAGTCTGATGAAATCACGGGCATTTGATTTCCTAAAAGAAGTTCATATAAGGACCAGTGTGCTAGAGGCTGTTGGATTGGAAACAAAAGGTTAATATTGTCTGTGACTTTGCAATCAAGTGGCGAGGAGTGTGCCGTTCAGGTCTGTTGCTGTTGAAATATGTGGGAACATGGAAGACTCTAAAGACATTAAACAGATTCTGTTCCCGGGGAAAGCAAACGGACAGGAGGAGGACGGTTCATCACACACGGATTCACGATGAACACAGTGTGATTCAAAACTCGCTTGAGCGTCCGTCCTCTTCCTGGATTACACCTCAACAGCATCTTAGTTTCATTTCACTGAGGTAGAGGGCCTCGTTTTTTTTCCAGATCAAAATGCTTCAGGTTTTTAAAATGACATGTCAGAAAATATCCGTGTGCTGTACAAAATGGAGACATGTAAATACAGGTAAAACCATATTTTTCTTTTTCTTGTAATTAAATTAGGCACCTGGGAAAGTATATTAATACTTTAGGTTATTAGACGACTCTATTGAAAATAAAGCAAAAAAAAAAAAAAAAAGCAAGTGTCTTTGAGGCTTTTCCATAGGTGTGAATTTTATCAAAAACAGAAGCCTTTTAAAACATGTGTGTTTTTAAAGCATATTATCCATTTTTGAAAAAGAAAAATACTTATAAAATATTTTTTCCCTCTAGTGGAACCTGGAGATTTAATGTATGTGGCCAGAGATCCAGCATCACCACCATGAACCTTCGGTTCTGTTTAAGCCTGTGGTACACAGGGCACTCCTCAAGATAGACGGGGCTACATCAGAATGTTTGCCTTTACATTCAGTAGCCCTCACATGCCTTGTTTGTTGAGTTACGGCTCTCATTTTATAGTTTTCCTGCTTTCTTCCTCTCTTTCATCCCAGCAACTGCTGTGTTTTTGCAGCTGATGGAAGCTGCAAGCCCGTGTGACGTGTCAATATTTTTTTTCACTGTTTATCTGAAATTCGCATTTAACTGGGAGTCCTATAATTTACCTGGCAACCTTACCACACCCCTTTTCAGGAAATCCTTAAGATAGGAACCCTGCTTCCTCAGCAGATCCCAAGGGAGGTAGCAGGCAGCATAGGACCTTAGGGACTCCTGCAAAAGATCCCTATGCCCAGCACAGAAAAGGCATATAGGGCTCCTCTGTTCTTCAAGCTAAGAACACCAGGAGTCATGTGAATAGGGCTGGAGAATAAGGCTAGAGTTTTCCAGGAAACCTCCTGGGTGCACCCATGTCCGATTCCCAAGGCTTCTGTGTCCATTTAGCATTACACATTATTTAGTAGTAGCTTGAAACAATAAAAGTTCCTCTTAACTCACATATAGGAGGCCATATAGGGCTAATATGGTGGCCTCACAAATCATCAAAGACCCAGGTTTCTCTGTGCTCTCCACTCTACCGTGCCTCATGCACTACGATGGCTGCTGGGTCTCCAACCCTCAGATACACATTCTAGAAAGCAGAAGGGGAGAAGAGAAAGAGGAAGGATGCCATCCCTCCTAGTCTTCAAAAGCTACTCTCCAGAGGTAATCCTTTGCTTCTGTTCATTGGCCACAGCTTAACCACACAGCCACATGTATTTGCGTGGGAGGCTAGTAAATGCAGTCTCTTTCACGGGAAACTTTATGGGCGTATGGAGATTCTGTTACTAAAATTTGGGGCAAAGTTATTGGAAGCCTGTGCCATATCCTCCTCTGTGTTGGCTCTGCAATATGTCAGCATGGCTAGGCTGAATTATGTTTCCCAGAAATCCCTTTCCTGTATGAATCACCACCAAGGAGATCATCCTTGGGGGCGGGGGGGGGGAGGGAATCAGGAGGTGGGGAGGGAAGCAGCCGCCATTTTGCGGGTCACCCCCATTGTCGCTGATCTACTGACTCACCGTGTTGGTGTGGAGCAGCGGCTGGGTCTGCACGTCCTCCACTTTCTCCGGCTCCCCCCGCAGCTTCTCCAAGTCACAGGTCGGGCGTGGATGTCTGTCAGCTCCCTGAGGAGGGGCCCCGCGTTCTGCAGGAAGCCCTCATCGCCAGGGTCGAGGCAGCAATCATGACCAGCGTCGGTCCACCCTTGTGTGGTTCCACTAGTGCTTGTGGGCTCAGCCTGCTTCCCATCCCTCCCACCTGGGGCTCCTCTTCCCTTCCTGACTGCTGCCCTGTGGGCTTCCGGCTCCAGCTGGAAGCATCGGACGCAGAGGCAACAGCCTCATGGCAGCAGCTCGCCCAGCCCTGCAGGGGTGTCGGCAAAAGCTCGGTAACAAATCCCTCTGTGTGTAACTCTACTACGCCTGTGACGGGTTGGAGAGAAGTGTAGCCTGTATGTAGACCCAGTGTATCTGTATCTATAGGATATATTGGATATAGGGACATATATGTGTGCGTGTGTGTGTATGTATGATGTAGATATAAAATATGGAGAATATATGTGGTGCATAGATAGAAGGATATGCCCTATATTTATGTATATGCAATATATGTAACATCTATATCTTTCTGTATCTTATGTACATTTATCAATCTACATACTACATATCTATAGATATATCCATATGATACATATTATCTGTCAATATAGTTTTGACACAGATACCATACATAGGTATATCTCATCCATCTCCATATTAATTGTATAGATACATACACACATATGTGTATGTATATTTCCCATGGATCTAGAGCTAACTATAGATGTTGGCATTCTACTGGTCTCCTTATGGGGTTGACCCCTGACTGATGAACTGTCGCTCTCACAGCCACCTGACATCCACTCCTTTGTTACTATGGGAGCCCAGAACACAAGCTCCAGAAACTTAACAGAACCTTGGGGAAGTAGGCTGAATCCACCCCCATGACCCCCTAAACACAAAGAGAAGCTAAAGCTAAACTGTTTCATCAGCTCCATGAATTACAGGAACAAATAAATGCTAAGGTAAATTAAGTAAAATAATGGTGATTCAGTTACGTGCATCCCCACATCTGTGAATTAAGGTTTGTATCTACGCTGTTACTTACATTTTCTTTCCTTCATCAAATCTCAGTGGCTCCATACAGTACTGAATAGATCAGTTCTTCAGATCAATATTTAAATACACTGAGATTAAGGATTATGTCTTAGAACTGGAGACCCTGAAAAGACCTTGTAGTACCTGTTCTGAGAAGCCTTAGCTCCTCCTGGAATTGCCCAGGTTAAGTACTATTTTATCGAAGTCACTTTTGAAAGAAGTAACGGGATTTTTAATAATTTTTGAGGCTGACATGCTACCGACTGTGCTAACGAGGCATCTGGATTTCTAACACGTTAAGATTCTTTTTCATACTGAAAACGTAAAATGCATTAGAGGCACACAAATAGCCAGTTATAAGAGAAAGTTTTACAAAAGTGAAAATTTTTAAGGGAATATGATGGATTGGGGGAAATGGAAGATATCTTAAAGAATCATTTGGAAGGTTAAGACTAAATTGATGAAACTCTGGCCATTGGGGGAAATCACACCAAGTTTTTCAAGATTCACATGAAGTTTTGGAGATGATGCTTTTTTTTTTTTTTTTTTTTCCTGTGGTACGCGGGCCTTTCACTGCTGTGGCCCCTCCCGTTGCGGAGCACAGGCTCCGGACGCGCAGGCTCAGCGGCCATGGCTCACGGGCCCAGCCGCTCCGCGGCATGTGGGATCCTCCCGGACCGGGGCACGAACCCGCGTCCCCTGCATCGGCAGGCGGACTCTCAACCACTGCGCCACCAGGGAAGCCCGAGATGATGCTTACTGAATCAAGCTGACCACAGAAAACTGAATCTAGAGAAGCTAGTTCTCAAGATGTTTTGCAGTTTCTGTATTTCATAAATGAATGAACACGAAGGCAGATAACGAGGAAGATGGGACATAAATAAGGTTCCTCTCTCCTTCTTGCTCTTCCTTCTTCTCTGTGCTGTGTTACATCCTTGAAGAGAAAGGGTTCTCAACTGCAGACATACTTATGAAGTCCGGCGTTTTATCTTCTGAAGTTTGGGGTTTTATTTTATTTCGCTTTCTGTAGAGAACTCAACACTCCAAGAGCTAGACTAGGATGCCTTGTACTAAACTTTCATGCTTTCCTGTCTTCCGTCAGTAACAAGGCACAGCTGTCCTTATCATTGACAAAGGATGTCCATTTGACAGGGAAGCTGATTACCCAAAGTATGGCAGTTATCAGGAAATACTTGGAGAACAGTATAGTCATTGGGTACCAAATTTGAGTTAAATAAGGTGGACTAATGTAGTTAGCGTAGCCTGAGAGAACATAGCATTTAATCTCCTGCTTAAAAATATAAGCCCCAAATTTATTTATAATTGTGTAAGTATACTCAGTTTGAAAAAAATGACCTGAAGTCTATACAGGGTGTGTATGTAGTGGAGGGCATTTGTGATTTAGTATTTGGATATCTACTATGAAAATGGCTTTTTGACACTAGCCGCATAAGCACCCTAGAAGTCCCTTGTGACAGGTGAAAGTCTGAGTCTCCGACGGGTTTAGACGCTACCAAAGACCAGCCAGGACGCATTGTGGAAGCAGGAAAAGACCTCTGGTGATCAGTTTCTGTGCCTTACGTTTTAAGGACAAAGCAAACTATGGCTCAGATGTCCCCATGTGGGAACTGTCCAGGAGAGGAAAAAAGGAATTTCTCTGCTTCTATTTGGAACTTACCTTGCAATGCACAGCACATCTGTACACCATAAGATTTGTAAAAACCCACTGGAGCTCTGGGGAATTATGGCTAATTCTAAACTATTTGGAAGGATAACGAATAATAGCCAATTGGTTACTACCTAGTTAATTAATCCAGGGTTAATTAGGAACTCTACATTTTTATTGTTTCTTACATTTATAGTTGCAAGTAACAACTTGGGTTTTACCTTCCCACCCCTCTTTTTGCAAATAGAACCTGCTGATTTGAACATAGATCTCTTTCTTCATTTTTTTTTTTTTTTTTTGCATTATTATCCTGGACAGTTTTAATGAAGTTTAAAGTTATTTGAAAAAGATAAATATATATGATGCAACTGAAATTATTTAAGTTGAATAGGCCCTGTGGTTTATGATAATTCTGTCATTTCAGAGTAGGCTGATGGTATTTGGAGTCAGAGAGCAGAGTGTTCCCCACTGGGAGTGTGTGTATATGTGCATCTGAGTTTGTCTTGACTGAGAGTCCAGTACGTGAACGCTGTGCTCTCAATGCATAATCTCATTCTCCCGTCTTCTGCTTTCTCCTGTTGGGCCTGAGAAGTTGCCTGGATGGCTGGAAGCCACAGACTAAGGCTGACACGGGCCGCCACCCCCATTGATAGCAGCGCTGCTGCTCGGTAGGTACCCCCTGGCAGAGACTCCTGGTGACAGGTGTGTGGCTGAGCTCAGCTTCCTCAGAAGGTCCTGCGTGAACAGCGCTCCTTTCTTGATGGCCCTTATCACAGAGGGATCAGTGAACAGGGCGGATTCCATGGGACAGATTAAAGGTTCCATTTGAAGATGACTGATGACACTCACCCTCAAAGAGCCGTCCTCCGAAAGATGACAAAGGGGTCATCTCAGGGGTCCGATGCCCTACAGGGATGTCTTTCATCTCTCCTCTGTGACGCTCAGCGCTTCTTGACTGCTGAGAGAAAACCGTTGGACAAGATAGGAGCAAAGAGCCTGAGGCCCTCCTGTTCTGTCCTGCCTTGCCCACGGGGCCTTCCAAAAAATCTGTCTTTACCCGAGTTGTGGTGACATTCTTGAGGAGAGCAAAGGGGTTTGGTCACAGCCCCTCGAAAGAACAGGAGAGCTATCCACAAACACCTAGATTGAACCCCGCACCTAATACGACACCTGCTCTAATCTGATACCCCATGAGCACGGTTCTTTGTCCAAAGATGGAGTCATAGAGGGGACAGAACCGTGTCCTACAGTAAAAGAACATAATGCAAGGGGGGTTGAGGTGGAGAAGCCGAACTGGATTGCCAAAAATACCGAGAATATTTAAGCCTCATTGATACATGATGTTAACTCAGACAATTTTCCACGACATTTGGCAAAAGTTTGCGATTTCTAAAGTAAGGTGAGGGGGGATGCCTAATTTAATGACTCTCACTATTTATAGAAGTCGTTCATTAGCTTCTGAACTCGTAGATGTCAGGAACTCATGCTATTTGAAAAGTAAGTTCTGCAGTTAATGGATGAAACTGAGCTTAAAGAAACTAGCCATTTGAGTCTAGGAAGATTATACTTAGTTTCTTTTTACTTGATAAGTTCTTTAATATAGTTGGGAATGCAATATCTAAAATGTATGAAGTTGGCAACGTTGCAGAACCAGAATATGTGATATACCAGCTGTAAAAGCAAAATGCGGCCATAGTGATGTAATGAAGTGGGGCTTTATTTAATTTTTTTCCACATATCAAGAACTCAGGATGTAGGTAGCCCAGGACTGCTTTGCAGACCAATGACTTGGGGACTTAGACTCTGGGAATTTTCCTGCTCTGAATTGAGAAGTCTTGCATGTAGACCAAGGAAAAAAGGATTGACTGTTGAGATAAATAGAGGAAGGAATAAATCAAAAGAATATTTCAAAGAATCTTGCCTGTCACCTTAGATTAATAGGTATGCAGCAAACTTGTGCCAACGGAAGTAATAGGAAATAGAACCATCAAAGATAACTACGCATTCTAAGTTTTCTAGCAACCTAGCAGGATTGTGGCGTGACTCGCAAGAAAGTTGTAAAGAAGGAACGTATTTTGGAGGGGAAGGGGGAAACACGTTTGGGGAAAAGGTCGATCAAGATTGATTTGATGAAGATGCTCAGGTTGACAAAGAAATAGTCAAGCAGGCTATAGGCACCAAGAATATAAGAGCAGAACATGGGTGAGAGATGGGGTCTGCAGATGATTAGATGGGATTTAGTATCATGGAGGTTGCAATGGAAGAAGAAAGTGGATTTATTTTCTAAAGGGGAGAATATAGAGAACTAGAGACAATAACACAACAGAACCTTGCATAAGCTCAGCATTAAGGCACAGCCTGCTGAAATGAAAGACAGTTGAGGGGGTGACCTGATACAGGGCCAGCAGTGATGGGGCCAGGAGAGTGCCACAGTGCAGGAGAGGCTGCCAGCAGAGTTCGGGGTGGACCAGAGGTCCAGAGATGGGCAATACCAGACAACTGGAGGCATTTCCTAACACCAGGAGATTTGTGTCGGTAGTTAGGAGATAGAAGTCGTATCACAGGCATTTCAGGAGGGAGGGTGTGGAGAGAGGCTATCAGCACAGAGCGGAAATGCAGAAAAATCGCAGCATACTCTAAAGAAGCAGTGAGGTGTTGATATTTAGTGCAACCTACTTTTTTTTTTGCGGTACGTGGACCTCTCACTGCTGTGGCCTCTCCCGTTGTGGAGCGCAGCCTCCGGATGCGCAGGCTCAGCGGTCATGGCTCACGGCCCAGCCGTTCTGCGGCATGTGGGATCCTCCCGGACTGGGGCACGGACCTGTGTCCCCTGCATCGGCAGGTGGACTCTCAACCACTGCGCCACTAGGGAAGCCCTTCCCCCCCCCCCTTAAAGGGGGGGTGATCTGAGCATACGTGAAGACGGAGGAAAAGGCCTGTACAGAGAAGCGAAGAGGGCTCTGGAGAAATAGAGTTTCTCCACGTTTTCTAACAGCCTGCCAGGGGGGTGATAGAGGCAAATGTGAACCTAGTGCCAGCCCTATTCAATGTACTATTCTTATTGCATAATTTTGTTTAAATGTGGAAATGAAATTTTCCCCTGAAGACAAGAAATTATCATTTTTTGCAGAAATCTGTTTTTGCCTTAAAGCAAAAGGACCTTCCTCCCAGGACCTATCATGGTATTCCCTGTGTGCGAATTTAGCTTTCTTCAGGGGTATACGTGCATGAGCTGTAAGAAGGGCAGCAGTTAGGTGTGCATACAGGGTGTGAATATGTAGTGAAAGTAGGCAGAACTCACTCCAAGCCTGCAAGGGCCCTACTTTTTCCCCCAATGGCATGTGGGAGTGTTGCAGTTCAGTCAGTTTTGCTTATGGGTGGTGCAGTTCTTCATAGATTCTGTTTAATGCTGAGGAGTCAGGTCAGGAATGGGCAGGATTTAGGGGTGTTCTGGAGCATAATCCTGTCAAGTAGGGTGTATTTCTGTGAAGTGTTCCTCCGCATAGAGAACAAAGCAAGTATTTCATCATTTTCAGGAACTGTATGAAGAAAGAGGGTAGATGTACCCACAGATAGCTAAGCTCATGCTTTCAAACATGTTTAGCTCTTAAGTATGTGTATCATGCTTCAACAACACTAGTTAAATGGAAAAGAATGAATACTTTCTTGTTTTATGTAATTGAGGCCAAATCACATCTTTGGCTCATTTTTGTTACTGAGGCAACCTTCATGTTGACTTTACAAATGGCATATTTATTTTGCAAATAGCATATTTATTTCCCAGGTCCATAAGACATAAACTTTACTGTCATCTTGCTTCAAGCCAAGGTCAGAACATAAGAGTTACACAGGTCTAGGTTAAGAAACTCTGAAAAATATGAATTTAACTGAAATGCAAACAACTAAAAGCTAAAGAGCATCCAACATTTAGCTGAAAAAGAATCAGGCATCTTGCTTTAGTTTGTTTTTGTTTTTCCAGTACACCGGCCTCTCACTGTTGTGGCCTCTCCCGTTGCGGATCACAGCCTCCGGATGCACAGGCTCCAGATGCACAGGCTCCGGATGCACAGGCTTAGCGGCCATGGCTCACGGGCCCAGCCGCTCCGCGGCATGTGGGATCTTCCCGGACCGGGGCACGAACCCGTGTCCCCTGCATCAGCAGGCGGACTCTCAACCACTGTGCCACCAGGGAAGCCCCTTGCTTTAGTTTTTACTTCACCACTAAAGGATTATGAAACTTAGGATTTCATTTATCTTCTGGGGTCTGCAGTCTTTTCATCTATAAAATAATAAAAGCTTGAGAACATGGTACACGACATCACCTCTAGTGCTAAGACTATACGATGCTGTGAAAATAAAGCTACCATGTGATGAATGCTATCTTCACTAAGCTTTATAGACAGAAGGGAATGATATTGATGAGATTGATCAAAATCTTGACCGGAAGGTCTGCAGCCTGGCTCTCCATTCAATGAGTTAATAGATGGAAACGGCTTCGAATGCCATTCCTGGCTACCTCTTACCACCAGTGTACCAGTGCCTGGGCGCAACGTATTGGAGAATCTAAATCACGGCCCCTTTCCAACAGGCTTTATAAGCTGGTATAATTGGCACCATTGGCCCTTGTAATTGTTTTGACTTGGTTACTACCTCAAAAATTCAAATTATATTCCTATATCTAGTAGGTATTTAGTTCACCCACAATTCCTATTTATTCACTGTCTCTTCTGTGCCAGAAGACTGTGTTATCTGAGAGTATAAACTTATAAAAGGCAGTTGTGCAGGAGCGAGGCAAGTGAATCCAGGAAAAAGAGAGTTACACGGAGAGCCCGCTGACAGACTGGGGAGAAAGACCTCCTCTTTTTGGGTCACGAGAGGCTGACTTCACAGTTGCTCCTGCAAACAGAAGTGAAGCCCGGTAGGAACGTTCTGTAAGTCACCTTGCTGCCACTCATCTCAGCAGCCGCTGTCAGCGGCGTCCTCCTGGTGTGGAATGTGTCCTTAGTGATCCTGGAAGTTGTTCCGGTACTTAGGACTGTAAAATAGGTATTAGGTGAGCACAGCAAAATGGACACGGTTTTCTCATGAGCATATGTGTGCATGTCTGCACACAGCTTATGTACAGGAAAAACACAGTGTGATTCTTGTGTTCACATTTGAGAATTTATTTTTCTTCAAGAACTTGACAGAGGTCTCAGCAAGGTTTGGGGTGGGGACTCTTCTGCCGGGATCCCCTGGAGGCTAAGCTCTATGAGGGCTGTGTTGCCCAGCACACAGCAGGCCTTTGATAAAGATTTGTGGAAGGAAAAGGTGAGGGAGAAGGAACATCACCATCCTCTGTTATCTGTCCAGTCCTCTGTGTTGCCAAACCCTTTTCTGGGATCCGTTTGGTCCCTGTCCCATCCCGATGAGGATATTTGTACGTTTGTTATCGGGCTGATGCAGTCATTTCTGACAAGGATCAGTCTCCACTGCTGTTCAGGTCCTAAAGCTCAGGGTCTTTGCTCACTGCATTGCTGTAGTTCTGTTAGATTCCTATTAGCATGTTGTACACAGTAACGCTAGCAGAATTTGAGGCCTGCTACGTGTGTGTGCAAAATTATATGCCCCACCTGCAGGCTGCTACGAGGGAGTAGTTTCTTCTCTGTGTGACCTGTTGGAAGGTACACGAAGAGGTAGAGATGAGGAAGGGGGAGGATTTACAGCGCACCTTTTCTTTTAGATTAGAGGAAACAATGTAGAGTTTGAATGTCCCCTCAAAAATAGTTTCCCGTCATTCCAAAAACCATGTTGCAAGGCTACTGTCCCATTGCAGGTCTGTCCTCTTCCTAATTCCAAGTCTTCCTGCCACCTGCCTCTCCTGCTGGGGGGAAGGGGGGGTTTGTTTGTTTGTTTTTCATTTTTTCTTACTTTTTATTTTATAGTGGGGTATAGGTGATCAACGGTGTTGTGATAGTTGCAGGTGTACAGCAGAGTGACTCAGTTATACATATACACGTATCTATTCTTTTTCAAATTCTTTTCCCATTTAGGTTGTTACATAATATCGAGCTGAGTTCCCTGTGCTACACAGTAGGCCCTTGTTAGTTATCCATTTTAAATATAGCGGCATGGATGTGTCAGTCCCAAACTCCCTAACTGTCCCTTCCCCCTCCCTCCCCCCTGGTAACCATAAGGTGGGTTTTTTTTGTTTTTTGTTTTTTGGTTTTTTTTTACGGTACGCGGGCCTCTCACTGTTGTGGCCTCTCCCGTTGCGGAGCACAGCCTCCGGACGCGCAGGCTCAGCGGCCATGGCTCACGGGCCCAGCCGCTCCGCGGCATGTGGGATCCTCCCGGACCAGGGCACGAACCCGCATCCCCTGCATCGGCAGGCAGACTCTCAACCACTGCGCCACCAGGGAAGCCCCGCGAGGTGGGTTTTATAAGCAGCAGCAACACAAAACTTTGTTATTTTTGAAGAAAAAACTTAGGGAGTAGATTTGCCGTGCTCTGACATTGCGTGTTTTGCATTCTTACTGGATATTAGGGCCTTTCACATCAAAACGCACTCAAGAATGGAGGCAAAGATCTTGTCAGAAAATGTATATGTCCGTATGCTTTGGAACATCATATTTTTACCGTGGAGAGAAAAGAATAGATTCATTTCTTAAACAGTGTAAGTGCCATGTGGTTAGTTTCCTTTGTAGCTTCTCAGATCTCCAGTAATGCTGGACAGGTTGCTTGTTGGAAACGTCAGTTAATGTGACCCAGACATTTGACCCTGAAGGTTGGCCTCTGCACCTTCACGAAGAATATCAATTTCTGTGGGACCAGGAGAAAAATAGTAACAATAACTAATAAAGCTTAGAAAGTCTTAGGAGAGTTGCCCTTCGGCCAAGCAGTGGCTTTCTCTTGTGGTAGGGACTGACATGAAATTTAGAGCTGACGGCAAATGCTCACAACACACACGTCTTTCCAGATGCAAGGCTGATTGCAGGGACAAATCAGGTTACCTTCTAAAGCAGCAGCTAAAGCTGGCTGATCAGAGCGACGCGTGTAGACAAATTCAGAAGAGAGTGGATTGTATCTATTCTGACTGGACTTGTGGGCCCTCTGCAGACCCCGAAGTGCTGCTGACTCCTTGAAAAGACTGGGACGGTGGCCAAGAACATTCCTGTCTTGGCAGAAAAAGGTGATTGATTGAGCAAACGTCAGAAAAAGTGCCCTCCGCTGTGTGCCGGTGGGGCCAGGCTTAGAGGTGGAGGGGCAGGTTGAAGCGGCAGAGCCACACCCGGGTGGGCGCCCACACAGGGACATTTCCGCAGTGCCGGGAGGCTCCTCCCAGCCTAGGAACCACCCAATTCAAATGCATCAGGAGTAAACTGGGGCAAGTCCCCGTTACCCAGGGCTCCCAACTACACACTTTGTATCCCTTTTCTCCACAACGTCTGCACACGTCTGCACGTAGGACTTCTTTTGAGCCTGTCCTGAAGATATAAATTCAAGATAAACCTATACATACTCTAAGTAAATCTGTTAAAGTTTTGGAAGTTGGTTCTTCCCGTGCTAGATCATGTAAAGATCCTTTCTGTTCCTGATTAATCTTGAATTTTGAGAGCAGCTGACGTCAACTCTATGTGAAATGAAGGAAGTCTTTGCAAAAAAAAAAAAAAGAACACGTGTATGATACACACATAAATGTATCATGGTAGCAGTTTTTATGTAGAGGCAATACATAGTCCTAAGCTATATCTCATCTAAGTAAATATCCTGTAAGAATCAGTAATTGTAACCCCACTCTTGAAGGAAACAGAAGAAGAAAACAGGTATATGAGTCAAACGAAGCTAAGGGTTGGGATACGACTCATTTCCTTTTTATCCATGTGATCTGATCCCATTTTAACTTCTGTGAGCTTCAATTTATCTGGATAACTGAAAAATCGATTATGTATAGAGACTTTGAGACTCAGCGCTGTTGAATAAATGCTCATTTACTTTATTCCTATCTATCAATCAATCTATCATCTATCTGTCATGTATTATGTATGCCTGTATCTATCATGTCTCTAGTATTTATTTATGTATTTATCATCTATCTGTCTATGAATATATGTATTATGTATGTATGTATGTATCTATCTGTCTATCTAAGGCATTTCTGAAGATGCAGTATGTGGTTGAGACACAGTATGTGTTAACAGAGGTACAGTCAGATAGTAATGTCAGCTGGAGAATTATTTATGGATTCAACAATTATTTAATGAGTATCAACTTTGTGCAAAGCTCATAAAAGAGGTTACTAAATATTATCCCCAGTTAGTGAAGAATTATAGTGCACATTTCCTAAATTTATGCACCCAGAAAGCAGTCCAGGTTTTGTCATTGCCATCCTTGGGTTTTCTCTACATAGATGGTCTTTGTTAACGAGCAGCCGGGAAGACAAAGCTGAGTGGAGACAGGCATGGGAGTTACGGTCAAAGACGGTGTCACAGTGTTTTTATAGGGAAACCCATGCCTGAGCCCCAGCCCTACACATGAAGGAAATCACTGTGGTTCACAGAATGGTTTCTCAATAAACACAGGCTTTGTTTGTGTTGCGCTGGTGTCGTATTTCCCATTTGTTGAGCAGTGAGCCGCGTTTTCCCTTGCGTGCCCGCAACCCCTGCTGTTGGTAAAGGCGTCCGATAGAGCAGCAGAGCCTTAAGTGTTCCTGCCTCTAGGGGGCCGAGGTTGCTGCTAAATTAATCTCTGGTTTGGGGAGGTTGCGGGAGGCAGTTTTTGAATCTGTGTGCCCTGAACTCTGAGTCAAGGCCTCCCAAACGACGTCTTTGTGACAGTCAAGAGGGAGCAGAGCTTTTATGCCTCATTGGAGTAAGGAGCAAACGTAGAACGAGGGGCCAGAGATGACAGGAGGCTTGTCTCGAGGAGTGGAAGGCAGAGGTCAAGGGCTTCTGCTTAACAAGCCGCTGCCGCATTTCCAGCGGGGCTCCTCAGTCCAGCGCCTTATCCGAGCTGCTGCCTCTGAGGAGCGCCTCTTAGGTTTGGAAAACGTTGGTGTTAAAGGGACATGACATTCCCCAGGTAGCTTACAGTTCAAGCCAGCCTGACCCATGTGATCCCTGTGCGTTCTTTAAGGGAGTCTGTGAAGCATAACGTGAGGGAAAGAGATGATAAACATCTCAACTGGCCTTACTCTCGTTTAGAGTGCAGGACTGCTTTCATGGGAGAGAGAGAGAAAAAGTCCTGGTCTGATTTTTTTTTTGGTTGAATGTGTTGTGCTTCAGCAAGTACCATGAGGGGATAAATATTAATACCCTGTAATGCAGTCACTTTCTCATCTTAGCAGAACAGCGTTCCGAGGAAATGTGAAACCACTGTTCTCACTGTGTGCCCCTCCCGCTATTCTGGGGGTTGGCAAACTTGAGCCTCTGGGGCAAATGTGACCCACAGCCTGTTGTGTAAATAAAGTTTTATTGGAAGACAGCCATGGCCACTCATGGGCGAGCAGTCTATGGCTGCTTTTGTCAGACACCGGTAGAGCTGAGTTGTTGTGAAAAGCATTCTTTGGTTGACAGAGCCTACGATTTTTATTTAAGATTCACAGAAAACTTTGCTGACCGTGTGAAGGACCCTTACTCTGCTCACGGTCTGCATTTCACTGTCTCATCTGCGAATTTCTCCTTGGCAGAATCTAACCCAGCATCTCTTTAGCAAAGTATCCCGGGACTTCCCTGGCGGTCCAGTGCTTCAGACTTCACCTTCCAACGCAGGGGGTGCACGTTGGATCTCTGGTCGGGGAGCTAAGACCCCACATGCCTCGTGGTCAAAAAACCAGAACATAAAATAGAAGCAGTATTGTAACAAATTCAGTCAAGACTTTAAAAAAGGGTCCACATCAAACATATCTTAGGAAAGAAAAAAGTCTCCTACTGGCCACATGTGCCTAGAGAGTACTTGAAATGTGCTTGCCATGACGAAAGAACTGAGTTTTAAATTTTATTTAGTTTTAACTAATTTATGTGGCTACATATGGCTATTGGCTGCTCTGTTGGGTGCATGAAAGAGTTCTTTGGTTGCCTCACAAACTAAGGAAAGAAGAAATCTGGGGAGCTGTGGTCACACGGTGATATTCCTTTTCTAAGATGTTTTATTTTTTTTTTGGTGCAATTCTAAAAGGTATTATTTTTTTACATTCCCTTTCTGATATTTCATTGTTCGCATAGAGAAATCAATTGATTTCTGTATATTAATCTTGTATCCTGCTACCTTGCTGTGATATTCCTTTCCTAAATTTTTTTTTGTGAAATATAACACATACACACATTATGCAGAAAACGTAATTATACCATTTTTACTTAATGTGTATCAGATGATATAGGATTTCAATTTCTTTTCAAGTTCGTCTTAATGTTTTTAAAGGAATGTGTATGATTTGAATTTTTTTTTTTTTTTTTTGCGGTATGTGGGCCTCTCACTGTTGTGGCCTTTCCCATTTTGGAGCACAGGCTCCGGACGAGCAGGCTCAACGGCCATGGCTCACGGGCCCAGCCGCTCCATGGCATGTGGGATCTTCCCAGACCGGGGCACGAACCCGTATCCCCTGCATCGGCAGGCGGACTCTCAACCACTGCGCCACCAGGGAAGCCCTATGATTTGAATTTTGAAATTTTGTGTGTAATGTAGATACCTTCCCAGTTTCTTTCTAGCATCAGTTATTTGTGCTTTATTTATTTTTTTCCTTTTTTTCTGGGTCAACTTTCCAGTTGATTATTAATTTTACCTTTCTGTTAAAAAATTGAGTATTTCGCTCTGTTCTACTCTATTTCATGTCTTTTTGCTCTGTTTATCAGTTGGTGCTATCTTTTTTTTAATAAATTTATCTTTATTTTTGGCTGCATTGGGTCTTCGTTGCTGCACACAGGCTTTCTCTAGTTGCAGTGAGCAGGGCTACTCTTTATTGTGGTGCACGGGCTTCTCATTGTGGTGGCTTCTCTTGTTGCGGAGCACGGGCTCTAGGTGCCCAGGCTTCAGTAGTTGTGGCGTGTGGGCTCAGTAGTTGTGGCTCGCTGGCTCTGGAGCACAGGCTCAGTAGTTGTGGCACACGGGCTTAGTTGCTCTGTGGCATGTGGCATCTTCCCGGGCCAGGGCTCGAACCCGTGTCCCCTGCGTTGGCAGGCGGATTCTTAACCACTGTGCCACCAGGGAAGCCCCGGTGCTATCTTTATTATTACCATCCTTTTACTTTCTCTGAGTAATTTCCTTGAGTTTATTCTATTTCTTCAACTGCTTTGTTTGAGTTCTTAGCACAGGAATCTTTAACTACTTTTTTTCTGTTACATGCATTTTAGGCTCCAAATTTCTGTCTCCTTGTCTTTGATATTATCAATTTGACTAGCATATGATTCATCTTTTTAATTTTCCAGCTTGAGATTGGTTGAACTTTGATTCTGAAGATTTGTGTGTTTCACCAAACCTGCAAAGTTCTCAACCATTTTCTTTTAGTATTGCCTCTCTGCATTAAAAAAAAAAAAATCCACTTAAATACATTTTGGATCTTGTCGTATGGTCAGTTAAATCTAAAACTTCTGTTTAATTTTTATACCTCTTCACTTTTCTGTAGTTCAGTCTGCATTATTTCTACACATCTATATTATAATTCATTAGTATTCTTTTCAGCTATCTTAATCAGCCTATAATCCTTCCATTGATTTTTGTTTTTAATTTCAACGTTTTTTTGTTTTCATTTAAAACATTTTCCTTGGTAGTCTCTCAAAAATCTACCTGGCCATTTTTATTTTATTTATTGATTTTTGGCTGCATTGGGTCTTCGTTGCTGTGCGCAGGCTTTCTCTAGTTGCGGCGAGCGGGGGCTACTCTTTGCTGCAGTGCGCGGGCTTCTCATTGCGGTGGCTTCTCGTTGCGGAGCACAGGCTCCAGGCACAGGGGCTTCAGTAGTCGTGGCTCGCGGGCTCTAGAGCCCAGGCTCAGGAGTTGTGGTGCACGTGCTTAGTTGCTCCGTGGCATGTGGGATCTTCCAGGACCAGGGCTTGAACCTGTGTCCCCTGCATTGGCAGGCAGATTCTTAACCATTGCACCACCAGGGAAGCCCCACCTGGCCATTTTTATTGCATCTTGTTTCTTACTCATGTTGTTAATTCCTTTTATTTTTGTTTAGATATTTAATACATATTTATTTTATATTCTGCATTGATAATTTTAATGTCTGGTATCTTTGGGGGGTTATATCCTACTGTTGGGTTCTAATAACCGTCACTCTTGGTAGGGGGAAATCATACAGTTTGTAATTCTTTTAATGTAATTTTTTGGTTCTGTCTCTATGAGGTAGAGGCACCTCATAAAGGTGTCTTTGAACCTTCAAACTGTGAAATCTATAAACTGTACATGGTTGGTGGGAAGGAGCAGAGGTGGAGACTGCAGGAAAAGCTTGTGCTCTTTTTAGAGACTGATTTTGAGTATAACCTAGTATCCAGAATACTTGAAAATGTTGATAATGTTAGTCTGGGACACATTCATCATTTTCTACCCTGACAGTTTTCCTCTAATCGAATGGCATTGTGTTTGTAGAATAAAGAAGATGGCTTTGCTTTTCTGTACAAAGGCAAGCTTTCTTAAAGATAAGTTTTGGGCAGTGGAAACTTTTTATCATCCTCAAGCTTAGAAAGGTATCACATAGTTATCTTTTTGCGTGTGTACTTCAAGCCAGGATCTGCATGGAAATTTTTAAAAATTATCTTTATGCATGGGGAGATTTTTTTTTCTCCTATTAAGCAGTAAAGTCAAGTTACAAAATTAATATATTTGGTCTTTGGAAATTTGCTAAATTGCACATGCAGCACATGGATGGGCAGATGTCTGTTTCTACCTTCTTTTAGTATTTTTGGTGAAAGATAACTGAGGGACCGTAGACTAACCTGAAAATGCTTTTGTGTTTTTATATTTGTTTGTGTGTATTCCTTTCTCTGCTTGTCCTGAATCAACGTGGATTAGTCGACTGACACACTAAGCTGGGAACTAATTCCCATAGACGCTTTGCTTTGGTGTCCCCGGGTTTAATACCCAAGCATACATACTTTTTACAAGTTTCCCAAAGTGCTTCATATCATCAGGCAAGTCAGGGATGCACTAGGTGAGGGAACTCACGCTCCATTAACCACACATTCAATTTACAAAATGACCTAGGTGCTTGTGAAATAATTTTTTTCCTAAGTCAAGATACAAGATAAATATATTTCACCCTTGGAAATTTGCAAAATTCTCATAGAATATGAATTCGTAAATAATCTCATTTGCGCATATAATGTCGAAACTTTTAATTTGTTTTCCATTCATTTTCAATCACTGTTCTTAAGCTGTTACCCACATGGGACGAGAAAAGCACCTTACTAATTAGAATTTTGTTATCTTGGAATGTGTGTTATCTACTGGCTTAAAGATCATTGTGTACTTGCTGTGTCCCTGACATAGACGTGTGGGTACACAATGGGGGAGAAGGAATAGCTCAGCTCCAGAGCTGTCGATTCATCACCTGTGTCACTTACTGGATGAGCCCCTTGGGGCAACTTATATAAACTCTAGGGAGTCCCATTTTTCTTTTCTGTAAAATGGACTAAATGATTCCTCTGATCATAATGTGTCAGATAACTTACATAAATTGGTTTCAGGGGGTTAAGTATTCAAGAAAAAATACTGTCTCTTAGTGTTACTGTGAATAGTGGCATAATTGTTCTCTTGATTCTTACCATTATCATGAGAAGACATGGCAGTTGTCCATGAAGATAACAGAAGGCTGATACCCAAGCAGCTGCGGCAGCGCATGTGCGTCTGTTTAATGTACTTTGTACATTGTGGCGTACCATGGTTTGGGTGCAGTCAGAAAATAATGGAGCATCTGGGAATAAAACTTTCCGTCACTGCTCATAATTAATATTCGCTTGGGATTTTCACGGAGAGCTAGGCAGTGTTATTTCAATTCAAAATATCTCTTTCTCCAAGTTATGCAGAGCAGTAAGCCGTGAATATTAAGAAAGGAGGAGCTGGACTCTAACAAAATTAGTGAAATGAAAAATTTAAGGAGAAAAATAGATCTTTAAAATTAACTTTGTTTTGAGATATTGTAAATTGTCATACGATGATGGCCTTGCGCCTAGGATAATTCTTCAGTTTTCTTCGTCCTCTTTTTATAGGTAGAATGATGACTGTCAATATATAGTGTACAAAATAAACAACATTGTGGTCACCTATAGTTGTTTCCAGTTGTAGATGACATCTCTCTGTTCTTGGTCCTGAATCTCCATCTGCCTAGAATGGTGTCACCAGATATCTCCTTACTCAGAGGTCACCTGCTGTCTGCTGAGTTCTCACACCCCACGCCACCCTAGTTACAAAGCACCACGGCTCCTGTTGTGGACTACAAGCCAAGCACACTTGACACTTGGTCACACCTGCCTACCTGTATGCATACCTGCCTGCCTGTGAGCACCTGTGCAACTGTTAGCTGTTTGCGGGCAGGAGTCATGTTGTATTGGTTATTCTAGACACAGTGCTAGGACAGTAATGAACCCATGATAGGTAATCATTGTGCAAATGTGAAATGATTAAACAGCATATTAATGTTTTATAAGGAGCTGGAAAGCGGAAATGGAAATCACCAATAAGCCAAGTTCAAATCGGCTGACTCAAGATGTGAAGACATGATTGAATTTGGGTGTAAGAGATATAAAGGGCTGGTAAAAAGCATGTTTAAAAAATTTTTAGATTTTAGACAAATACAAAACTTAAGAAAATAGTATAATAGTATAATAAACTTTCCATCACTCAGCTTCGAAACATGCATTCACAGTCGCTCTTTTTTCAGCTATACCTCCCCTCCCTCCAGTTTGGATATTTTGGAGCCAAGTCTGTACTCAGATTGTTTCTTCAATAAACATTTCAGTTTTCACCTCCAAAATGTAGGACTGCATAATGTAGTCTGCTGAGTGTGTGAATTTGGACAGCAAGTGTGAGCCTTGGAGCCTGTTTTGTGAGGGTCACAGCTCGTCAGGATCCACAGACAGCAGATGCAGTGCAGATGTGTGTGCCTTGAGTAAAAAGACTCATTAGACAAAAGCAGTCCCTTGCATGAACTAGAGGAACAGAGTGCATTGCTTACTCCGCATTTTCTTCCAAAGCTCGTTCCCTCCAAGAGACCTTTCTTTTTTTTTGGGGGGGGGCGGTATGTGGGCCTCTCCCTGTTGTGGCCTCTCCCGTTGCGGAGCACAGGCTCCGGACGCGCAGGCTCAGCGGCCATGGCTCACGGGCCCAGCCGCTCCGCGGTATGTGGGATCTTCCCGGACCGGGGCACGAACCCGCGTCCCCTGCATCGGCAGGCGGACTCGCAACCACTGCACCACCAGGGAAGCCCGAGACACCTTTCTTAACGACGCCAGCCTTAGCTTATTGCCGTAGCCTCTTTATCAAGACAGTATTTTCCACACAACTACATTAGACAAAACCTGTGTTGATCATTTTCTGTTTGTGACAAACAGAGGTTTTGGGTACATCAGAATAGGGTAAGAGATGAGGTGGCCAAAGAACCCTGCTTGTCCAGGACAGTCTTAGGTTTTGCCCTTTGTTTCAGAGCAAGGCCTGAGTATAAACCCTTCTGCTCAAGAAAATGACCAGGCTTGAGCCATCCAGCCCGTGGTAACCCTAGACACAACTGTCTTAAACTAGGTTGGAAGCTGACAGGGATAGAGAACCCACCCCAGCTGGAAATGCAGAGGCCAGTCACCATGAGGAGACAGGATTCGCAGAGAAGCCATTGGCCAAATGAACTGTTGCAGGAGCTCCGTCGAATGGCTAATTGCTGAGGCTCTGGGGCCCTCTGACTCCAGCGCTGAAGATAGGTGGTCGCCTCCCGTAGTCCATGCGTACAGCTCAGGGCGGTAGAAATGAGCTGTCACTCCACCCTGAGGGCCTGAGCCAGTCTCCCCACAGGGGCCAAGACTGCTGATGTGCACGCAGACACGGCTCGGTCTTTCTGGAATTCTTCCAGTTCTAACGTGTTGTTGGTGCTCACGTGAGCGTGACTAATTGTTCAAAGGAAATCGTAATCTCCTTGAGACCAGAGAGTTTTAGTGACTGGTGATGGTTTCCTGAGTATATACATATGTAGGTTTCCACATATGCAAACTCATCGATTGTATACATTATATACATGTGTTTTTTTGTATCTGTATTATACTCCAATAAAGCTGTTAAACAATAGCAGTAACAACAAAAGAGAAAAGTAACAGTGAAAGAAGCCAGAAGGGAGCAGTGTTTCATGATGGAGTACCCAGCCACACTGCTGTAGGCACAGTATTGTAGGGGCAGAGACAGGCAAAGACATTGCTACAAATAGTAGAGGCAAAAAGTGGCACAGTGTATCTGAGAGCGAAACCCCAAATTATCAAGATGCTATAGAGGCAGAATTGGTAGGCACTGATGATAGATTTGCTTCAAGCCGTAAGGAAAGCGGACAAGGACAAGGTGAATCAGGTCTGTCAGAGCACCCTGATGGAGAGGGTAAGAGAAAGGAGCCAGACGGAGAGGAAGCAACCTGTGGTGAATACTGCAGATTTTCACGGAAGATTGCTTTGAATACACCAGAATGGGTAAAGCCCCAAAGCCACAAGACGAAAGGGGCTTACTCAGAGGGATCTTCAGGCTTCCCTGGTGGCGCAGCGGTTGAGCGTCCCCCTGCCGATGCGGGGGACGCGGGTTCGTGCCCCGGTCCGGGAAGATCCCACGTGCCGCGGAGCAGCGGGGCCAGTGAGCCATGGCCGCTGAGCCTGCGCGTCCGGAGCCTGTGCTCGGCTACGGGAGAGGCCGCAACAGTGAGAGGCCCGCGTACCGCAGGAAAAAAAAAAAAAAGAGGGGCTTTTCTTTCTCATGTAACAAGTGGACTAGCTTTAAGAAAATTTTGTAGAAGCGTACGCGGCGCTTTTCTATAATTGTTTTCAGCAACTCTTTTTAGAGTGTAATAATTTCGTAGAGAGATTATTTGAACTATAGCAGAAAGAACTTTTATTTTTCTATCCCTTCACCTATAGCTGCCTCACTTTAGGAAGTAGGTATTTAATAGATGCTCGGTGAATATTTCTAGATGAAAGGCTCACTAGCCTTACCAGGAACTCATAACTGCTAAATATGTTCATTTTCTTCTGATACCCGTCATGGTGGGTTGAGTTTATCACATTACTTTGTGATTTAGTTTAGAAAGCTGTATATTTACAATATATATTCTGATCTATATATATTGTGTGCATTTATATGTACGTATACAATCAGATGTGTGTAGTTCATGTATGCACTTCAGATATTTATGGCTGTATATATGTATATATGTAGTTTTAGATACACACAAATTCACACAAAGGGTCTGAAATGTGCATTCCAGGAACACAGAAAAGAAAAAGTTATCAGCCACTTAAGTACTGGTGCAGAAAAGAGAAAAAACATTTTAATATGGAATTTTATCATGAAGTTTTTAACCACAAGCCAGATATTGTCTGCCATTACCCCTCTACCACCACTAATCCAAAAAAATAAAATAATGAAAAGAAAGTTCTGCTTACATAGAAAATATGGTGAAAGTCCTCTGTAACCAAGTACGGCTATATTTTCTGTCTCGTGTGCTGTGCACATGCTGAGAACTTGCTCTGTATTCACAGTATCCTGTGCCTGGAATTGTTTTTTTTTTTTCCTAGGAGGACAATGACAAGTAGAATGGAGGGTTTTGATGCGTTTTCTACTTAATAAAACAACAGGTGATTGAAATATATTTGAAATCCCCAGAAAGAATCAGTGAAATCTGGAAGATTGTTAGTATTCACCCCTTTAACAGAAAGTCATAAAAATTAGAATCTTCCTCCTAGATTTGGCTTCAGTTACAGAGCAAGGTAGATCGGGTGTGTAAAGGTTGAAGGTAAGCAGACACTGTGGGATCAGGCCGAGTGCCTGATCAGTTAAATGGTGGTCATGTAAAACAGCAGTCCTGGGACAGAAGTCAAGGCCATAGAGTAGTTCAGTCAGCTGTGTGTGTGGGTCTTTTCAGGTGAAAGGCTGATTGTGGTCAGACAAGAGCAATGAATCTTCTTTGATCAGGAGAGTGAGTGGGTGATGCCAAGGGGTGATCGAATCAGGCCGTTTGTTTACATCCATCAAATGGGGTTGGGCGATACCTGGAGCTTTGGGCAGAAAAGAATCCCTGGAGCTTTGGAAGGTGCTTCACAATAGTGAAAACTAGTGAACGTGTCTGCAATATTTCATGACGCCAGGGATACACTCTGGCTATCACTTTAAGGGGAAAGTGATCGGAGATGCTGATAAGTCACATTTGTTATTTTAAATGCGGAAGATAATGCTTTTGGGAGAGTATAATGCTTGTCCAAGGTCATGTTGACAGTTAAAGAAAAAACAGGGACTAGAAATTATTTTTTTCTAGATTCCAGTGAATATTCTATATACCACTTTGCCTCTTATTTTTCTTTTTAAAAATAGTTTAATAGGGCTTCCCTGGTGGCTCAGTGGTTGAGAGTCCACCTGCCGATGCAGGGGATGCGGGTTCGTGCTCTGGTCCAGGAGGATCCCACATGCCGCGGAGCGGCTGGGCCCGTGAGCCATGGCCGCTGAGCCTGCGCGTCCAGAGCCTGTGCTCCGCAACGGGAGAGGCCACAACAGTGAGAGGGCCTCGTACCACAAAAAAAAAAAAAAAAAAAAAAAAAAAAGTTTAATAACTGTTGTTTTAAAAGCATAGAAGAAACAGCCACCTAGTGTTTGTTTAATTTCCCCCACTCTTTTTAAACATTTGAGTCTATGTAAAATATATGTGAAAAAAAGAGTATTATTTTGAGCCTAGCATCACTCATTGTGGGCCTCTTCATCCATGTCACCATGACGAATGGTGTGATTCATCCAACTCAGCACCATGTAATGATCCCTTGAAACGTCTGACCTTTTGCTCCTTAGATCAATGAGTTGAGATCAGCCGAAAACATGGACCTCAAGTGTTTGGCACTTGCTCTCTTCTCATTATTGTTTAAAAAAATAAAATCTTTACAGATGCACAGTTTTTCCTGCTCTCATTCCCTGCCCCCTTATTCATTTTATCTGGTTACTTCCTCTTGGTCTTTGTGGCCTGACTTTGTTGCACCATCTGGAAGTATTGTCAGCTGCTAGCAGACTTTGTCAGCCATGTTTAGGTGAAAATACGGTCTGGAAGTGAGTTCAATCAATCAGCAATCTCTTCCTATACACATATGCTAGTTTTTCCATTTCAGGGTTAGGCCCGTTAAGTCGCACTCCCACTGCTAAGAAAAAAACATCAGCTTGGAAGTTTTTATCGGGAGGCATGGCAGGCTGACTTCTAGACGGCACCTGTGATTTCTGCCCCAGGTGTTACTGTCATTATTCTGTCGCATTGTGTACATGCCCAAAGGAACTTCGCAGATGGAATTCACTTGACCTTAAGAGCGGGGGTTATGAGGACAGGACTAAGCTAATCGCAGGGCCCTACGAAGGGCCAATACACATATAGGGCTTTCGTAGGGCTTTCGCAGGGCCCTACGAAAGCACAGTTTTCTCCAGCTGGTAAACGAAGCGAAGGAGAGATGTACAGAGGGCTCGGAGGCAAGGGGCGCAAGGAGAGCGACATCACGTCAGAACACACGAGAGTGTTCAGCTGTGCTTTAGGAAGGGACTCTAGTGGGCATCGGGGCTCAGTAAGGAGAGGAGTGGCCATGACAGGGAGCGCGAAGGAGGAGAGACTGCTCGGCTGAGAGAGGATAGCGCAAACTGAAGGGCACCTCCAAGCCTCGCCGCCTCTGTAAGCTGTGGGAGAAAAAGGAGGGCTGCACATGAAGCCGTGTCATCCTGCAAAAACTAGGTTTGTGCCAAGGAAAGAAGGTGAAGAGAATCTCCGGGGAAGATGTGAGGACGAAGAGGGGTTGCTGAGCATGGAAACCTGGTGCAAAAGCACCGTGGGGGGCTTTAGAAGGGGCGTGGGGGGGGACAGGGAGGCAGGCTAAAGGAGGGGTAGGGTCGGTACCAGGATGAGGGCAGGCAGACGGGCGACCCGCTGGAGTCCCCTGATGGCACCCGATGCTGCTTGTTCTAGCCCCTTAGGACACAGTGTGGGAAGGGGGCACCGGGCGGCGCTTTACTCCGCGAAGCTCTGGAGGGGCAGGCCGCCAAGCACAGGGCACGTTCTGTCAGGCGGTGTCGAGTTCAACACTGAACCCAGGGATACGGTCCGTTAGTTCACTGCTCTAACCCAAGGCCATGGGATAGTGCCGGGTGCATGGCAGGCGCCCCGTCCACGTTTGCTGAATGAATCATGAGCACTGTGTCTTTTCTGTGTCTAGTCTTCCGCCACCTGGAATGAGGGGAGTTCAGAAACTGCCTCTTGTCCCCGGCACGCCGGGTATAACTAAGTCAGACTGCCCAGGACGTCTCAAAACCCATAACCTCGACGCTTGTGTAAAAGCAAGATTTGGATTTGTAGTTATATTTTTGTTCCTTTACACAGAGAAACTGTCCGTGTGTGAGAACTTCTGCTTTCCATCACCCCACACCCACCCGGCTTCTGAACCCACAAAAGAGTCTTGATCGTCCCGCAGCCTTGCCCCTTGTAGCAAAGGGCAGCTTCTGTCCCCTCGCTCCTCGGTAGCTGGGCCGTTCCTGAGCTCCCGGCTGCTCTTGCATTCTGTATCTAAATCCTTTACGTACTTCGCAGGCTGTGTCTTCAGCTCCCTGCAGAATACAACCACTTCTCACCACTTCTGCCCCTACCACCCTAAACCAAGTTACCACACGAGCATCGTAACTCACCTTGAGGGCTGTGAGGGCCGTCTAACTGGTCTACCCGTTTCTACCCTTGTCTTCCTACTCAGCCACAGTGAGTCTGTTAATGTATAAATTATCATTCTTCTATATTAAACTGTATGTTATTGTACTCACATATTTCAGCGTCAGTCATAACAAAGCCCTGTGTTGTTTTCCTTCTCTATCGGAAAGAAATCCAAAGTCTATACCAGCGTCAGCTACGTGGTCTTGTGCCCAGCTATCTCTCTGATGTCATTTCAGCCTCTTTACCTGTTGTAAAGAGGTGGGGCCAAGCACACCGCTGTGCACTGGTGGGTGTTTCTGCTGTTTCCTCTACCTAGACCTTCTGCCCGCCAGGTGCTTGCACTGCTCCCTCCTTTACTGCCACTATCAGAGACTTTTCTCTCTGGCTGCTCTGTCGTAAATTCCACCCACCCTATCACTCTTTATCCCCACAACCTGGCACATTTTTCCTGCTAGCTTTCCTTATCACTTGCCCTGTTATACATTCTGTATATTTATATTGTAACTGCGTGATTGTTTTCTGTCTCTCCACGTTGGAATGTAAGCTCCACGAGAGCAGAGCTTTCTCTATTTTGTTCATTGCTGTATTCCCAGTTTCTGAAACTGGGCCTGTTATTTAATAGGTATTTAATGATGGTAAATTAAATGAATGGATGGCTTTATTCCTTTCCATAAAAGTCCTTAGAGACTTGGCTTAAAGATAGAGTCTTTCAGGTCAGGAGAGAATGTCAATTTTGTTTCATGAAGAGGAACAAAGAAAGGGAGAGGGAACAAGGTGAACATGAAATAAGCATGTGATTGGCTGGACAAGAAGTCAGAGAGCAAGGAGCTGAGTTGCACTTTAATCTGTACGTGAAGACTTTGATACCAGAGAACGTAAACGCTCTTTCAAGCTCCAACAACTACGTGGCAGCCTGGCTAGGACCAGACCTGTCTTTGAACTGTGTGAAACATAGCACCACCTCCAAGAGTTAGAAGTGAGAGACCTGGGAGGCAAGGGAAGAGTAGAACTCTTTATCAGTTGCACATTGGCCAGTCACAGTGCTGGACACACGCATTATCTTTTCAAATGCATTTACTTAAGAGAAGGCCAATACACATATAGAGAACAGAACAGGCTGCCAATTTGTCTTACGTTTTTCATGACTGGTGAAATGTCTTTGGTTCATAACAGTTAATTTATAGGTAAACTTGAAGAGGCAAAAACACATTAATTTTTTACAATGTAGCATTGAAGGAATAAGCATAAATAAAAATTACAAATAAAACATGTAAAGCAATAGCATAACATTAAGGGGAAAGGTTTATTTTTGATTGTGTAAGGAGGAGAAAATATTGGGTAAACAAGTACAAATGACATTCCATGACGCAAGTTTTAACTGTGGGTAAAGCCAACAAAAATAATTTAGAACCTCATCGTAAAAGAGTGTACACGGAGATTCACCAAGCTAGCATTTCAGCCAAGTCAGCCTCACGTATTGTCACACTGGATGATGTTTATATCTGCTGGTCCACTGCGACGTGATTTATACGGCTGTGTCATGCTGATCACCTCTTGCCAATGTCCTCCCTCACTCCTGCCCTGTGGTTTTGAAGCATTGTTAGCTTCATCTAAGAGCTTCATCTAACATTTGGTTATGAGCTACTAAAATCCTTACACATGATATTTAAAGAAGAAGTCAGTGACATACCATGTCGGTACAACCCCCTTTATCTAACGGTCAAGTTGGACAAGGTAAACTCTAAGAGTCGGGGCTTGGTCAGATCAAAGCTAGGTCCCCTGTAAGTTAAAAAGGTGTGTCTCTCCCATGACCGCTTGCCTCTGGGCGGCTGGCGTCTGTTTCAAACCCGCCTCTTCTCTGCTCTGCTCCCTAGGCTCTGTGAGTCTTAAAGTGGCCAGTTGGCTGGTCGGTGTCTCCCCACAGCTCAACTCTTTCTTTTACCATTTTGAATTGGTTACTTTGCCGCTGGCTCTTCACAAACCCTCAGAACTATCTCCACTCACCTCCCGCTTGCTGCTTATGTCTTTCAGTCGCGAAATTCTGCCGATTTGATCTCTCAGGGACTCGTAGGATCCGCTTCTAGTTCCCCGCCTCCCTGCTCAGACTTACAGCCTCTCTTTCACCTTGCGACAGCTGTCTCTGCCTCCGGTCTCTCCCACTCTGATCCATCCCGAATACGTCAAGAGAGTAACCTTCGTAGAGCTAAGCCTTCTCATTGCCTCTCACACCTATAAAGTACATTCCAACGTTCAACTTGACATGAGGATTCCCTAGGCAGGACTAGTCCACCGTTTATCCTCATTTCACATCCTCCCTCCCCGACACTGAAGTCTCAGCCCCACAGAAACCTGCCCATCCTCCAAGTACACCGAGCACATTCCCACTTTGGTGGCTTTCTTCCAGCTGCGTAACACCCTAAACCTGCTCAAACCCTATGACTACCCTGACCTTTTGTTTTTAACTGATTTATAGCATCACCAAAATCTTCACGGTACCCTATCTCGTTACGTGTTTGTGTGCATCACAGACGGCCACACTCTAAAGAGTGTGTGTCAGTAAATCAACTATACTTTAACCAAAAGATAAACAAAGACACCACTACACACCCATCAGAATTCTTAAAATTAAAAAGACTGACATTACCAAGTGTCAGAGAGGATATGGGGCGACTGGAAGTCTCATGCACTGCTGGTGGCACTGTAAGTTTATACAACCACTCTGGGAAGCTGTTTGGAAGCTCCTAATAGACACACACCTACCCTATGACCTAGCACTTCTCCTGCTTGGTATATATCCAAGGGAAATGTGTATGCTCCCCAAAAGACAGCCCCAAACTGCAAACAACCCAAATGTCTACCAACAGGAGAATGAATAAACAAATTGTAGTATATTCCCATAATCAATGCTACTCAGCAATAAAAAGAATAAGATACTGATACCTGCAAAAAAATAAAAATAGAAACATAAAGTATGTGTGTCATATATTAGTCATCATTGTCACCTACCCACTACTTAAAAGAATACCTTGGACATGGTAGCAGCTCAATAAAATGTTTATGCTGTTTCCTTTAGATTCGTGACTGAGGTTTGTCCCAGAAAAACACACAATGTATCCCTGATATCCATAATAAGATACTCTCTGTGTGATATTATCATGGCTTTAACTAGTGATCAGTTTAATTGCAGAACACCTACCCTAAAAAATCAATTTATCCCTGCAACAAAATAAAAACAAAGTGAGTGTTTCATATATTAGTCATCATTTTAACATACCCACTACTTAAGAAAATACCTTGTACATAATAGCAGCTCAATAAAATATTTGTGCTGTTTCCTTTTGATACATAACTGAGGTTTGTCCCAGAAAAACACAGGATGTATCCCTGATCATATTCTCCATAATAAAATACTCTCTATCTGATGTTATCCTGGCTTTAACTAGTGATCAGTTTAACTGGGGAGCACCTACCCTAGAAAATCAATTTATCCTAAAGTCAGCATCTGATAATGAATTCATATATTTTCTCTCAAATAGGTCAGTTCCATTTTAGTTTAGTTTGGCTCCTTACTAAATAAGTTCAGTAAGCTACCTGTGAAAATGTTGGCACTGAGACTGGGTGGTGATGAGAAATTTGTGGTCTGGGGCACTTTTAGGAACCCCTAACCCACATCGCAGCGGTGAGTTCATGGGTCAGGATGCTGGCACTTCTCTGAACCAGGTACAGCCAAGGAGAGGCACATCTAAATCTCCCACAGTTCTTGGCACAGTTGTGAAAGCACAGCGGAGCTCTGTTGTTGATTCGCCAGCTGTTAACAACGAGCAAGTGTATTTGAGACATTCAATTTCGGGATCAGATGATATCGCAGCTCACTCCATTTGACTAGAGGACCTTATGTGACCCTTCAAATTCTACCCGAGGGGATAAACTACTTCTGTTCTCCAACGTGTAGTTGAGTTGTAGAAAGAGATCAGTTTCGGTAGGTTCTGTGTAGACTCAAGAAAAGAATGGTGGGCTTCCCTGGTGGCGCAGTGGTTGAGAGTCCGCCTGCCGATGCAGGGGACATGGGTTCCCAGATCCTTGGTCTGGGAAGATCCCACGTGCCGTGGAGCAACTGAGCCTGTGAGCCACAACTACTGAGCCTGTGTGCCACAACTACTGAAGCCCATGCACCTAGAGCCTGTGCTCCTCAACAAGAGAAGCCACTGCAATGAGAAGCCCACGCACCGCAATGAAGAGTAGCTTGCCACAGCTAGAGAAAGCCCGTGCGCAGCCACGAAGACCCAATGCAGCCAAAAATAAATAAACTTTAAAAAATAAATAAAATAAAATGAAGAGTCTACAATGAGTTATGATCCTTTGAGAGATAAAGTACCTTCCTTCTTATCTTATGCCTACCAAGTCTTCCTCATGTGTTTGTATATGATGGTAAATAAATCATGGAATAAAAACTAGAAAAAGGTTGATGTTGGATGAAAATAATCTCATAGTTATATATATATATATATATACACCTTTAGATTGTATCTACCTTTATGAAAACCATTAATCAGTCAAATTAAAGATTCATTAATCCAATAACATATAATTAGTAATTGCTGTCTGTTTAAGAAATTAAACTACCAAAATTCAAGGTCATGGATAGGTCAGCTACACTGAGATTCTAGGTCCACAGATGTAATTATCAAGACTGCCTTGCTAGATATGAGGGCAGCTGTTTAAAGTCTGCACAATTTCCCATCTTCAAACTGAGACTTCCAATTTAGAAAAAGAGTATTTATCCTATTTCCATTCATACAAATCACAGGGAAAACATAGTTAATTTTAAATAACTATTTTAGCAAATGTGGTGTTTTCTTCATAACAAAAATGGAATGGAATTTAATTCTAAAAGTGCCTCTTATGAGTTTTCTGTACTGCCTCGCAAGTTGTCGCAAATGCGCTGGTTCACAATAACACGCATCTGTCATTCCACCATCTCTGTGACGCAGGAGCCTAGATGTGGCTTAGCTGGGTGTTCTCAGTCTCACGGAACTGCAGCCGAGGTGTCGTCTGGGCTGTGTTCTCACCTGGAGGCCCGAATGGGGAACAGTCTACCTCCAGGAGCACTTAGGGTGTTGGCAGAAGTCACATCCTTGGGGCTGAACACACGAGGCCCTGACTTTTTACTGGCTCTTGGCTGGAGGCCACTTTCACACCCTCAAGGCTTCCCACAGTTCTCAGGCACGTGCCTTTCTCTGTTTGCAGTTCACAATGGGCCCGTTTGCTGCTTCCAGGCTGGTATGGGCTTCTCTTCAGGACTCTAAGCACACAGTCTGCTAAGATGGAGTCTCATATAGTGTCATCAGTGGATTCTGCAGTCCTTGATATTGTGTGGTTAGAAGCAAGCTCCTGCCCACACTGAACGGGAGGGGATACAGATCTTTAGCACCATGGAGGCCAGCTTGGCATCAGCCTATCACAGCACATGCTTCAGAAGACTTTCCCTCTCTCTCTGTCTTTCTCTCTCTCCCTCTTTCTAGGTGTATATATATAATTTGCCTATCTTCTTGTATATATAATTTATATATTTTTGTCTAATATTTGTGTTATCTAAAAAAATGGTTTAAAAATTCTAACAAAAGCCTTGACTCTTCCTTGAGGTTTTCAGCATAGTAAATATGTTTCCCTGAACACATCTTAGATACATATATATATATATTTTTTTTTGCGGTACGCGGGCCTCTCACTGTTGTGGCCTCTCCCGTCGCGGAGCACAGGCTCCGGACGCGCAGGCTCAGCGGCCATCATGGCTCACGGGCCCAACTGCTCCGCGGCATATGGGATCTTCCCGGACCGGGGCACGAACCCGCGTCCCCTGCATTGGCAGGTGGACTCTCAACCACTTCGCCACCAGGGAAGCCCCTAGATACCTAATTTAATCCCATTAGTCTTCCTCATCTTTGTCTTTTCATTCCATGCGCCTTGAATCAACTCTGCTTTGTGTGTGTGTGTGTGTGTGTGTGTGTGTGTGTGTGTTTATGCGCACGTGCACATGCGTGCTGCATCTTAAAAGAGTGTTTACCAAATTACCTGGATGTTTTAATGACTTAATGAAGGAGATAAGAACAAACTTACAGAACAACAAGAAAAAATTACCATCCAAAGACTTGCTAACCCCTACTACAACTAACATGTTCCTTACACGATAAAGTTTTTGTTAGAGTTAAGAAGGGTTGATTACTCATTGTTGGATACAGCCATTTCACCGGAATGGACCGCATTAATCTAAAAGGAACCACAAAGAAGATTCTTTTATTTCAACTTCACTGCATCCAGCCATAACAAATCCATGGAAAACTCTTACTTGTAATAGCTCTCCTCAGTCAGACACTCCATTTATGGGTACAGGATTTTCGTTGTGATTCAGACATGAAGAGAAATGTGAAGTGATGTATATCTGTTTGCTCTGTTGTATACAATGAATGTATAAAACAAATAGGAATGTTTTATGTGTCTTTGCTGTGGCTCAGAATTAAAGCCATTACCTCCGGGGCTATTTCGACATGTCAAGAGTTTCCAGGCACAGATTTGTATCCAGCTCAAAACCATTACTCAGGGCTTCCCTGGTGGCGCAGTGGTTGAGAGTCTGCCTGCCGATGCAGGGGACACGGGTTCGTGCCCCGGTCTGGGAAGATCCCACGTGCCGCAGAGCGGCTGGGCCCGTGAGCCGTGGCCGCTGAGCCTGCGCGTCCGGAGCCTGTGCTCCGCAACGGGAGAGGCCACAGCAGTGAGAGGCCCGCGTACCGCAAAAAACCCCACAAAAAACCCTTACTCACACCTTTCCGCTCACCCATATGTTACTGCTGCTGCTCTCACCTGCTTCCATCCCCTCCGCCAGCTGCTTGTTCTTACTTGCGTCATGGCCACCTCTCCCTTCTCCGCCCTGAACATTCATCCCCGGACACTCCTCGTCCTCAACCTGCTGGGAAATCTCAGCTTCTTGTTCTGGGCTCTGTGCTGTGGAGTGTCAAGTTGGATGTCCAACCCCTCACAGCTACCCCGTATTTCAGACTGTAGAAGGGCAGAATAGTGACCCTACCCGCCAAAGATGTCTGCATTCTAACTCCTGGGATCTGTGAACTTGTTGCTTTACGTGGCAAAGAGGAATTAAAGTTGCAGGTGGAATTAAGGCTGCCTGTCTGCCGACACAAAATAGATTATCCACGTGGATCCATGTAATCACAGGGATCCTTAAAGTGGACGAGGCAGATAGTGACGCAATATGAGAAGCCCTTGACCAGCCGTGGCTGGCTTTGAATGTGGAGGAAGGGGCCATGAGCTAAGGGATGGGGGCAGCCTCTGGATGCTGGAAGAGGCTAAAGAGTGCATTCTCCCCTGTGTCTCCAGAAGGAAATGCGTCCTTGCAGACATCTTGGTTTTGGCCTGGTGAAGCTCATTTTGGACTTTTAACCTTCAGAACTGTAAGGTAATAAATTTGAGTTGTGTTAAGCCACTGAGTTTGTGATAGTTTTTTGCAGCAGCCCTAGGAAACGAGTGCATAGGTCAGCTTTCTGATGGACACATTACCTGGATGTGTTACAGGCATCCAGCTGAATTCTCCAATTCCCTAACTGGAAAGCACCCTGTCCCTTTGGTGCCTCTTTAGGAAATACAGTTATCCTCTTTTTCTCTGTCGTCCATACCCAGTCGTTTATTCCAGATCTGCTCTGCCTCATGTTCCTTCTACCACTGCTTTAGTTCAAGCCCTTGTCATTTCTCATCTGCAAGAGGCAATTAATTATACTAACCGGTGTCGCTGAATACACTTTTGACCGCCTTAAGCCCATGTCCCACTCATGATTTGTAATCTGTCCCAAAGAGAAATAGGTCTTATCATTGCCCTGCTAAAACCCTTGTATTGGTTCCGTCACCTGAAGAATAAAGTGCAGGCTGGCCGACATGCAGACACGGTGTTCAGTGATCCATTCCCTGTCCTGCCATTCTCCATGTGCCTCACGTTCCAGCTGCAACTAGGTTGCAGTTCTCTTAGGCCATATGCTCTTTGACGTCTCCCTGCATTTTCCTTGTGTCTGGGATTCCCTTCTCATCCATTTTCATCTGCACGGTTCCCACTGTCCTTCAGGCTCAGGAACCATTATGGTAGCTCAGGCGTCATTATCCTCAGGAAATCTTTCTTGAGTCCTGTAGTTGGGAGTAGTGTCCATCACTTGGATTCTGGTAGCATCCTCCAGCTACCTATATAGGACCATGCTCACCATTTCAAGTTAGCACTATTTTTAAACCTGAGTGAAAAAAGGTTGCCTTTCTAGATCAGAACATGGAATACTTAAACGAAATTCATCCCCTAATAAAACTTTTTGACATTTTGATGGAGAGATGAGGGGACGCTTTAATGACCACGTATATATTGGAAAATAGCGAAGCTATTTATATACCTTCAGCCAGATAGCAATTGCACTTGTCTAACTAACCAGGATCATCTAAGTCCACAGCTGCCAGCAATGGTTCTCAACCTGAGTTGAATATTAGAACCACCTGGGTGGACGAATTACGAGAAATAGCTGGGGATGCGACCCAGGCATCAGCGTTATTTCAGAGTGCCTGGGCAAATCTAAAACGCAGCCCCTGCAGCAGAGAAATGCCCAGGAAGTGTACAGGATGAGGGGAATCCCCACTGAGCTGAGGAGGTCATTCCGAATGTAAAAGGGATTCATTCTGTAGCCACACCTTCCTCCTTCCAGCTTTATACGTGGCCTCTCTGCTTCCCAGGCCCTTCTCTTTGTTTCTGCTCTCTCACTGTAAGCGGCCTCATCCATTCTCCTCGCGTCAGATGCCAGTTACAGGCTCATAGCACCTAAATGTATCCTGTTAGCGTAAAGTTCTACGAGCTACAGAACTGTATCCAACTGGTTGGGGGTTTTTTGTTTGTTTTTGTTTTGTTTTGACATTTCTGCTTAGATAGATCCCAAACTGATCATTTAATTTTGCCTCCAAGTATCTACTCAGTTTGCCAGATCTTAATAAATGATACCACTATCCGCCCAGTTTCTTAAGCCAAACATCTCCGAGTCACCCTTTAATTCCTTTCCTTCAACCCCCAAGTCCCCGTGCTTGGTCTCTCGAGTGTATCCCAGCGGGTCCATTTTCGTCATCTCTACTGAATCTGGTTCAAATGTCCATCATCTCTTCCCTGGACCTAGTGATAACTTCCTAGGTGGCCCCATGATTCTCTCCCGCTTGCCTACGATTCACGTTCCACGAGCAGCCAAAGCGATCCTTAAAAACAATTGGACCAAAGCCTCTCTCTCTGTAAAGCCTCTGGTGACTTCCTTTGGCACTTCCTCAAGACTCTGCACATTCCAGCCCCGCTGAGACATTCAAGGCCATCTCGACCTGCTTCCTTCAGGTGGTTGATTAGTTTGCGGACTTGTTTATTGACGAGGCAGGTTAGGCTCTCAGCACGGAGACCTTTCTGTTCGAATGCTGTGCCCCTCACAGCCCCTGGGAAATAGTCATCATTCAACATAAGCTTGTTTTGTGGAAAGGAGGGCGAGGAGATAGCCCCACGGTGAGACCTAATTTATCTTTGTGGACCATAATGCTAGCTCGTAGTTTATGATTTAGGGGAAAACGTGCCATTTTTCAAAGATAGGAACCTTCCCGCAGGGGAAAAAATAGCATAGCATGAAATACTGAGGAATACATTTTTAAAAGCTATGTTATGGAAATACCTTAGAGATGTAACGATGCAGAATACCTCTTTGTGTCTTTGGAAAGCGCAAGGATTTAAATAAGGGATACAGTTGTTGGAAAAGGGTAGCACAGTAATGGAAAATAAACATACTCTTCCAAATCAAAGTGAAGGAAGGCTTTCATGGCAGCAGAAACTGAGGTTCCCTCAGGAACTGCCCAGGGTCACATCCAAACCTAACTTCGGTCTTGCTGAAATAAGATATACAAGCTGAATATGAGACACGAAATGTGGATAAGTGGTAAGGAGTTTTGAGAAGCTGTGTTTAAGGGGAGGCAGTCTTGACGCAGGTCACTCCAGCCATCGAGGTCGGTCTGAAGATATCACTGTCAAGAGATCAAAAGAAGAAATTTCTGTGTAATGAAACCCTCTCCTTCGCCCCAGAAGCCTCCATGTTGCTGGATTTGTTTGGGAGACTCTGTGAAGGGACTAGTTTATTTGAGGGAAACTGTGGGAGTGCTCATACTTTTTGAGTTCCACTTGGGAAAAGATTTTTTAAAATATACTTACTTCTTGTAGGGCGGACCTTTACCTGGTGCCACGAAAGGGATTTGGGGAACGTTACCCATCACACTCCAGACAGGAGACAAATACCACACCAGTAATTGGCAGAGGGAAAAGTAAACAATTATTTTGACCACTAATGAAGGTCAACTATGAAGAAAAGGCAGAAGAGAATCTATCTAAGGAATACGATAGGGCCCGAGGAAGAGTGTTGAAGGTGGGAGGGAATAAATTCGGGGAGGAACTCCTCTCCGTGGATGGGGCTCAGACTCATTGGAGAGGGTGTGGTTGCAGCCCACTGTGAATAAGTTTTGCTTTGCCCGGGAAGAGGACTGGTCCAAATTAGCGGGTTGAAGCTAGTGAGGAACAGAAGTTGCTGCAGGGTGACCACCGCTGGGTGGCCCATGCAGACCCCTGGAAACCTGGTCATAGGAGCAACAAGGGAGGGGAGTCATTAGAACCTGGAAGAAGCCCCTTCCCCCTGAAGGGTCCCTCCTGCACTGTCTACTGACAAGCCTGACATTGTGCATGTGCGTCAGGAAGAGTGTTTGAAGGGCCCAGCTCCAGGCTTCACTAGGCAGGGCAGAGAAGGGTGATCGGCAGTGGAGAGCGACTACTTGATGACTGACATGCGAGCAGCCTTCTGCACGTGGCACAGGCTCTGTCACTACCAGGAAGACCTCAAGTGACAGGTCCCCGCGCACAATTCGTCCTCCTGGGTTAGGAGAGTTGGGGGTTGTGACGGAAAGGCAAATATCGGCATTTACATGTGCAATGTCAACTGTAGCTTATCTACAATCACCACGTTTGATTTAGAGTCAAAAGGGAATGGTTGGTGATACCGCATCCCAAATTATTATTTTAAAAGATTGCCAAGGGGTGATCTGTTTCTAGGTTTCCTGATGATCTCAAGAATGAGTATTGAGAAACTGGTGATCGTGTGAATTCTTCAGCATAAGTTACGGGATACAGACTGCTCTGCAGGTTATGAAGTAAAGGATGTTCCTTATGCTGCAGTTACTTCCCCACTAGTCTCGCTTGCTGATTTCCTTTAGAACTTTTTGTCACAGTAAACCATTGGGTTGAAACTACTGGCATACTTTCATCCCAGAATCAGGGATTATGGATTTTAAAATGGTCTCCATGTATTTATATACGTAAACTCCATAAAATTGTTTGCCAGAACTATAAATGTTTTTAAGATCCAAATTTATAAACCTGAGAAGAACTAGAAACTTGAAATAAAATAACCATAAATCAAATATTGGCCCATTGAAATAATTTTTTAAAGAAAATATTTATTCCTAGAAAGGATGAGTGATACATAATGTACTGTTGATTATATACTGTTTTTATATTTATAGCTGTCACAATAGATAGAACCATTATATATATAATGTGTGTGTGTATATATATATATATATATATATATATATATATATAACTCATAGAAGTATATTTTCATACAGTTTTTATAGATACTAAATTTTACATTTTTACACATAAAATCTAATTTGGAAACAATATGTTCAGGCCAAAACAGCCTTGCTCATTTTAGTTTTCAACATTTCCATAACTTGTGTGGATTTTATTTCAAACCATGTAAAGCATCCAATTTACAGCTGAATATTTAGTCAACACAGCCACATTAATACTAATGCAAAATATCCAACTGTCTTTTAGAACAGGCTGTAAACTTTTGGATTTCAGACTTAGAAGAGAAAAAACAAACGAAAGGGAAGGAGGGGAGAGGAGAGAAAACCTTTTAACCTCTAGATGTACAGGAAGGTATCGTGAAAAACACTTCAGAGATTTGCCCGTTTATTAGTGTTAATAACTTCTTCCTGCTTCTCAAGGATCGAACAGCTCCACTTTTCAAATGTAGCAGGTTCACAGTCTTGTGGGCCAAGGCAGAGGAGTGCCTCTTCCTTCCTCAGCAGTTTTATAAAGCGTTTGTTAATTGCTGCTCTTATGACCCCTACCCCATTCTCACATTTGACATTTTCTAATTTAAAGATGATGGTAGATTTTTCTCTTTAACTGCTTGTTTTAGAAGAAATTCTTCTCTTTGCTTTCAGCAGCAGGTCAGTACTCCTCTACATCCCACTTTTATCGTAATCGTAGAGAAAGGAAGGAGGATTCTTGATTTTTTTCAGGTCATGTGTCTCTCTTATGTCCCACACTTAGGAGTGTCTTCTCAGATGAGGATTCTCTTAAATTGGCTCTGGAGCCAAATTGAAAGGACAGCTAATGAAAGCATCCTACTAATTTCCAGAACAAATAAAGAAAGCAAATGAACACCCAGCCAGCTTTCGAGGCCATACAACCTTGTCAGCTGGATGTTTGTTTCTTTTTTTTTTCCCCCCTTAAAGAGCTTCAGTTCCCTCCACGCACAAGGATCCCTTGCTGTCTGCCAGTGAGTCTGTCCCCACGGTGTTGATATTTGATGTTGAAAGCAGTGGAAAAGCAAACTTCTACCAGGGTGACCTCACCTAGATGACCTCCCAGTGCCTTAGAACAGGAATGACCGTCCTTGGTTATGAATGACACTCAGGATGAAAAGTGACTGTCTCCCCAGGTCTCACAAATATGAGGGTTTTGTGTGAGAGCAGATGTTCCTTTCCGCCTAGTCCTAAGTGCAGTGATGAGCGGCTCTGAACATCTGCCTGAGCCATTGCTGCTACCTCCTCACCGACTAGTATCAGTAGCATTACTCTTAGTGTCCAGGCTGGTTTGGCACTGAGTTTGCATGTTCTGTGAATCCCCTGCTCTCAGGACAGATAATCCCTTTGGCCTGATAAGCACTGACCTCTGGAAAGCCGAGAGTTTCCTTTTGTGAATTTGCGGGTATGTCAAAGAAACACATGAATATTAGTGAAGGCATTCTTATAGATTCAGGCCAGTTGGATTCAGGTCTGAAGTGATTTGAAGTCAGATTAGTCAAATATTAACTATTATCGTCCTCAGCAAACATTTAAAAATAACTCTGCCCTTCTGTGCTCTTGGCGTCCTTTGGGAATGTTATCGTGGTTTAATTCAAGCATGAGTACCTAATGGGATAGAAACTGTAGTTCTTTTTTCTCCAAACTCCAGAATATTTGCAATGAGTTAATCTTCTCAAAAGGAAACCAAGAGTTTCATGGTTCCCCACAGGTAATTCAGTTTTGAGCAAGTGTGAAAAGGTGAGTTGAAATGAAGCACAAAATAGGAAACAGTGGATTCCCGAAAACCAAGCCACAGGTGAGGCAGGCCGGGGCCCCCTGCGTCCCCAGGCTTGCTGGAGCTATCTGGTTAATTTATTTCTGGGGTCTAGTTTTGTAGCAGCAGCCCACCATACTCAGCATGAATTCTGCCTCTGAAATATAATTACCAAGATGTGAAAAATGATGGAATTCACTGAAATGATAAAATAGCATCTGTTAAGGTAACTTTTGGCAAGGTTCCCAGCTTTTCATTACTTAAGAGGAATAATGATGTGTTAGTCGCTGTGAAAAAAAGAAAAGTCTGAGAAAACGTTAATCATGACTCAAGTGTAACGCCATCATGTACATCTCAGAACATCCCACGACTAATTTCTTTGGCCTTTACAGCTATTTCGTGCCCCTCTGAAGTGCGATTTTGCAGGGAAAAAACTTTTTTAATTTTTTAATTTTTTTTTATTTTTTGCGGTGCGCAGGCCTCTCACTGTTGTGGCCTCTCCCGTTGCGGAGCACAGGCTCCGGACGCGCAGGCTCCACGGCCATGGCTCACGGGCCCAGCCGCTCCGCGGCATGTGGGATCCTCCCGGACCGGGGCACGAACCGGTGTCCCCTGCATCGGCAGGCGGACTCTCAACCACTGCGCCACCAGGGAAGCCCCTGGGGAAAAAAACTTTTTACCTACAGAGTTTACTGTTAGCCAGTAAGTTCCCTTTATGGTTGGTTCCTTATCATTTCAGTGAGGGAGTAAATAAAAAGAAGAAAACTTGCCAAAATGATGTTTTAAAGTAACATGTACCCGAGGGACAGAGTGGCATGAAAGTTTGGGGCTGAGGATAGGTAGTTTCAGTTTTTAGAATATTGTCCATATGTGGGAGCCTACCAACACCGACTCAAAGCGTTTTAGGTTTCCATCATCCCCCGTAAATGCCACAGCTCTGTCCTCTTTTTCTTCTGTAGTTTTCAGGACTGCCAGATGAAACACAGGACACCCAGGTAAATCTGAATTTCAGACGAACAGTTTTTTCATTTGAGCATGAGATACACATACTCTAAACAATTAACTGCTGTTTATCTGAATCTTAAATTTAATGTGGTATCTTGTATTTTTATTTGCTAAATCTGACAACCCTTGAAGTGGTACCTGTTTTCACACATATGAAGTTATTTGGTCAATAAAAGCAAAGTTGATTCAGTATCACAGCATAGCAGCTGCTCCGTATGAGGGGAAAATATAGTAAAAGTAATGTGTTTTGGAGAGGAAGTCATATACGAATGGGGAGTAGAGCACATTGTAATTCATTCCTGAAGCTTCAAGATTCACATTCCTATGTTAACATCTCTGAGAATTTCTAAACTGGGGAAACAGAAAATTTTTCTAAGCCCAGAATTGATTAATCTGATTTTACCAGAGGAACTGATTTGTTGCCTTCATTCGGAGGGAGGGAAGGTACATCGTGTGTGTGTGTGTGTGTGTGTGTGTGTGTGTGTGTGTGTGTGTGTGTGTGTGTGTGTGCGCGCGCGCACATGCGTGCTCGTGATTGCATAATAGGCCCCTGGGAAATAGTAGGAAATAGGAATGAATATGAACTCTGAGATTATAATTTTGGTGTATTCCAACGCAACATGAAAAATATCTATATTGCCTTTAATTTCCTTTTCCCCACGTCTCCCGAAATCTTGGCAGTTAGGTGAAAAGGGAAGAGATTTTCTCATGTGTATTTTGAGTCGTTCTTAGGACTCGTATAAAATAAGATTTACCTTATTTTCAAATGTATTTCTGGTGAATTGAATGTGAACTGCAGCTAATGTACATTATCTACAGTGAGAAATGTTACAAATGGGAACGTGTGGAATATTAAGTAACAAGAAAGGGTCAACTTTTGAGAGACGCAGCCCAGCTGTGGATTTTACCTACACCTTACACTTGTTCCCTGTGTGATTATCCATACCTGTGTATGGTATGTACTTCCAAGGTGTTGAAAATAACTCTCGAAAAATCTTTCTCTCCTTATTTCCTGAAGTCTGAAACTCAGCAATTCTGAGAGCATCATGTGGTTTTTCATGTTCGGTACTGTAGTAGCTACGGGTTTGGACTGAGACCTAGATCCAAAGTTAGGTTTTGCCACTAATTTTCTATGTGACCTTGAGCAACATAGGAAGTTTCTCTCCCCAGTTAGCTCACCTGTGTGTGAAACGGTGCTTCCCTCCGAGGCTTCTGAGGATTGCATGAGGTAACGCATGTCCTTCAGCCCGAGTGGAGGGACCGTATCTTTAGTGTTGTGGTGTTCGTTGCTGTTTTATTGTGCTTTGTGCTGTTGCCGCTGCGGCTTGAGCTGTCAAACACCCGTGCTGTGTGGGATACACGGTGGGAAATGGAGACATTTGTTTCTAAGTGTGGTCCCAGAATTCAACTGAGAGGGTGTTACCTGCGGCTGTCCTTTGCTCTGCACATCAGGGTGCTTCCGTTCCAGAGAAGGTGCGTGTCCTGCCCTCTCCAGACACAGGTTTTGGTTGACATGGAGGCTGTGGAGAGGGAGGGTGTGGTTCTCTGGCACTTCAGGGTGCCTGCTATTCTTAGATTTCTTTCAATACCCTCGGAGTATAAAATTATTGGGCGACACACTTCCCCGCTGAAAACTATAGATACCTCGCTGTTGTCTTCTGACTTTGAAGTCTGAGCCTAACCTGACTTTCTCCTCCTCCAGTGAAGGTGTCTTGCTTTTCTGTCTAAACACCTGAACGGCTTTTTATCCTTAAAGCAAAAGCTTTGGAATGTATCCCAGCGCCGGTAAGTCTTACCTAATCTCTCCCCAAACTTGTGTTCTCTGGATTCGCGTGCTTCCTTTTATATTATTTCAGGAGAAAATTATTTTTTTCATAATCATCCATTTCACAGCTTAATGCATTAAACAATGTAAAGGCCTTGATTTCACATATTTTTTTAAATCATTTTCCCCATATTTGCTTCAGATCTTAAAAAAAAGATACATGCGTGTGATGAACAACCAAGAGACTTAATACTGAAACCTGATGTTGTATTGCAATGTGCGGATGTGCTATGAAAAAAAAAAGATACACTGACGTTCTCCCATTTTTCTTCTCCCTCCTCAAGGAAATCAGCTTGTAAAAGTGACACTTGTTCTTCTTGTAAAGGTTTGAAAATATTTTAACTATAATATGTACATATCCATAAATTCATGTGTTTCAAAATCCTACTTTGTTTGGGGGCAGTCCTTAATCTTTTCATTGGATCATCTTAATTCTTCTTCTTTTTTGCGATACTCGGGCCTCCCACCGTTGTGGCCTCTCCCGCTGCGGAGCACAGGCTCCGGACGCGCAGGCTCAGCGGCCGTGGCTCGCGGGCCCAGCCGCTCCGCGGCATGTGGGATCTTCCTGGACCGGGGCACGAACCCGCGTCCCCTGCATCGGCAGGCGGGCTCTCAACCACCGCGCCACCAGGGAAGCCCCATCTTAATCCTTCTTAATGGTCGTCATCTCTCTTTCAGATTTTACTTCAATCACATTGTGCTTTTCAGCTCATTCATTGTGATTCTCTGATGGCTTTCCTTTAAAGCTTTCCTTTAAATCCAGTTTATGGTCAACCCTGTCTTGTTTTCTGATGATTCCTTTACTCATTGATTCTGTAAATCATGAGGCCTTTGTTCCCTTGGTTCTGCAGTCTTTCTTTTTTTATCTCAATTCAGTACTTTTATCATCTTACCTCTAAGCTTTTTTTAACAATTGGAAGTCGTGTTCTTAAAAGGTTTTTCAAAGAGCTAACATAAACTTCTGGGGGAGTTTTAAACTTCTCTTATATTTTCTTCCGGAATGGATTTATGCCCTTTTGTCTTTCTCTTTGTCGCACAAGACACTTGGTACCCATCAAGATGTGGCCCTGGAGCCTTCCCTTCCTGCACAGAAGTCAGACTCACCTGCTTGTTCCTTTCATTTCACCTTTCCCCCCACCCCCACCCCCCAGAGTGTTTTCTTTGCAGCTTTCCAAATGCAGGAGTGTTATTAAGAATTCTCAAGAACTTGCTGACTCTCAAGTATGTTCTCAGAGGGATGGGAATAGGCAAATAATTAGAAGTCAGTCCTGTTCTGTTCTATAAGGACTGGTTTTTTTCCTTGTCTAGTACTTTTTGAAAGTTTGTGGTGTAGAGTTTGATCAATTTGGGAGGTGATCAGTTTCACTTTTCTTGACATATGTCATTGGAATATGGGTAATTTATCACATGACTTCATTTTACTATCTTTGCCTGGAAGGAAGGAATGGATATTTTAGAGATGTAAAGAATAATTTATGGATTTACTGTAATTCTTATGAAACTCAGCATGCCCCAGACTGAATCCACTATCTTCCCCATCCTCTTTACAGTCTTCTTTTTCTCTTTGTGATTTCACTTGGGGGAACAAGTCTGTCTTCGTTACCTAAGACAGAAACCTCTGAGTATCATGTGATATTCACAAAGGTACTAGTGTATGGTCAGATTTCTGCTCAGAATGAGATGTTTGGGAAATGGCTTATTTGTGGAAACAGATTTTTTAAAAGGTAGAATTTTTCCTTTTTTTCTGAAATATAGCATTTAAAAATACAGTTAAATAACCTCATACTTATGGTTGCAACCGGGTGTATTGTTAAACAATCCATGCATATGTAAACTGAAAATTCTGTTTCAGCAGCTTATGGACAGAAGCCTCCAGAAAGTAGCATTTTCGATTACTCAGCACTTCACACGCATTCTGTGTCTAATGAAATTCACTTTTCGAAGGCCTTGGCTTTTGCCTCACGTTTGTGTTGTTAAGTAGATCAAAACACAGCCTTGAGAGAGACACAAAATCCAATCATTGACCACTTAGATGATCCTCAGAGTGTTGGTTCCTCCAACAGAGTGAGTCTGTAAAGAACTGAGAATAAAATTGCACACTGAATACATGAGTTGGAGAATCCTGGTGATGGAACTGGATTGGGGTGTTGTAATCTCAAAGCAGAGTAGGTGATTAGGTAATCTGCAGCCTGGATAAGGGATGCGGGTTGTGAGACCACAAAATGCGGAGAACGTGCAGTCTGTCTCCAACGAGGTGAGGGACTGAGAAGAACTCTTGGAGAAAATGAGCTCTAGATATCTGTGCCCCAGGTCTCACATTACACTCCTGCTTGCTGAGGAGACACCCTAGGAAGACGCTTAGGAAGGTAAGTAAATTACCCTAGTTAGCAGAATCCCACTTTCCCAGGTAAAGGGTGTCCATACCTGGGAAAGCTGGACACCAAATACATGGAGGCATTAGAGGAACCCATAGGATTCAGACCCATTTTGTGCTAATTTGGGGAGTAAATCAGGGCAGTGTTTAAGAGAACAGTGCCCAATAAAAACGTGAACATATTGGCTCTATAATTCCAATGTAAAATGTACATTTGAGATGAAAGGTATAAAAGTATTTCACCAAGCTCATAAAAGAATGTTGGAATGATTGGCAACCAGAGACTTCATAAGCTTATAAGTTTAATTTATTTGATTTACAAAAAGTTACTTAACTTCTTGGAGACATTTTTTGTTAGAATATCAAAGTCATTTGAGTGGTTCAAACATTACTTTTATAAATGTTGAAAATACTGTTGGGTTTTTGTTTTGGGGTTTTGTCTGGAGAAAGCTGACCGCTAAGACATCAGCTTCACGTCAGCAGTCCCCGTTCGGACCCCATTTTCTCCAGGGTTATCCAAGGTCACCGTCTAGCCATGCCAGAACCGGGACAGGAAGACCCATTCTTGCTGGATTCTTTCTTCCCCTCAGCGAGCCCCATCCCAGCACACACCCATCCATTATCCTTCATTGTGTCACAGCATTTTCTGCCGACCTGCTTCCCTTCTCTCCATTTCCCGGGATATAGTTACAGGCTGATAGCTCTGCTGGGGCCCCAGACTTGTTCCCTGCCAACCCACCGTACCAGCAGAGACCGGCAACACTTCCTGGGATACAGCTCAGGCCACTTACAGCATCTCCAATTTAAGAGCCCGTGGTGGCCCCGTGTGCATCCTGAGGCGCCTCAGAGCTCAGGTGCCAGCCCAGCCCTTCTGCAGAGGCAGCTCAGGTTCTCACCATGGGTCTATCATTCCCCTCCCTGTAAACGGTATGCCTTTCAAGGAGAGATGTCTTGTTCACTGTTAGATCCTCTGTACTTTGCACAGTGCTTGGCACTGTGCTCAGTAAATGTCGAACAAATTCATGAATTGCTAACTAATTAACCGTCTAACTGATAGGCTTCCAACACTGACATTCCCGTTTACTTATTCATGTAAACCAGTGGTCCTCAACTCGTCTTGATTTTGCCCTCCAAGCAACACTTGGCAGTGTCTGGAGACATTCTTGATGGTCATAACCCGAGTGGGGTAGTGATTGTGGCATCAAGTGAGCCGAGGCCAGGGGGGCTGCTAAACAGCCTACAGTGTGCACACAGGGTACTTCCTCACGACACAGGATTATTTGGGTCAGAGTATCAGTACCGCTGATGTTGAGAAACCCTGATACAGAGTAACTGTAAAGTGAAACCTGACACAGTGTTGCGTGGATTATTTTTCAGTTGTTAACTAGCAACAAAAGAGTTTCTTTTATTCCTAGGTAACCGTGTCTTCCCCAGACTTTGGAGATGATTGTTTAGTAGAACTTTCCAAGTGCAGTGTATTTTTTTTTTTTTATCCCCAGTGGTAAATGCGGAGAATTAGTGAAAGTACTCCTATATCACGGTTCCAATTTGCTCCCCTTTAAACACTGAAATGTGTCTCAACTTGTGTTCTCTGTTGCTTCTTTAGATTTACAAGCAAAACAGACTCAGCTTCCTTTTCATTCGTGATTAAAGTTAAACTTACACACAAAGAGTCCTCACGCTAACGGCTTTCCTCTTCGGGCAAGCACTGGATGGGTGTGTTTGAGGATTGTGAATGAGTTGACAGAAGTTGAGGTGGGCCCAGCCGTGTGGAATTGCAGCACCGAGGCATATGGAGAAAAACGGTCGCCAGGCCCCTGAGCTTCGTTGCTCAGCACGTTCCTTCAGAAGAATTGGTTTGCCTGCAGCAGTGGAGTCGCACAGCATTGTCCTGTCTGGTGTAAGTGATTGACCATGAGCAGCCTGGGAGCCACACAGAGCATCGGCTGGAGGGAGAATCCGCTGGTGTTAACAACTTGTGGGTGCATTGTCACCAGTTGATCCATGTCGTGTGTCTGTGTCTGTGTGAACCAAACAGCTTTGCTCCAATAGAGAAAATCTTACGAAGGTCACCCGTTCAAGTAAATGGGCCGGAAGGATTTGGGATTTATTTTCTGTGAAAGCCAAACAAAATATAATTGCATCATGGTTTGTAGATTTCAAGTACTGGTTCAGGCAGGGATCCAGTTCCTGTTGAGAGCAGTGATTGCGTGATGGCTGGGGGTACTCAAGTGCAGCTTGTGAAGGGAGGACTTCATCCACGGTTTATTTATTTACACTGGTATAAATTCAGCCGCTAGGACTTCCTGTGGCTCCTTCCCTTTGACTACTAAGCCAGCACTAAGTTGGTACAGCAGTTTCAGCCATTAGCCAATTTGGTGGCTAAACTCGGCGCTCAGAGCATGAATAATTAAAAAGTGGCAGCATTTTCATGCTGTTCAGTCCTGACTGATGAGAAGATAGCTAGTTAACGATCTATAGTTAGTTAACTAGCTGGAACTGAGACACTATATGCAGCAGTGTGGATTCCCTACGTGTAGGCACGTGTAGATACGCAGATAAATATTTGCAGAAGAGTTGGCTTTACATTTCTTGCCCGTCGCTGGTTTTTGTGAACTGCCCTGAAGTGGATTAACGCTTTCCCTGTGTACCGCGTATGGAGAGAAACAGCATTAACTTGATCCGCTAACAGAACAAAGCAGTGCACTACCCATGTTGTGGCTACTCAACTGTGGTCACCGCTCTT